>NC_043717.1:105243408-105245583 GCF_006229205.1 Suricata suricatta
CACAAAGGCTAAAAGCAGGGAAATGAAAGTCTACTATTATTTTTTTATACTACATAAGAAGTGGTGTGTCATTTGAAAACAAAATTTGATTAAAATTGTACACTGCAAATCCTCAAGTAAAAACTTTAAAAACACAGATATAGTTAATAAGCCAATAAAGGAAATACCAATACTCAATCTAAAACAAAACAAAAAAAAAAATAGAAAGGGCAGAAAAAAGTAGATGGGACACATAGAAAACAAATAGAAAGCATATTAATGCTTATGACATAACACTTTAAATAAAATGCATTGTAATATTTGCTATAAAAGCAAGAGCTGATTTTATGCTGTTGACAAAACAACCCTTAATTATTTTTTATGTTTTTTTTTTAAATTTATTATTGAGACAGAGAGAAACAGAGCATGAGCAGGGGAGGGGCAGAGAGGGAGACACAGAATCTGAAGCAGGCTCCAGGCTCTGAGCTGTCAGCACAGAGCCTGACACGGGGCTCAAACCCACAAACTGTGAGATCATGACCTGAGCCAAAGCCAGATGCTCAACCGACTGAGCCACCCAGGTGCCCCAAATGAACCCTTGATTAAATAAAAAAGATATAGATTAGAAGTAGAATGAAGGCAAAAATATACCATGCTAACACCAGTCAAAAGAATGTTGGGGAAATCTATAATAATATCAGACAAAATATATTTCAGAGCCAGGAATATTACCAAGGGTAAAAAGAGAACTACTTACTGATATAAAGGGGTCAATTTAAAAAAAAAAAGACAAAATAGCCCTAAATGTGCATATACTGATTAAAATATCTCTAAGATAAATGAAGCAAAAACTTTGAGAACTAAAAGGAGAAACAGAACAGATCACAATTATGGTTGGAGACTTTAAGATCCGTCTATTAACAATTGAGAGCATAAGGTGATAGGAAATCAGTAAGTATGAAAAAAGATATAAACAACCTAATTAACTTTTTTTGGCAATTATATGACACACCACATTTTCTTAAAAGGAAATAAATCATATTAAGTATATTCTCTGACCAAAATAAAATTAAATTAGAACACAATAATGAAAGAAATTGAGAAAATCAGAAAATATTTATAAATTAAACATTCTACCACTAAATAACCCACGGCCCAAATAAGATATCACAATATAAATCAGTACAAAAAAATTTCATTTATTTTGAACTAAATGAAAAGGGAAACAAAATAAGCCAAAACTTGTAGTAAGCAGCTAAAATAGTGCTTATATAAAAATGTAGAGGAGTAAAGCCTTCATTAGAAGAGGCTGTTAAAATCAATGATTTAATCTTCCACATTGAGAAGTTAGAAAAAGATCAAATTAAATGGAAAACAAACAGAAAGAAACACAGAAGAATGGAAAATTTGCATGGCAAGCCCATCTAACTATTGACATTTAAAAATCAGCCAACATAACAGCAGAATTCACATTCTTCTCAAGTGCACAGGAGACATCCATCAACTTAGGTGACATTCTGGGCCATAAAACAAGGTTCAATAGATTTAAATGAATTCAGGTCACACACAGTATGTTCTCTGACCACAGTGGAATTAAATTAGAAATCAATAACATAAAGATATCTGGAAAATCTAAATATTTGGAAGACAAAAATCATCTAAATAATCTCTGGGACAAAGACGTCACAGGAAAAATTTTTTAAATACTTTGAAGTGAACGAAAATGACAATGCCCACCAAAATGTGTGGCATTTTGCTAAACCAATATATTGGGGAAATTCATAGTTTTAAATGCATATAATAGAAATGAAGAAAGGTTTCAAGCCAAGGATCTCAAATCCATATTAAGAAACTAAAAATACACCTTAAACTAATACAATGTTATATGTCAATTGTATGTCAATAAAACTGGGGGCCCAGGGAAACTACAGTGAAACAAACAATATATTAAACCCAAAGCCAGCAGAAGAAAGGAAATTATAATGATAACTGTGGACATAAATATAAAACAGAAAATACTATAGGAAAACAAAACAAAACAAAACAATGAAATGAAAGGCTAATGTTTTGAGAAAATCAATAAAATCAACAAACCTCTAGCCAGACTGATCAAGGAAAAAAAGGAAAGATACATATTACCATATATCAGGAGAAAGGTGACATAGGTACAGATTCCACAAATATTAAAAAGATAAA
>NC_043717.1:105245683-105248689 GCF_006229205.1 Suricata suricatta
AACGGGGCAAAAATTTTAAAAGATGTCAGCAAAAATGATTTGGGGATAAGAAGTAAACATGTGAGAAGATGTTCAACATCATTAGTCTAAGAAATGCAAGTTAAAACAACAATGAGATACTGATAAGTATTTATTACAATGGCTAAAATTAAAAAGACTAACCATACCAATTTGGCATGGATTGTCATACACAGAAATTCTCATATACAGCTCGTAGGAATATGAAAAGCTACAAACTAGAGAGAGGAAGATGGTGGCGGAGTAAGTGTGCCCTAGGCTTGCATCATCCCTAGATAATCCCAAGTTCTCCCTAGATAACAATAAATGATCCTAGATACCCCAGAAATCAATCCAAAGACTGACAGAACAAACTCCTCAACTAAAGGGGGAGAAAAGGCCACATGGAAGAAGGTAGGAAGTGTGGGGATGTAATTTAGAGGAGAAATGGATCACAAGTGCTGTGGAGAGTTAGGGAGCCATGGTCAAAGAGAAGGGCAATAGAGAGGGGAACTCACAAGGTTAATGTTTCCCAGAAGCCAATGGCTTGGAAATTAAGAAGAGCTGAATGTCGTGATTTCTTGCAACCCACAGAGCTTAAAGCCCAAGTTTAAATGCTCAGGAGGCATGGCTGGGATGGAGCCCTGAGGGCACTGCTGATCCAGGAGAGAAGACCTGCAAACAACCCAGGGACAGAAAGCTTGCTAATAGCCATCTGAAGAGTGCATGGGGAACAGAGTGGGGAGGTTATTCCCTCTTTTTGGAGGAAATCCCTGAAAGGCATCATTCACAGAGATTCCTCTCTGGGAACAAAGGAGCTGGTCTGCACCATTTCCCTCCCGTGCCCCTGAGCAACACAGAGCCACCTGTGGGAAAGAGTACAGCACCAACACTGGCTGCCTAAGTTGCATACACCAAGCACCACCGCCCTGCGCTTCGGTGGGAGTGCCCTTCTCAGACAAACATGCGTCTGTCCCAGGGCCGTGGGCCTCTCCCACAGAAAACCAGCACAAACCGTCCCGCTCGCCACCCCGCACACAGCATGTCTCCTGACCAGGGAGTTCCACTGGGCCTCAGTCCTGGAGAAGATCTCACAAGCATACCAGAATTCACATAGCTAAAATTTATATTCAGGCCAGGGACTAAACCCTGCCCACAGCAGGCAAGGAGAGTCTCTGTAGACTAGTGGCCTGAAGGATAGAGCAGCCAGGACCCAAGAACAGAGTATACACAGCACAAACCAGAAGCACTCCCTGAAGCACCAGGCCCTGACATGACCTCTTCTTCATAAGGCCATTACTTTCAGGAGCAGGAGACATAATTGGAGTTTCTAACAGAGAAAAAGGCAAAGACATAGACAAAATGGGAAAACGAATTAATTTATCTCAAATGAAAGAACAGGATAAGGTCATGGCCACAGATCTAAGTGAAACAGATGTAAGTAACATGCCTGATGGAGAATTAAAAGCATCATTTATAAGGATACTCACTGGGCTTGAGAAAAAAATACAAGACATCAATGAAACCCTTACCACAGAGATAAGAGTTAAAAAAGAATCAATCAGAGATGAAAAGTGCAATAAATGAGATTAGAGACACATTTGATGCAATGAACACCAGTTTGGAAGAAGCAAAGAAATTAATTAGTGACCTAAAAGACAATAATAGAAAATAATGAAGCTGAATGAAAGAAAAATTATACACAGAATACACTCAGGGAACTCAGTGACTCCATCAAAGGCAACAACATTCAAATTCTAGGAGTCCCAGTAGAAGAAGAGAGAAATGGGTGAAGAAAATGTATGTGAAGAAATAATAGTTGGAAACTTCCCTAATTTGAAGAAGGAAACAGATATCCAGATCCAGGAGGCACAGAGAATTCATATCGAAATTAATAAAAGGAGACCCACACCATAGTGAAAAACAAAAATTCTTAAAAGGAGCAAAGCAAAAGGATTCCTTAATTTACAAGAGAAAACCCATTAGGCTATCTGGAGATTTCTCAATAGAAATTTGGCAAGGCAGAAGCGAGTGGCATGATATATTCAATGTAGTGAATGGGAAAAATCTGCAGCCAAGAGTACTCTATCTATCAAGGTTTTCATTCAGAATAGGAGGATAAAGAGTTTCCCAGACAAACAAAAACTGAAGGAATTCATGACCACTAAACTAGCCCTGCAAGAAATATTAAAGTGGATTCTTTGAGTGGAAAAGAGACACCAAAAGTGACCAAGACTAGAAAGGGTCAAAGAAAATCCACAGAGACAGTGATAAAACAAATAATAAAATGGCGCTAAATACACACATATCAATTATTTGAATGTAAGTGGAATAAACACTCCAATCAAAAGGCATAGAGTGTTAGAATGGATAAAAAAAAACAATACCCATCTATATGCTGCCTAGAGGAAACTCATTTTAAATCTGATGACACCCACAGATTGAAAGTGAGGAGACAGAGAAATATTTACAATGCAAATGTATGTCAAAAGAAAATGTATGCCAAAAGAAAGCTGGAGTACCAATACTTATTATCAGACAGAATAGATTTTAAAACAAAGAGTCTAGGGGTACCTGGGTGGCTCAGATGGTTGAGCATCCGACTCTTGATTTTGGCTCAGGTCATGATCCATGGTCATGAGATTAAGCCCTGCATCCGGCTCTGCACTGAGCATGGAACACTCATGTTCTCTCTCTGAAATAAAAAATAAAAATTTAAATTAAAAAATTTTCATAGCAGCAATGTCAACAATAGCCAAAACATGGAAGGAGCCTCAATGTCCATCACCTGACGAATGGATCAAGAAGACGTGGTATATATTCACGATGGAGTACTACATGGCAATGAGAGGGAATGACATATGGCCCTTCGTAGGAAAGTGGATGGACCTTGAGGGTGTCATGCTGAGTGAAGTAAGCCAGGCAGAGAAGGACAGAAACCATATGTTTGCACTCATAGGTCTAGCAGGAAAACAAGAGAGACCTAATGGAGAACCAGGGGGAGCAGAG
>NC_043717.1:105248789-105311462 GCF_006229205.1 Suricata suricatta
TGGTGGTGATGGTGGAGGGCACTTGAGGGGAAGAGCACTGGGTGTTGTATGGAAAACAATTTGACAATAAAATATTATGAAAAAAATTTTAAATTAAAAAGCAAAGAGTGTAACAAGAGACAAAGAAGGGCCCAATATGATCATAAAGAGAACAATCCAACAAGAAGATCTAACAATTGTTAATATTCCTGCACTCAATATGGGAACATTCAAATATATGAAATGATTGAAAACAAACATAAAGGAACTCACTGATAGTAATACAATAACACTCTACCTACATCAATAGACAGATCATCTAAGCAGGAAACCAACAAGGAAACAATGGGCTTGAATGATACACTGAACCAGACGGATTTAACATATATTCAGAACATTTCATCTTAAAGCAGCAGAATATGCATTATTTTCAAGTGCACATGCAAAATTCTCCAAAATAGATCACAAAATAGGTTACAAAACAGGCTTCAAAAAATACAAAAAGATTCAAGTCATACTATGCACCTTTTCTGACCACAATGCTACGAAACTGGAAAACAGCTACAACAAAAAAATATGGAAGGACCACAAATACACAGGGGTGAAAAAGCATACCAGACAATGAATGTATCAATCAGGAAATCAAAAAAGAAATTTTAAAATGAAAACATAATGGTCCAAAACCTTTCAGATACAGCAAAAGTGGTCATAAGAGGGAAGTTTATAACAATACAGGCTTACTCAAGAAGCAAGAAAAATGTCAAGTAAACAACTGAAGCTTAGAGCTAAAGAAGCTAGAAAAAGGAAAGCAAACAGAGCTTAAAGCTACCAGAAAAAAGAAAACAAAAGATTAGAGTAGAAATAAAGGATATAGAAAGTAAAAAATACAATAGAACAGATCAAAGAAACCTGGAGCAGGTTCTTTGAAAAAATTAATAAAATTGATAAACTTCCAGCCAGACTTATCAAACAGAAAAGAGAAAGGACCTAAATAAATAAAACAAAGAGTGTAGGGGTACCTGGGTGGTACAAACCAGAAATAAGAGAGGGGAAATAACAATTAACACCACAGAAATGCAATTATGAAAGAATATTATTTAAAAAACTACAAGCTAACAAATTAGACAATCTAGAAGAAATAGATAAATTTCTAGAAACATATACATTACCAAAACTTAGGGTGGCTCAGTCAGTTAAGCATCCAATTATTGATTTCAGCTCAGGTCATGATCTCACAATCATAAGATTGAGCCGCACATCAGGCTCTGCACTGGGTATGGAGCCTGCTTAAGATTCTCTCTTCCTCTCCCTCTGCCCCTCCACCGCCCCTCCCTCCCTCCCTCTCTCTCTCTCTCTCTCTCTCTCTCTCTCTCTCTCTGTCTCTCAAAAAAATTGCCAAAAGTGAAACAGTAAGAACTAGAAAGCCTGAACAAACTGATAACCAGCAAAGAAATTGAATCAGTGATCAAAAAACTCCCAACAAAAAGTCCAGGACCACATGGCTTCACAGGCAAATCATACCAAACATTCAAAGAATAAATAACAATTTCTCTCAAACTTACCAAAAAATAGAAAAGGAAGGAAAATTTCCAAATTTATTCTATTAGACCAGCATTAGCCTAATACCAAAGTCAGATAAAGACAGCACTACAAAAGAAAACTATAGGTCAATATCCTTGATGAACATAGATGAAAAAATTCTCAATAAAATACTAGAAAATCGAATCCAACAATATACTAAAAAATCATTCACAATAATCAAGTGGAATTTATTGCTGAGTTGCAAGGGTGGTTCAATATTTGCTAATCAATCAATATGTTACATCTCATTAATAAAAGAAAGGATAAGTACCATATGATCATTTCAATAGACACAGAAAAAGAATTTGACAAAGTACAACATATATTCATCATAAAAAACTTTCAATAAAGTACATTTAGAGGGAAAATACCTCAAAATAATAATGACAATATATGAAAAACCCACAGCTCATATCGCCCTTAATGGGAAACAACAGAGATTTTCCTCTATGGTCAAGAACAAGACGGGATGTCCAGTTTGACCATTACTGTTTAATATAGTACTGAAAGTCCTAGCCACAGCAATCAGACAACAAAAAGAAATAAAAGGCATCCAAATCAGCAAGTAAGAAGTAAAACCTATACTATTTATAGATTACATGACATGATATATATAGAAGACCTGAAAGACTCCACCAAAAGTCTCTTGGAACTCATAAATGAATTCAGTAAAGTTGCAAGATACAAAATCAACATACAGAAAAGGAATTTGTTGTTCGGTGGCTCAGTCGTTTAAACATCCGACTTCAGCCAAGGTCATGATCTCACTGTTCCTGAGTTCAAGCCCCACATCAGGCTCTGTGCTGATAGTTCAGAGCCTGGAGCTTGTTGCAGAGTCTGTGTCTCCCTCTCTCTCTCTCTGCCCCTCCCCCTCTCAAAAATAAACATTAAAAGTTTTTTAAAAATCTGTTGTGTTTATAAACCAATAATGAAACAGCAGAAAGAGAAATTAAGGAATCAAACCCATTTACAATTGCACCAAAAACAATAGATGCCTAGGAATAAACCTAATCAAAGAGGTGAATGGCCTGTACTCTGAAAACTATAAAACAACAATGAAAGAAATTGAAGAGGACACAAAGGAATTAAAAGACATTCCATGCTCATGGATTGGAAGAATAAATATTGTTAAAATGTTTATACTATCCAAAGCAATCTACATCATTAATGCAATCTTTATCAAAATACCAACAGTAATTTTCATAGAGCTAGGACAAATAACCATAAAACCTTTATGGAACCACAAAAGGCCCCAATGAACCAAAGGCAACCTTGAAAAAGAAAAGCAAAGTTGAAATCATCACAATGTCAGACTTCAATTTATATTACAAAGCTGTAGTAATCAAAACAGTATAGTACTGGCAAAACAACAGACATATACATCAGTGGGACAGAATAGAAAACTCAGAAATTAACCCACAACTATATAGTCAATTAATCTTTGACAAAGCAGGAACAAATATCCAATGGGGGAAAAATGCCTCCTCAACAAATGGTGCTGGGAATCCTGGACAGCAACATTCAAAAGAAAGAAACTGGACCAGTGTCTAGCACCACAGACAAAAATAAATTCAAAATGGATTAAAGACCTAAATGTGAGACAGGAATCCATTAAAATCCTACAGGAAACACAGGTAGTAACCTCTTTGATGGTGGCTGTAACAACTTCTTATAGATATGTCTCCTGAGGTAAGAGAAACTGAAGCAAAAATAAACTATTTGGACTACATCAATGTAAAAAGCTGCACAGCAAAGTAAATAATCAACAAAACTAAAAGGCAACCTCTGGAATGAGAGGAGATTAGCAAATGATGTGTCTGATAAAGGGTTAGTATCCAAAATATATAAAGAACTTATAAAACTCAACACCCAGAATATGAATAATCCAAATAAAAAATATGCAGAAGACATGAATAGACAATTTTCCAAAGAAGATATCCAGATGTTCAACAGACATGGGAAGATGCTCAACAACAAATAATAATAATTTTAAAAACATGCTCAACATCACTCATCATCAGGGAAATGCAAATCAAAACTATACTGAGATCACTTCACACCTGTCAAAATGGCTAAAATCAACAACACAAGAAGGAACAGGTGTTGATAAGGATGTGGCGAAAGGGAAGCCACTGTTAGGAAGGCAAACTGGCACAACCACTGTGGGCAATAGTATGAAGGTTCCTCAAAAAATTAAACATAGAACTACCCTATAATCCAGCAATTGTGCTCCTAGGTATTTACCCAAAGATTACAAAACTACTAAATCAAAGGGATACACTCACCTCTATGTTTACAGCAGCATTATCAACAATAGCCAAATTGTGAGAGCAGTCCAAGTGTCCACTCTTACCATATATATAGAATATCACAGGCTATTACTCAGCTATAAAAAAGAATGAAAACTTTCCATTTACAATGACTTGGATGAAGCTAGAGAGTATTATGCTAAGTGAACTTAGAGAAAGACAAGTACCTTATGGTTTCACTTATATATGGAATTTAAAAACAATACAGACAAGTAAGGGGAGAAAAAAGGGAGAGAGGGAAACCAAGAAACAGACTCTTAACTCTAGAGAACACACTGATGGTTACCAGTGGGGAAGGGGTTGGGGGATAGGTGAAATGGGTGATGGGGATTAAGGAGACCATTTGTGATGAGCACCAGGTGTTGTATGGAAATGTTGAATCCCTAAAGTGCACATCGTAAACTAATAGTTCACCGTATGTTAACTAATTGGAGTTAAAATAAAAAATAAAAATTTTTAAAAATAATAAAAAATGTTAAAAGGTACAAACACTTGGAAAACAGTACAGTAGTTTCTTAAAGTTTAAATATACATCTACTGGGGCACCTGGGTGGCTCAGTCAGTTGGGTGTCTGACTTCAGCTCAGGTCATGATCTCACAGTTCGTGGGTTTGAGCCCCATGTCAGGCTCTGTGCTGACAGCTCAGATCCTAGAGCCTGCTTCAGATTCTGTGTCTCCTTCTCTCTCTGCCCCCTCCCCCTGCTCATGCTCTGTCTCTCTCTGTATCGAAAATAAAAATTAAAAAAAAACATTTAAAAAATCAATCAATTTAAAGATTCAATAAGTTCAATGAACCTCATATAGGGTATTCACAAAGAGAGCCACACCTAGATACAGTATAGTCAAACTCCTAAAAGACAAAGACAAAGACAAATAGAAAATCAGTATAACCACAATCATCGCTCCACACCATAATTAAAATAATTACACAAAAGAGATAATAGACTTAGATGTAAGAGCTAAAACTATAAAATTTCTAGAAGAAGCATCAGTGTAAAATGTGACTTTGAGTGACACAACAATACTTAAGACTGGAAAAGTGTAAATAAAAGATAAAAGTTGATAAATTAGACTTTAACAAAAGTAAACTTTTGCTCTTTAAAACACAATCTTTTTAAAAAATCTTTATTTATTCATTTTGAGATAGAGAGAGAGCGAGAGTAAGCATGTAAGCCAGGAAGAGGCAGAGAGAGAATACCAAGCAGGCTCCACACTGTCAGCACAGAGCCCTTATGTGGGGCTCGAACCTACTAACCGTGAGATCATGAGCTGTGCCAAAATGAAGAGCTGGATTCTTAACCAACTGAACCACCCAGATGCCCCAAAACACAGTGTTTTACAAATTAAAAGACAAGCCAAAGTTCATGGTTTTTCTTAAAAAAATAAACATTTATTAATTTTTAAAAGATAGAGACAGAGCAGAAGCTGGGGAGGGGCTGAGAGAGAGGGAGACACAGAATCCAAATGAGGCTCCAGGCTCTGAGCTGTCAGCACACAGCCCGATGCGGGGCTTGAACCCATGGACTGAGAGATCATGACCTGAGCTGAAGTTGGACGCTTAACCAACTGAGCCACCCAGGTACCCCAAGCCAAAGTTCACGATAAAATACTCATAAAACATGTATCTAATAAAGAACTTATACCAGAATATATAAAGTTTACAACTCACTGATGAGTCAAACAACCCAATAAAATGCTGGACAAAACACTTAACTGGACACTTTAGGAAAGAAGATAGACAAGTGGCAAATAAACACTTACAGAGACCCTTGGAAGGCAATAGGGAAACACAAATTAATGACACAGTGCAATACCACTATCTGCACAGTAGTATGGACAAAATAAAAAAGATTGAAAACACTGAATTCAGGTAAGGATATGCAGAAACAGAATCCCTACATCTCTGGTAGGAATGTATAACAGTATAGACACTGAGAAACCGTATGCTAGTTTATTAGAAACTTAAACACACCCTCACTATACAACAGGAAATCTACTCTTAGGTATCAACTCCAGAGAGGCTTAACCGACTGAGCCACCCAGGCGCCCCAAAATTGATTGATTTTTAAAAATAAATTTGGGGGGAACCTGGGTGGTTCAGTCATTTAATTATCTGACTTCAACTCAGGTCATGATTTGCGGTCCAGGCTCCATGTCGGTCATGACAGCAGACAGCTCAGAGCATGAAGCCTGCTATGAATTTTCTGTCTCTCTCTTTCTCTACCCCTTCCCCACTTATATTCTCTCTCTCTCTCTCAAAATAAATAAATGTTAAAAAAAACAGTAAAAAATAAATTTAGGAACTTTGCTCTATTATTGCTTCAATAGCTTTATGCTTTTTTTTCTTTTCTTTTTGGGACTCCCATTATACATAGGTGACATGCTTTGCCTTGTCTCCTAGAGCTCTGCTGCTCTGTTGATTTTCCCTTCAGCTTTTAAAGGTGGGATAATTTTCTTGATCTATCTTCAAGTTTACCATCTGTAATCTGCGGTGGAACCCAAGTAGTGAACCTTCCATTTAAGTTGTTGTACTTTTAAAATCTAGCATTTCCATTTGTTTATGTTTTACAGTTTTCATTCTTCTGTTGCGATTCCCAATTTGTCATTCATTGTTAGCACATTTTTCTTTTGATATTTAAATTTGTTCCCATCAATTCTTGGAGCCTATTTAAAATAGCTGGTTGAAGCTATTACTAAATTCAACATCTAGGTACAGTTTGTTTATCTTGACTGTTTTTCTCCCAAGTATGGGTCATACTTCTCTTTCTGTTTGCATGTTGAATAATTTTTGGTTGAAAAACCAATTATTTTATATCCCATATTCAGGGATCTCTGGTTTCTATTATATTTTTTCTAAGCTTAAAAAATTATGTGTGTGTTTGTTTTTGTTTAGCAACTTGCCTGGACTACTCTGGAGTCAGTCTCCTGCACGTGTGCAACCCTAGGTGTCTCAGCTAAATTTTGTCTGTTCTTGTTTTTTTAAATTCTTATTTATATTTTTCAGTCTGGCTTCATAGCGACAGCACCTGTGTCTGCATAGGTTAGGCATCAGCCTTTGTTTTAGAAAGTTTCTGCTCAGATACCTTGAGCCCATTAGGTCTCCACCATTTTGAAAACTGAGCTGTGTTGGAAATGCATATAATTCTCAAGTTCCTCTTCTTATATTTTTTAATGGTTTTTTTTGTGTGTCTTCCTAGTACAAACGTGGTTTACCAATGAGCCAGGGTTGTGTGAAAGGTGATTTCAGCCTTTCTAGGGCTCTGTAATTTCCAGGATAATCCCCTTAATTTTTTTCTTGTCTGCTATTCACCCTGAATCATTTTAACATGGCTGGGCTACCAAGGCCATGGGCATTTCCTCTATGCTCTGACAGGAGTCTATCACTTTAAGCCAGCAAAGCCTTCAATTTTCTGCATCTCTCTCTTTGCCCCTCAAAGCAATTTGAGTTAATCACCACTGGCTGCAAAGGTGCTGTTTGTGTTATCAGTCTCAAATCACTAAACTACAGCTATGACAGCTGAGTGGAGGGTATATAGATGGGAGTGACCCAAGACAAGAAGTCCATAGATTCACAATAGATTTGATGCCATTTTCACCCAATGTTTTTAGAGTTTTCAAGAATAAATGCTTCTCAATGTGTCTTCATCTTTGTTCAATTTCCTGTGTCTCAAAATAGTCTGGAAAGTTTTTTAAGTTTTATGCTTGTTTTGTGCAGAAGGGATCATTCTACCTCCTCATTCAGTACTACCATAAGTCCCAATTCCTGTGGTTGATTTTGAATTGTAAACTCGATTTATTTAAAAAAATATCACATATTTTTTCTTGAATGAATTCCAGTAGCATTTTACTTTTCTTTCAGAAACTTTGTTCATTTAATCTAGGTTGTCAAAATTATTGGCATGAAGTTGTTCATAATATCCACATTGTTTTTCAAGTGACCATACTTATTAATTTTTAATAGCTTAATTGAGGTATTACTGGCCAAAAATAAGTTGTGGACATTTAAGTGCACAACTGGGTAAGTTTTGACATAGTTATTCTTTTGTAAAATTATCACTACAATATATCCATCTCCATCAAGGGTTTTCTTGTGCCCCTTGGTTTACTGTTCCCTGTTGCTGTGCCCTGGCCCTACCATCCCCAGACAATGTTTGATCTGTTTTCCATGAATATAGACTAGTTTGAATATACAATACTTATAATATATAATACATAATTTATGTATAGAACATAAGTCATATATATATACATAAATCACATATCTGTATCCTTTTATGCCTGACTTCTTTCAGAGAATAATTTCAGATTCACATGTTACTGCTTATATCAAATAGTTAATTCCTCTTAAATCCTGAGCAGTATTTAAGTTTGTGGATATATCACAGGATGATTATCAGTTACATGTTGTTGGACATTTGGGTTGTTTTTATTCTTTCACCATGAAAAAAAAAATGCCATAAACACTTGTATATAAGTTCTTAAATGGACATTAGTGTTTGGTAAATACCCAGGAGTGGATTGACTAGATCATATGGTTTAAATTTTGAGAAACTATCATACTGTTTTCCAAGTGCTTGTGCCTTTTATAAAAAATTATTATTTATCTTTTTCAAGTGTTCATTTCAATTCCAGTTATTTAACATATATTGTATTGTTAGTTTCAGGTGTATGATATAGTGATTCAACACTCCCATATAGCACCTGGTGCTCATCCCAAGTTCACTCCTTAATCCCCATCATCTATTGCACCCATCCCCCCATCCACCTCCATTCTGGTAACCATCAGTTTGTTCTCTATAGCAAAGACTCTGTTTCTTGGTCTGCCTCTCTCTTTTTTTTTTTCTCCTTTGGTCATTTGTTTTGTTTCTTAAATTCTACATATGAATGAAATCATATTTGTCTTTCTCTCAGTTTTGCATAATACACTCTACATACATCCATGTTGATGGAAAGATTTAATTCTTTTTATGGCTGAGTAATATTCCATTATTACTCAGCCATAAATATACACACACACACACACACACACACACACATACCATTTCTTCATTATCCATTCATTAGTTGATGGACATTTGGGCTGTTTCTATAACTTGGCTATAGTAGGTAATACTACTATAAAGATCAGGTTGCATGTATCAGTTTGAATCAATATTTTTGTATCCTTTGGGTAAATACCTAGTCGTGCAATGGCTGGGTCATAGGGAAGTTCTATTTTTAGCATTTTCAGGAACCTCCATACTGATTACCAGAGTGGCTGCACCAGTTTGCATTCCCATCAACACTGCAAGAGCGTTCCCCTTTTTCCACAACCTCACCAAAACCTGTTGCTTCTTTGTTGTTGATTTTAGCCATTATTAGAGATGTGAGATGATATCTCATTGTAATTTTGACCTATATTTTCCTGATGATAACAGATGTGATTTTAAAAATGAGCAGAGGACCTGAACAGGCATTTCTCCAAAGGAGACATAGAAATAATCAAGAAGTACAGAAAAAGGTGCTCACTATCACCAATTATCAGACAAATGCAAAGTAAAACCACAATAAGATATCATATCACCTCTGTTAGAATGGCTATTATCAAAAAGACAAGAGTTAACAAGTGCCGGTGAGGATGTGGGGAAAATTGAACCTTGGTGTGATGCTGGTGGAAATGTAAACTGTTACAGCAACTATGGAAAAAATGTATGGAGGTTCCTCAAAAAGTGAAAAACAAAATTACCATATGATCCAACAATCCCACTTCTGTTATATATCCAAAGGAAATGAAATCTATCTTGAAGCGATATCTGCACTCCCACGTTAAGTAGCACATTAGTCACAATAGCCAAGACATGGAAACAACCTAAGTGTCCATCAGTGGATGAATGAATAAAGAAAACGTGACACTCATATTTATATAATGGAATACTACTCATTCATAAAAAGGGAGTCCCTCTATTCAAGACAACATGGATGGACCTTGAAGACATTGGGCATTATGCTGTGTGAAAAAAGTCACACAGAGAAGGACAAATACTGTATGATCTCACTTACATGTGGAATCTAAAAACATCAAACTCATAGAAACAGAGTACAATGACCGTTGTCAGGAGGTGAGGGGTTGAGAAATGGGTCAAAATTGGTCAAAGGGTATAAACTTTCTTTGATAAGTTCTGAGGATCTGAGGTATGCAAAGTGACTACATTTAACAAAACTGTATTGTATACTTGAACATTACTATGAAAGCAGAGCTTTGTTAATATTCTAACTATAGTAACAACAAAATGTTAATTATGTGAGATGAAGGCTATAGTAACTAACTTTATTGGGAAAAACATTTCACAATATATATTTGTATCAAATCTTATTGTATACCTTAGAATTACATAATGTTACATATCTGTTATGTCTTAAGCTGGAAGAAAAAGGAATATTACTCAGTAACAACAATTTATACACTACCAATATGCAGAATAACATGAATTAATCTTAAAATATTATGTAAATGATGAGACCACATACAAAAGACTATTTTCTGATTCCTCTTAGTTGAAATCTATTAAAGGCAAAAATACAGTAATAAAAGTAGACTATGGTTAACAGGGGTTAAGGGTATTCAATGGGATTGATTGCAAAGAGGCACAAGGCAATGTTTTGTGGGATGGAAATATAGTATTCTAAACTTGAAATGGGTGGACTTTATTTAAAAGCTGACCCCTCCCCTCCTAAAAAAGCAGTCATTAGGGAAATAATAAAGAAAACAGAAATGTTTTATGGTAAAATCATCAGTCTTAAATATTCTATTTTTAACAGGAATTAGATTTTCCTTTGGAGAACACTGGATCATTCTTGTCTATCATTATAATAGACATTCTCTCCTTTTCAGCCTTAATACAATAGGACAGACAACTTTTGCTCCATGCTCTTCTCTTGTCTCTTTCCAAAGTTGATATCCATTTTTAAAATGTATTTTAATCCTTCCACAAATTGTTTCTACACAACAAATTACTAATTAAATATTTTGTGTTCATAGTATCAAAATTATTTTGTTTGCTTGATTCGAAAAATGACTGATAGTTTTGACAATTTGTAGACATAGACTTTTCAAGGAATTCAAATTCAATTCAGATAAAGTTTATGCTCAAATCTTTTTATTTGATTTACCATAGCTCTGCCTCTTACAGACATGACAGTTGGAAATTGCACATGGTTTTGGTTATCTATTTCTGAATAATAAGGTGTTCTAAACTTTGTCATAAAGCAACCACATTTTATCATCTCTCCTAATTCTACAACCTGGGGAGAAATAGCTGAGCTATTTTTCTGTTCCACATGTTGTCTGCTGGCTTTGAGTTGTCAAATGGCTTCTTAACCCATGTGTTAGATGCCTCAGCTAGGATGATTGGGGCAGCTACGAAATGGTCAAGCATCTCTCCATGTAGTTAGCCTGGGCTTCCTCTCAGCATCTGAGTTCAACATAATAGACCATCTTACATGGTGACCGACTTCACCAGAGCATTAGCCACCTATTCAGTGGAGTGCTAGGCCTGAAACAAGCACATCATCACATCCACTGTACTATGTTAGTCAAAGTAAGGCATAAGGCCAGTCTACATTCAATTCAAAGGAAAACAGACTCCAACATTGGAATTGAGAAGTGACATGCATGTATCGATAGGTCGGGAAGAAATTGACAGAAGCCATTTTTGGAGACTACCACACATACTCTAAAATATCAAAGAACTGGGGCGCCTGGGTGGCTCAGCTGGTTAAGTGTCTGACTTTGGCTTAGGTCATGATCTTGCAAGCCATGGTTTCGAGCCCCACTTTGGACTCTCTTCTGACAGCTCAGAGCCTAGAGCCTGCTTTAGAACCTGTGCCTACTCTTCGCCCCTCCCCTGCTCGCTCTCACTCTCTCTCTCTCTCTCAAAAAGCAGCCTGAAGTCTGCTTCAGATTCTGTGTTTCCCCTCTCTCTGACTCTCCCCTGCTCATGCTCTGTCTCTGTCTCTCTCAAAAATAAACATTAAAAAACTAAAATATCAAAGAACAAAAACATATATAATAACAGAGGTAAGCTAGTACAACCTGGTAAACCTTGAGTTTAAATAATATCATCTCTATTATAAGAGGAAAAATTTTCAAATAGAAGTTTTGTATTGGAAAGTAAAGTCAACTTTAGTTGTGGCCACAGACAATCACTGGCCTTTCACGGCTTAACACCATAAAGGTTTTTCTCTCCATTCACTGAAACCTGCTGTAGGTTGTATGGCTTTCTGCTTCCTGGTATTTACTTCATTTGGAACATGTGGTCTCTGAATAAAGGAAGGAGGGATGGAAGACATGGCTCACTTCTCTTCACAATCAGTTGAAGAGAACTATTCATATGATCCAGATCTATCTATAAGGGGGACTGGGAAATGTAAGGAAACACTTGAGTTATTTGGTGAGTACCAAATATCTCTGCCACAGTATATTAACCAGATGCTCCTAAAAATAAATAAAATGAGGTGTATATATGCATCTATGTATTTTATCTGGAGTCAGGTTCATAGATTTTTTTTTCATATCTTCAAAGGAATATATAACACTCAAAATATTAAGAACCTCTGCTCTCAAGACAGGAACTCTCATTCCTTGGTAAAAAAGAGGTACTAGACACTGATATACTCAAAAGAATATCTCGTTCTCAGTCTCAATCAATACCAATAATTGGATTCGCACAATTCTGTCTTTCATCTTCAACATTGATTTGGAGAATAGGAACTTAAGAGAAATTCTAAGAGCTTAAATTCTATCTAATATAATAAGATAAAATCGAGCAGCTGAGTATGCAAAATACATACTAATCAGATTCTAAGTAATGGTTTGAATTTAAGAGAAATCATGGATCTTTTTCTGTCTCCACTACATTTTGTAGAAGCTTTGATTAGAATATCCTGGGTAGCTTAGGTATATTCATTTTCTATTGATGTGTAACAAACTATTGCAACTTAATGACATAAAACAGCACATACATTTATTACCTCAAAGTTTCCACAACTCATTTAGTACAGGCATTCGTTAGCCATGTTCTCTGCTCAGAGTCTCACAAAACCAAAATCAAGTAGCCCATAACTGGATCCTTACCTGAAGCCTGGAGGATAAGTCATTCAGGACACTGGTCATCCATGCTCATTCAGGTTACTAGCAGAATCCAGTTATTTGCAGCTACAGCTACGAGGTTCTAAGATCTCCATCTCCTTGCTGACTGACAGCTAGGGTCCCCTCTCTGCTCCGAGACGCTCCCCATATTGCTTCTTATGAGGCTTCCTCCATCTTCAAAGGAATCAATGATACACTGACTCCTATACGTGCTTTGAAACTCTCTGACTTCCTCTTCTAATATCCACCAGATAAGATTATCTGCTCTTAAAGGGCTGACATGATTGAGTTAGGCCCACCCAGATGATCTCCAATTGATGGCATGGAGCTATGAATGGTAGTATACTTAGCAGTTAAGAATGTTATCTCCACAGGAAACCATAAAAACCCTAGAGGAGAAAGTAGGAAACAATCTCCTTGACCTCAACCACAGCAAACTCTTACTTGACACATCCCCAAAGGCAAGGGAATCAAAAGCAAAAATGAACTATTGGTACCTCATCAAGATAAAAACTGCATGGCAAAGGAAACAATCAATAAAACTAATAGGCAACCAATGGAATGGAAAAAGATAGTTGAAAATGACATATCAGATATAGGGTTAGTATCCAAAGTATATAAAAAACTCACCAAACTCCATACCCAAAAAACAAATAATCCAGTGAAGACATGGGCAGAAGACATGAACAGACACTTCTCCAAAGAGGATATCCAGATGGCCAACAGACACATGAAACGATGCTCAGCATTGCTCATCATCAGGGAAACACAAATCAAAATCACACTGAGATACCACCTCGCCCTAGTCAGAGTGGGTAAAATGAACAAATCAAGAGATTATAGATGCTGGCGAGGGTGTGGAGAGACGGGCACGCTCCTACACTGTTGGTGGGAATGTAAACTTGTACAGCCACTCTGGAAAACAGTATGGAGGTTCCTCAAAAAACTATCAATAGAACTTCCCTATGACCCAGCAAAAGCACTGCTAGGAATTTACCCAAGGGATAAAGGAGTGCTTATGCATAGGGGCACATGCACCCCAATGTTTACAGCAGCACTTTCAACAATTGCCAAATCATGGAAAGAGCCTAAATGTCCATCAACTGAGGAATAGATCAAGAAGGTGTGGTTTATGTATACAATGGAGTATTACATGGCAATGAGAAAGAATGAAATCTGGCTATTTGTAGCAACATGAATGGAACTCGAGGGTGTTATGCTGAGTGAAATAAGTTCAGGCAGAGAAGGAAAGATACCATATGTTTTCACTCATAAGTGGAAAAGGAGAAACTTAACAGAGGACCATGGGGAGGGGAAGGGAAAAAATAGTTGGGGAGAGGGAGGGAGGTAAACCATGAGAGACTCTTGAATACTAAGAACAAACTGAGGGCTGATGGGGGTTAGGGAGAGGGGAAGGGGGTGATGGGCACGGAGGGAGGGCAGTTGTTGGGATGAGCACTGTGTGTGATATGGAAACTAACTTGACAAGAAACCATAAAAGAAAAAAAATAATGTTGTCTCCAGACCCAAACAGCTTAGGATTGAATTTAAATCTACCTCTTCCTAGCTGTGTACCTTAAGAAGATTGCTTTGATTTCCTGGGACTTGGCTTCCTCATTCATCAAATGATGATAAAAAAATAATTCCTTCCTAATAGGGTATTCTTGAGTACTGGAAAACTCAGGATAGATATGGTTATGCTTCAGTAATAAATCATCCCAAATTTCAATGGTTTAAAACAATAATGTTCATTCTCACTCATGCTTCATGCCCATAGCAGTTCAATAAAAGAGCTATGCTTTTTTTTAGTAACTCAGAATTTATAGTTGATTTGAGAAGCCACCATCTTTAAGTTTTCTATTTGTCATGCCCAAAGGAAAGGGAGCACTGAAAGGGTCTCAAAATGGCAATTAAAGATCCATCCAGTAAGTAGTAGAACTTAGTTTGACTCCTAACTCCTTGCCTGGACTAGTCACATGGACCAACCCATCCAAAGGGAACCAGGAAAAGCAACGATCTCTGTTCCTGAAAACTAGGCAGCAGAAAATACTTGGTGGAAAGTATTAAAGACCATGAAAAGGATCAAATGAATTAATTTTGGACACCGCTCCTGACTCATAAGTGCTCAGTAAAGAATTATTATATCAAAATCTCACCATTATAACAATGCTGTAACAGATATCTTTTCATATCAATATTTGTGTGCAAATGAAAAAGTAATCTATTTACTTATAATAGGGTTATAGAAATAGAATTGCAATGTTATAAAATACAGATATTTTTAATTTTGAGAAATATTGCCTAATTGCTTTCTTCCTGTTCCATTTGTGTTATGTAAGTTGCCAATGTAATTGAGAAAGAACTCAGAAAGTTTGAATTATAAGGTCTTTGTGAAAGATTTGATTACTGAGTCAGTCTTGGTTTGGATCTTTGTGTCATCCCAATGACAAAAGGAATGTCCTACAGGAGGAAAAAAAAATCTCTCAAGGTACTGCCTGATAACCACTGGCTTCTTTGAAGTTACCCTAAAACAATATGACCTCAGGATTATAAGAGGAAGGTAAGGCACAAAAAAGGTCAGATATTTCTCACACTGGAGTACCCCATGGGTTCAAGTAATTATAACACAGAGGGGTTGCAACAATGGAGTTTTTTTCCTCAACTACAAATACATATCTTGAAATTCTACATGCAATCCTACCTTAATCATATGCCTTAGTGCATGATCTCCAGATCACTTCCAAATCTAATAGTGTGTAACAGTATTATTTTCTTTTTATATTCAATAAGTAATTATTGACCATCTGCTTTATGTCTGTCACTGTCAGAGATAAATAAGATAAATAAGCAATATGCAATTACCATAGACGACCTATTAATACCATTGGAATGGCAAGTACAATAATGTGGCAGGTTGTGAACACGGTGGTTAAAGCATATGCTTTGGAGTCATATAAACCTGTGTCCATTGCATCCTAGTTGTGTGATAATGAGTAGTTTTCTTAACCTTGCTTTGCCTCTCTTTCATCATCTATAAAATAATAAAAATAGTACTTCCCTCACGTTATTGTTGTGCTGTTTTTATTATGAAAGAAGTGAACTTCATAATATGTTGGAAGAACAAAGACAAAATCATCAATTATTCCTTAGTTTGTCAAGGAAGGCTTCACAGAACAAACTTAGAAGTTAACCAAAGAATTCTGCAACAGCATTACATGTCTGGAAACCTCTGAGGTCTTAGGGATGTGGAAAGGGTAAATATGTAAGGATATGAGGAATATATAAGGAAGCAAGACACAAGATGAGAAGGGATAGAGGAGAAAAGAGGTAGATTAGATCTTTAAATGTCATGCCAGGAATTTGTTAACTCCTAGGCAATGAAATGTCCAAAGGAGATTGCTTGATCTCTGCCCTGAAATACAAGTAACATCACCCTCCAACCTATTTCTCAAGCAGGGAATGTGCTCATCCAATTCACAAGAAAATCTTGGTAGTTCTGACTCCAAAAATCGTTAATCCACCAATAGTTTCTGTCTTCACTGCCACAACCCTAGTGCAAGAGAACATCACTTGTAACTTAGACTATTTTGACAGCCTGCTAACTGATTTTCCTATTATTTCTTCCCTAAGAGAAGTCCATTCTCTACAACATAGCCAAAGTGATCTTCTGAAACATCAATTGGATTTTGCCTTTACCATGACTTTCTACTAAATTTAGAATAAAAGATAAACTCCTTACAAGGCTTACAAGGCCCTAAATGATATGGATCCTGACTTCTTCAGCCTCTGGTAATAGGCCTTTCTATTCTTCATACATGCGAAATTCTTTCCTTCTTAAAGCATTTGTCCATGTTGTTCTTTTTCTTTTACTTTTTAAGTATTTATTTATTTTTGAGAGAGAGAGTGAGAGAGAGAGAGAGAGAGAGAGAGAGAATATAAGGGGGGAGAGTCAAAAAAGAGGGAGACACAGAAAACGAAGCAGCCTCCAGGATCTGAGCTGTCAGGCCAGACCCGATTTGGGGCTTGAACCCACAGACCACTAGATCATGACCTGAGCTGAAGTTGGACATTTAAGTGACTGAGCCATTCAGGCGTCCCTATCTATTTTGTGATTTTTGCTTGAAACGCTCTCATCTAACTGTTCATCTGGGAAATTCCTGTTTGTTCTTCAGGACTCAGTTTAAATGTCACTTCCTCAAAAAAGTTCTCCCCAAACCAATCCCCTAATCTAACATATATGCCTTCCTATTGTTCTATCCCATTTCCTTTATAATACCCATTACAATCATACATTAATGAGATTTTTATATCTGTTGCATGCATTATACCATAATAGAAGCAGATCACTCTATGTTTCAGTCAGCACTACATCCTCAGAACTTAGCCCAATATTTGACATATGGAATGTGTTCAATAAATATTTGCCAGATGTATAAATGAAAAAGTGAATTAATCCTCTATGTGGCACAACCATAGTTATATTTAAATGCATTGGAGTTTGAGACTAAAACTTTTTTTACATTTACTAGGAGTATGATTATTAGTGTTCCTAGGTCCTCAAATTGCAGTGCCCTATTAACAAGGAGAAAGAACAGGTTTAAGTATTAAATTAAATTTTCTGCATGTCAAATTTCTGCAATTTGTAAGATACCTAGTAGACAGAAGTTTAATCAACATTTGCCGAGAAAAAATATATATATATTTGAGAATCAGTATTGTGTAAGTAGTAGCAATACTACATGAGATCATCACAGGAGGATATTAGAGAAGAGTGACAAAAATGAACACCTGCCTAATGACCAAAACTGAAGGGGTAGATAAGAGAAATTAGTAGGTACAAAAATGAGCAAGATTAAAGCTAAATGATCAAAGTGGAAAGAGGACAATTGGAAAATTATGGTATCACTAAAACCATGAAAAGTTTAACAATGGAATCACAGTGTCAAATTCTATCAAAGATTAAGACCAACACATATTTATTGGATGCAGTAACATAGGAGTCATCAGTGCCACCACAGATAGTTATTTGTGTGAGCTAATGGATTTGGAGACAAGACTGAAAGTAGGGTAAGGAGTTGATGGTAGCAGACAAATGGATACAATGTATATATACAATTTTGTGGAGAGATTTAATTGGAAAGGGAGGTAACAGCACCAGCAACAATTGAGAACTTGTTGGAAATGCAATCCTAGAGCTCCACCACCAACTCTCAGGAGTTGAGAAAAACATCTGAATAAATAAATGCTCCTAGAATAGGGAAATGATCAAGAAAAATCTCCAGTGGCATTAAAAATTCAACTGACACTGCATATCTAATAGTCTCCATAGTGGTAAATTACTGCCCTTGGGCTGATCATGATTGCTGGGGCAGTGATTATCTGCAGCCCTATTTGGGAACTTGTAGAAAGAAATGGAGTCATATTATGAGCTTGGCCCAAGTTAAGGCTGGAAGAGTAAGTGTTGTTAAGTGTTGAGAGTCCTAAATAGTAGATTGACATGGCGATCCAGGCTCAGGAGAGAGGAAAATGTGATGGAGAATGTGGGGTAGACCCTTAGGAAAAGGAAGATTAAATGCCAGGACACCTTGGTGAAGTCAAATATCAAGTTCAGAGTGCCTAAAGGATGGAGGAAGCTGTCAGAATAGGAGCTATTGAAATGGCCCGTAAGAGTTTAATAATGATAGTTAATAGTAATAAAGAAGAAAAAGGAATCTGAGGGAGAGAAATAGTATTTTCAAGCTTATTGATAGTAGGGTATTGCTAGCTTTTAATCAATTGCTTTGTCTTTCCTATGGTCTGGGTATTTTTGAGAGACAGAAACAGATCATGAGCAGGGAAGGAGTAGAGAGAGACACACACAGAATCAGAACAGGCACTCATTCTTAAGAGCTAAGAAGATCAAGGGAGTCCTGAATCATAACTGGATCTAAAATATAGGTCTTCAATGGTAAATATGGTGAGATGTCCACTAAGCACAGGAAACTATATGGGCAGAGATAGGGGCCTTCCTTAAAACCCACCAATAGGGGCACCTGGGTGGCTCAGTCGGTTGAGCGTCTGAATTCGGCTCAGGTCATGATCTCGCAGTTCGTGGGTTCAAGCCCTGCGTCGGGCTCTGTGCAGACAGCTCAGAGCCTGGAGCCTGCTTCAGATTCTGTGTCTCCCTCTCTCTTTGACCCTCCCCTGTTCATGCTCTATCTCTCTCTGTCTCTCAAAAATAAATAAATGTAAAAATTTTTTTAAAAACCCACCAATATGTGGAGGGGAAAAATTAACTTTTCAGTTTTGGCATAAGCAGAAAATCTGTATAATAACAATGATAACTACAATATATAGATTTATGAGTTGCAAAGCCATTTACATGGATTATCTATTCTAATGTTTCAGCAACTTTGAGAATTCGTGTGGCCTTTAACTTACAGATATAAACATTGAGACGTGGAAAGGTATAGGACCTTTTCGGAGTCACAAGATGAGTAAGCAGCTGGGATTTGATCCAGTACTATCTGATTCCAGAGCCTAAACACCTGGCCACCCTTCCATATCAATCCTCTAAAGTAACACTAAGTTGGAGAGCCTGAAAGTCAGCAGATCAGGGAAGCAATCTTCAGGAAGCTCCTTCCTCAACCAAATCAATGTAAATGCATGTTTAGCAAGTGCCATTGTGGTTGTAGTTGAAAATCTGTCCAAAAATCCTCAACAATAATTATCTTCCATTCCATTACTATGCAACTTCTGCCATTCTGCTTCCTTGCCTTGTTCTTTCCTGATTTCCCCCTTGGTTCTCATTTTAAGTTTCAGAAACAATGTATTACATTTTTCACTATAATTGTTTGTCCCTTGTCCTGTAGCAAGGTAAAGCAAACAGAGAGAGGCTTTAAAAGACAATGGCATTTCACAATGACAGAAGGGCATTCATTCAGGAACCTGTGGTGTGCTGAGTTGGATGGAATTGTTCTCAGTGGAATAAGATAAAAGAGGGTTACTAATTACGAGCTAAAGGAGGAATATGATTCACATCTGTAAGAAGAAGCAGCCAGATTGTTGATCTACCACTGAAAACTGGAGTTATGGAAGGCACAAGGCAATTCCTGATGCAGAAATAGACCATTCTAGACAGGACTTTCAGTCACCCTATGATCCTAAAGGAGAAAGCCCATCATAAAGTGCATTTCATCAGCAAATTTTATGCAATTAAATGCCATCTTTAGCAGCTTTACACATTAGGAATTAATGTATGTTTATGAATGCTGAAGTCTTTAGAGAAAAGGGAATGAGAATCATACCGAAATTAAACAAGGCATCAGGACTGCCACACACAAAAAATTGTACTGAAGTAGTAAAATTGCCCAAGTTGTAACATAAATCACAGCAATTCAGATAAAGATAAAAGTCTAGAACTAGTTCATCTCCACATGTTAACAGAACAACACGCTGACTGGTTCATTTGCTCAACACTAGTAGCAGTTGTTTGCTAAATTAGACCTGTTAAGTAGTCTGCCGATCCAACCAGATGTAATACTTCACATGTGTATCATGTTTTGGGAAGAAAAAAATTTTACTCCTACAAGCTGCTCCTTGACTCTTTTTGTTGATTAGTTAGTAAGTCCAAAAAAACTTTGGAAGGAAAATACCTTTGTTATATTTATCTTTCCATGCTCATCGCCAGTATCCTAGGCTGGCACCCATGCCTTCACACTTATTGCCATTGGTTTCTGTGAGAAGTAAGTGAAATGATTCGTTTTCCAAAATACCAAATAAAAGCTGTGCTCTCTAGTTAACAATAGGTTTATAACCTATTAGAAATTTTTACAAACCCTCTCCACGCCCACACAGTGGACTCCCAGACCTTTAGACGCTTTGCTTCCTTGTTCTTCTCCCCCTCTCCATTTCATGGGCTTATTTTTTTGTGGGCTTTGCAATGAGCATGCGCCAAAGAACTGAAGTCTGAATCACCTCAAGGAAAAGTACATTTGTTCCAACCAGAGTACTTTTTGTCTTACATGCACATGAGTGACTTCCTGGTAAGGCTGTCACCTCTGTAGTGCTCAGCCAATGAGGAACCAGGGGACAGACTTCATGCTAGGAGATAAATTGTCTGCTATCACTGCCCCGAGTGTGCCTGTCCATCAGACACCTGCTCTTGCTTCATTCTGCTCTGAGTCTCCACGTCCCTCCTTTGATTAGGTCAGTGGGCTGATTTCTCACAATTTCCACAGTGGTGTTCCTGAATCTTGCCCTTGTACACATTGCTGGCCAAATGCATTCAACAGCTATTGAGTGCCTTATATGTGTCAGGCACTGTTCTGGGCACTTGGGATCCATTACTAATCAAAACAAAGATCCCTGACCCTGTAAACTTGATGTTCTAGCAATAATACATAGGCAATAAAAACGTATAATAAATGATAAATTATACTGTTATGCTAATAAGTGGTGCTACAGGAAAGAAAAAGAGAAAAGAAAGAAGATATATAAGATCTTCCCCAAGTAGCACTTTCTTTATCATGCTAATCTCCCCTCCCCCAACCATTTATCAGCCTTCAATACTTCCCTGTAATCCATTTGTTTACATGGAAACTCTGCAGCCAGTCAGTGGCTTCTGTTATCTTCCCCACACTGAAGACTGCACCACTCCTTTTCCACATCTATCCTCTATCACGGCCCACCTGCAATGTCCTGCTCTAGCAAACCCAGTGAAGTTCCAAAAAGAAACTCACAACAATAGCAGATAAAATAAATGAATACTTACTATGTGCCACCCATTGTGAGAAAATATTCACATGGACTACCTTATTGCATCCTTACATCCTTACCCTGCCCAAATGAGGTAGGTATTATTATTATCTTCATTTTGCAGATGAGGGAATTAAAGTATGGAGAGTAACTTGTTCAAGGTCACACAGTTGAATAAGTTGCTGAGCTAATGCTTAAATGCACATCTGTCTGACACCAAAAACTGTGTTCTTTACCAGTACGTGCTGGATTTTTAACGATGACCTAAAACCATTGCACAAGACCAGTATTTTAGGCTTTGTAGGCAATATAGTTGTGACAACTACTGAATGCTGCCATTGTAGCATGAAAATAAGTACAGCCAATATATAAACAAATAGGCATGGCTGCGTGCCCATAAAACTGTTCATAGGTCTGCCTGGGTGGCATAGTTGGTTAAGTGTCCAACTCTTGATTTTGACACAGGTCATAGTCTCACAGTAGTGAAATCAAGCCTGTTTCAGACTCTACACTCAATGTGGAGTCTGCTTAAGATTCTCTCTCTCCTTCTCCTTCCGCCCCTCCCCTGCTCACATGCTCTAAAAAAAAAAAAAAAAAAAACCACCTTTATTGAGTTCACCAACACCTGCCCCAGACTGAGAACTTCTACTAGTCCGCGAGCCGCATAAAGTCAATGATCAAGTCTGATGCATTTTGGTGACTGCAGTGCCACCTATAGTATGTGTATGCTGAAGCCCAGAGTCCACAGTCTGTAGGTGACAGCTCTATGGTGACCTATGCTGCTTGATTCTAGAGCTTATGTTCTTGACTCATTCCAGCATGCTTCTCAAGGATTAAATATCATATACATAAAGTTCCTACAGAGTGCCTACCACATAGTAAGTCCTCAAAAATAATCGTGGTCACCATTATCATCATCCAAAAAAGAAGCAGTTAGGTACAGAATAGTGAGGGCTATTACAGATAGTTAAAAACAAAATAAAAATAAGTTATTTTCTCCAGTTTTATTGAGGTAGAATTGACAAAACTGTATACATTTAAAGTATACAAGATGATATTTTGATATACATATACACTGTGAAACAATTATCACAGTCAGGTTCATGACACACATCCATGACCTCACATAGTTACTATTTTGTGTGTGTGCTGAGAAAGCTTAAGATCTACCATCTTAACAAGTTTCAAGTATATAATACAATATAACTAACTATAGTCAATAGTAGTTGTACATGAGATTCCCAGAACTTAATATTTAATTTTTTTATATGCCTGATAAAATCTAGTGAAATTCATGTCAGTCTTAACGGGTGATATATTCACAAACCATCCACAAAGACCAGGAAAATATGATAGCAGCATCAGTCATTACCGGGACTTTAATAGCAGAATGTGATTAACCTCATCCATAATCCCCAAGTTTCTTACAGGTGTAGTCTAAAGTAGCTGTCACTACCTCAGGGTTAGTTCAGGGTCTTTTTATCTTAGAAAACAGAAGGACAAGATCCAGAAGCCAGGCCAGGGACCTCAAAGATTCTGTCTGCTGCAAGATGTAGCATGCATGAATGGCTATCCAAGTAAACTGGCTCCTCTATACCCTCCTGGGGCCTGGCTGCTAGTTGGTAACCCATGACCTCTTTGACATGGGTGCCCATCTTTTTGGGTTGGGCACATGAACAGGCTGATGTCACCTTGGTCTGAGACTTAACACTGGCTGGTCTTGGCTTCTCTGCAAAGCCCCTGTGCAGGGCGATACAGTCCGCTGGCTTCTTTCCTGCTGCCCTCTGCTGCCTTCCCCCAGTGACACTCACTCATCAGTACCAGCTGTGCTGGCCTCAGCTGCGTCGTGGAGGGTCAAACCTCTGGGATGCAGAGTCCCAGGACACTGGATACACAGCGAGATAGGCAGACAGACAGACAGATTTTGCTGTCAGAGAAAACACTGTGTCTTGCATGTGACACAGATCTGGCATCAGTGGGTTTCCTCGGAGGTGACTTTCTATCATCATAAAGTATTTACTCATAAGTCAAATCACTTTTCTCCAAGGTTCCCCTCCGGTAAAGCATAATGGCCTGACACTAATTCTATAGGTAAACAAATTGTTCTTTCTATGCTCAAGATAATAAAGTTATCCTTCCTAAGTATTTGTATTAGCCATTCCTCTCTCTCCCCAATTCCTAAATACGAGCTTTCCCTGCAGAAGAAATTTCAATGAGAAAAAGCAGGAAGGTCAGAATGAATGCTTTGATTACAGGGAAAAACAAGAATCTCAGAACCACTAGATGATATGAATTGAGAAAAAATGGGATGGGAGACAACATGTGAGGTGTGCTAGGAGCCCGGTTCCATTTTAGTCATCTGGCTGTGCACACCTTTATTCATTAAGCAAACTTTTCATTGCATATCTCATGTTTCACAAAGGTGAATAAGACCATCATTGTGATGCTCACGATCTAGTGGGAAAAAATATTACAATAGATAATTATCATCCAGTGCAATGAGCAGTTCCTATGTCTAGAAAATGTATCCCCCAGCCTTAACATGGCTGGGTCTGCTTTGTTACTCTCAGTTCAAAATTACTTCCCGAGGAGGTTTTCCATGACCATCACCTCTGAATGAATCACTGCACCCTTACTATACTTTCCCTTTTCATGTGTTCTTTTACTGCTTAGCAAACTTTTTTTTTATAGTTTTATAACATACCCTTTTTTTCCCTCCATAATATTTTATTGTCAAATTGTTTTCCATACAACACCCAGTGCTCTTGCCCTTAAGTGCCCTCCACCATCACCACCACCTCTTTTCCCCCCTCCCCATTCCCCCTCAACCCTCAGTTCATTCTCAGCGTTCAATAGTCTCTCAAGTTTTGCATCCCTCTCTCTCCCCAACTCTCTTAGCAAACTTTTAAATTGTTAGGCCAATTATGTGAAATTGCCATTGTTTTAGATCCAAAGGCAGCCATTTCATGTGATTCAACACAATATATATTTTTATCAATACATTTTTATTTGTACATTCACTTGTTAGTATTGCTCTTTATCTCCATGAGAGCAAAGACCATAGATTTCCTCAGCACTACATTCTCAGTATGCAGCAGAGTGCCAAATACATTGTAAATATTCAATAAATGTTAGTTATTACAGTTAACTCTTTTTATAATCATTGTAGCTGTATAAATATCTTGTGATTAATACATGCTAAAATGGTGGAATTCAAATAATATGGGAGCACATAGGAGGAACATCAAACTCAGATTTTCTATTAGCGCACTAGATTAAGAGGCAGAGAATTATTTAAATCGAAATAACTGGGAGACAAGGAATAGAAAGAAGGTACAGTAAAGGGTGCTCTAGGAGGGAAAGGCAGCATGTGCAATGGCTCACAGATGACAGTGAGCATGGCCTGTATTTCAAGATACCGAGAGGCCACTGTGGCTTTGGTGAAAGGCCTAAGAGCAGAAGGAGCTGAAGTCAGATCATTAGTTAGAGGCCAATGACTAAAGGCCCTGTGGCCACAGGGAGTCTGGATTGTATTGTAAAATAATAGGAAGCTACTTAAGAGTTTGAAAAGAAAAGTGACATATTAAGGACAGGGCTGAAACTCTGTATGTAGAGAAAACTGGAGAAATGAAAGGACGTAAGAAGTAAAGTCAGTTAGAAGTCTAGTGCATGATTTGGGTTAGAGAGTAGGAGAATCTAAAGCAGAGAAATGAAAGAACAGCTGGAGGAGAGGCAGATTCAAGAGTGTTTAGGGCTTTGTGAAGGGCATAGAAGTAAGAGAGAGAGGTTTCTGGCTCAGGTGACTTGGCATACGGAAGGGCCATTTACTGAGATGGGTAACAAGTGAGAAGGAAGCAGTCAGGCTGAGAGGTGTTGAGATCAGTTTTAAACACATTGAGACTTCAGAGTTACATTCATAGGTAGAAAGGAACCACACTGGCAGGAAGGACCAGATTTGGTTTCTGCAAAAACTGTCATTTCCTACAAACACTTACATACTGGACATAGATATGGGAAGCTAAAAATCCAGAGAGTGTAATTTCATAACAAAACATTTGGTAAAACCATTGCCTTTGATAACTTGGAAGGCAGCCCATTTTCCTATTGAACTGTAACTTTTGGAGAAAATATTTTGAAAAGGCCAGAGAATAAATATGTGTTGATGGTTGCTTTTTATGTTTAGCAAGGTGATAACTCAGTAAGTTTAACAAAGTATTACAAGAAAAATATGAGATCAGGAATGAATGCTCAGGTTTTCAAGCAGGAATGGAAAAGAATAATAGTGTTCTGAAATTCAAAGTTTCCATGGGCTTAGAAAAGCTGACTGCTTTTGGAAAACAAAAAGTATAAAATAAGACTGACAAAGACTTTGGCCAGAAAAAAATACCCCTTAGAACCTTTTGGAAACAGGAGACTTTAACGACCTCTAAAAGAGAACTTGGGCATAATTTACTGGCACACTAATCTTTCTGTGAGCAAATAAACAGAAACTTACTATGGGTTTTTTTTTTTCAGTAATAATTTCGAATGGAACATAGAAAATCTGTAAAAACAAAGAAATTCTTCAGCCTCAAATTGGCACCAGCAAGAAGCATGCTGCAAAACCTGTATGTTTCCTAAAGAGAGACTGTCCCCTCCCCTTCACATTCACGGTAAAGTCCAGCACCAAAGACCACCAGGGAAACGCCTGTAGTCAAAATTATGTTTTTTACCTCACAGAGGCAGGAAGACTGCACACTATGAGAAATCATAGGGCACCTCAGGAAGAGTATAGGAGTTGGCGTGGGCTACCATAACAAACGCCACGGACTGGGTGGCTTAGCCAGAATTTATTTTGCACAGTTCTGGAGGCTAGAAGTCTGGCATGGAGGGGCTCCTGGGCGGCTCACTCGGTTAAGCATCTTGTCTTTTGATTTTGGCTCAGGTCATGACCTCACAGTTCATGAGTTAGAGCCCTGTGTCAGATTCAATGCTGACGGCGAGGAGCCTGGTTGGGATTCTCTCTCTCCCTCTCTCTCTGCCCCTCCCCCACTTGTGCTCATGTTCTTTCTCTCTCTCTCTCAAAAATAAATAAATAAACTTTGAAAAAAAGAAGTCTGAGATTGAGGTGTCAACACGCTCTGTTTCCTCTCTCTGGAGTTGCAGATTGCTGTCTTCTCCCTGAGCCCTCACATGGCCTTTCACTGTGCACACCCACCTCTAGTGTCTGTGAGTCCTAAACTTTTCTTCTTATAATGAGACCACTCAGATTGCATTAGGGCCCACTCTACAGATCTCATTTTAATCTTGTCACCTCTTTAAATATAGGATCACTAGATACGGCTCCATTCTGAGGTACTAGGGCTTAGCATTGCAACATATGAATTTGGGGGAAGGGGTATGCACGATTCAGCCCTCGGCAGATGGGAATGTTTGGGCTTGTGCTGCATAATTTTAGGGAGGATTTAAAGAAATGGGGAATCTGTTCTGGACTGAATGTTATCAGGAAGCAGGGACGATTCTACAATTTAGTATTATAAATTTTATCTAGGAATGATATGGGGCCAGAGTCACCATTGCTAAAGTAGTTACATTATGAAAAATGGGAGGTGTTCAGTTATTTTTTTGTGGTTGCATGGTGTTCTTGCTTTTTGTCTCTGTTTAGTGTTGATTACTGAATGGTCTTGTTTTTCTCTCTTGTTTCATCAAGGTCACAGAGCGATCTCTTTCCAAATAATGTTGATATTGTATGGAATTGTTTCTTTCAGCAGGGAACACCATGGCCTAGCTATTTAGCAGTAAACACCATAGCCTAAATTTAGTTGCCGGGCCTGCTACCAGCTGTCAGCTGTCGAGGCTGATTATTTCTTTCTCACCCACTTCAGATGTGGCAATGAAGAATAATGAATAAAGAATATCCCCAAGTGTGTAGCCAGTGGCCACTGTGAATAATAGAAAAGAGGAATTCCTTCAACAAACCAGAATTAGGGGCTTATAACAGAAATTTCTTCACAGCCATGGCAGGGAAATCTCACATCTGCCTGACAGAATTCCATCATTGCTCTGGAGCAGCAATTGCTATATGTTTCCCAATTTTCCCTTTTTTAATGGGACTTCTTATTGTTTTCACCCCTCCCTCCACCGCCATTCTATATTGGGTACAATGAGGTGGAGGTACTGATCATGTAGCTTGTCTTTTTCCCTCATGGGTAGTCAGAACATAAGGAACAATATCAAGATCTGATTGAGTTAGATTTAGTGACTCCATGAGATTTTGGGGTGTCTCATTTAAAAAGATCTCAAATGTGTGCAATGTGTGAGAAGGATACAAAGGAATATTTTACCAGAGACAATTCACACAATGGTAGCAGCAATTCACACAATGGTAGACTGCAGTTCCCAGTCTCACTTGCATCAAGTATAGTTACATGAATGCGATGTAACCAACAGAATGTGAGAGGAAATGATGTGTGCCATATTAATCCCTGATGCATCGGGATCTCTCAAGTGCATTCATGGTCTTGTTCTTTCCCCCTTTCAACTGATTTAGATGGAGATTACCATGGAGATCAAAGAGGCCACGTATGACAATGGCAAAGTCTTTGTCAGCCTTAGCCACTGAATAATTTCTTGTAGGAGAACCAAACTCTGCAGTGAGAAGCATCCATCTTGCACCCTTAAATGAGCAGGAAATAAATCTATATTTTAATCAGGTCATTATATATTTGGATATCTATTCATTGCAGCAGCTCGTGATCCTAATCTCAGCCTTGTTTAGCATAGTTATTGAGTGATTAAATGGTTAGTTGTTGGTAGACTGGTGGGCTAGAAAAAAATGACATAAACCCTTAGAAGAACATAATTCTTGAGAAAGGTACTTTTTTTTTGCTTGCATATTTATCCACACCTAGGTTACATGCCTCTGGCACCTAAAATGTCACCATTATGGAACCACAAATGTCACTGCCCATAGATTTCCTAAGCATCATATGTCACCACACAGGGGAGCGCCATCAAGGGTATCAACTCTCACTACCCTTATAGCCAGCCCCTCTTGACAAATTCCTCTTAGAGCTTGTGGAAAGAAAAATGTTTATTTTACTTAAGGAACTCATATACTTCCTCATACTGAAAACAAGGACAACTCCATGATGCATGTTTCCCTATTTGTTGTAGATCTGAAGTTTGGATTTGAGTTTCCTGATACCTATCTTCAGACAGGGTTCTTAAATATATTCCATTTCTACCACCACCTGCTTTATGTATTTTATATAATTTAATTCATATCTCTATGTATATTACTTTGCGTATTTCTTACAAGCAGACATTGGATATTGATATACTTGCATATTTGCCTTTCTCTTTCAATTCTTCTCAATGCCTTGTGTGATCCCTAAAGTTTTCAAGGAGGTAAAGTTTTCCCCAATAATCCCAAACCTTCCTATTCCATGTTATTTTACTTATTTGAAATCATCCAAAGTTGTCAGTAGAAAGCTCTGAGTTCACCAATCAGCTAACCATCCTAGAGGCAGTATGGGCCGGGGAGAATACATGCAATTCAAATGGCAGAAGAAGCAAAGAATAGCCAGCACCTTCTCACTGACCAGTGGAAGCAGAAGGAAGAACAAGACTCTTCCAGTTCATCTTTCATTTTCCTCCCACTGCACTGGAGCTCTTGACTTAGACAGTGGGGAACATGGGTAATATTCAGAGAGAAATAAGAAATACCCTCAGGTAAAGCAAGTCCCTCTGGGTACTTGCCTTCTGTTTAGAATGCACTTTCAACCTGAGGGAAACTCTTGAGTGCTGACTCCCGAGCTGCACAACTGGGGCTGGGAAGAGGCTGGGACAGTTAGGACCCTCAGAGAGCATGACAGGGATGTGGATCCTACTAACACATCCCACACTCCATCAAGAAAGCCCACCTAGAAGATGCTGGAACCACCATGCTCCTGGATCACCTCCAACGGGCCCACAGGCATCCCCAGCACTCGACATGCCTTAACCCAAATGTCTATTTATATATGAGTGGATAAGGATGTGGCATGTATATACAATGGAATGTTATTCAGCCATGAGAAAGAAGGAAATTCGGCCACCAACAAGGATAGACCAGGAGGACATTATGTTACATGAAATAAATCAGGCAGAGAAAGACAAACATTGTATGATCTCAGTTATATGTGAAATCTAAAAACGATTACCTTATAGAAAGAGTAGAATGGTGCTTACCAGGGGCTAGGGAAACGGGGTAAATCACCCGTAGGTGATCAAAGGATACAAACTTCCAGTTACAAAATGAGTAAGTTTTAAAGATCTAATGGTGATCACAGCATGGTGACTATAGCTAATGATACTGTATGATACCCTTGAAAGTTGCTGGGAGAGTATATCTTAAATGTTCTCACCACAAAAAAAAAATGGCAATTATGTAAGGCAATGGAAGTGTTAACTAACCCTACTATGGTAATCATCATATACTTATGGTATATAAGTGTATTAAATTACTAAATGTAGGCCTTAAACTTATACAATGTTATAGGTATATTATACCTCAACAAAGCTAAAAAAAATAATGGAGATTATAAATTGTAATACCACTTTTTAAACAATCAGTACTCAGTACTATCTCCTCTTCTCCCACTTCATTTTCTGTTGCTTTCTCAGAAATATATAAACACATTTACCAAAATATTTTTTAAAGCATTCTAGAGATAACTTTTAAAGACCAGAAGAAAGTAATGCACCTGTCAGAAGTATCGCAGCTTATATAGGTAGGTAATTTTTGGCACTATTCCTTATCAAATATCTATAGGATTTAATCCAAAAAAACGTAGGTTAATGTCCAAAAGGTCATAAATATTTGATACTATCTATCCACTGAAGAAAATTTATTTGCATTTATACTGAACAAAATCTACAAGTTAACAAGAGATCTAGAACCTTAAAGTAAAAGTGAACAATGAGTATTACTAGAAAATGAGTTAGATAAAAATTATGGTCAAGATGAGCCCCAGGGATGAGCTCATACCAAGATGAGAAAATAATTCATTAATTATTGATGGATTTGTGAAAAATAATTAGAAAGCATATGGCGTTGTAAAAAATTACCTTAAAACTACTTCTAGATTCTTTGAGCACTCAGCACTCACTATTTAACCAAATATCAGTGGCTATCAAGTAAAGACAGTAACCACTGAGATAAGCTCCATTCATTCCCCTACACAATCCTTGTGTGGCCTATGTTCCTGTCCAATATTGAAAGAGTGTGTCTTTTTCCAAGTTTCAGAATTTTTTTCTGACAGTACTCACTCTTGTTATTGTAAACAATCTTCAAAGATTATTTTTAACAAGGTTTGCCTCAGTAGGTTTGGAGTGTATATTGCTATAGGTGCAACAAAAATGTTATTTAATTCCATATGCCTCCTTCAGTTTGCTCTGCCAAGGTAGGACCATGGAGTACTGAGCAACTACTATGGCTCCCAAATTAACTTCTATCTAAAAGTTTACATATGAAATCTTGAGGTGGAGGGGCATCTGGGTGCCTCAGGTAATTAAGGGTCCAACCCTTGATTTTGGCGCAGGTCATGATCTCAGGGTCGAGCCTCACACATAGCCTGCAGGGATATTCTCTCTCTCTCTCCCTTTCCCTCTCCCTCTCCCTCTCCCTCTTCTTCTCCCTCTCCTCCACTCATGGGGGTGCTCTATCTCTCGCTCTCTTTCTCTCAAATAAAATTTTTAAAAAACCAACTCTTGAGTTGGACTTTATAAAAGCTTTTATTTTATGGTTTTTCTCCTTGCCAAAGCTATAGTACCAAGTCTTACATACATTCTCTACTAGATTTCACATACAGTACCTATAAATTTGTGTAAAGCTCCCTTCTTGAGCCCTCCCCCCAAATTGTGATAATGTCCTTGACCTGTCAAGAAGTGGCCTTCCTTAAGAGCCTAAATGTCCATCACCTGATGAGTGGATCAAGAAGATGTGGTATATATATATATATACAATGGAGTACTACATGGCAATGAGAAAGAATGACATCTGGCCATTCATAGCAAAGTGGATGGACCTTGAGGGTGTCATGCTAAGCGAAATAAGTCAGGCAGAGAAGGACAGATACCATATGTTGTCACTCATGGGTCTAACAAGGGAACAGGAGAAACCTAATGGAGGACCAAGGGGAGGGGAAGAGGGAAAAAAAGTTGAGGAGAGAGAGGGATGCAAAACTTGAGAGAATATTGAATACTGAAAATGAACTGAGGGTTAAAGGGCAAGGGGGAGGGAGAAAAGAGATGGTGGTGATGGAGGAGGGCACTTGTGGGGAAGAGCACTGGGTGTTGTATGGAAACCAATTTGACAATAAACTATTAAAAAAAAAAAAAAAAGAAGTGACCTTCCTTACCACCTGTGAGATAGGACTCTCCAGTTAGATATCAGACCAATTTGCTGGAGGGGCTTTACAGGCTTTAACTTCATATATTTCTTGGCAGTGGGCTTGGCACAGCTGATAAAAAGAAAATTATTCTCAAATACATTATATCAGATAGGGCCTTGGATGCACAATTGAGTTTGTAAGTTATGATCTGGTAAAGAGGATAAAATGTTCTTATAAACCAATGTCAGTGATTATATTGCCATGAAAAGAAAGGAGATTCAGTAAATGCATTTGTCGCTGAGTTCTGAGAGGTCAATGAGAATCAGCTACTATTAAAAGATGATTAACCTTAGTTTAAAGAAGCATAGTCTACTAAATTGTGGTTAGAAACAACTAAATAAAGTGCTTCCTAATATGCTTATAAAATAACATATATCAGTTTATTCAGTCCTATGTAATTAATTCTTATTTCTCTTGGTCCTGGGTCAGTAGTCTGCTTTATGATATATGCATATATAGAAACTACAGAACGTCTTGGAACTTCCTACCTAGTCCACTAGTATAAGCTTAACTTGTCTAAGACGTGTTAGCTCAGAAGCCAGGGGTCTATTACTTGAAACATCAATACTTCAGAGTACCTGGTACACTGATGTCTACTAAGCTCTAGTCCGTGCTTCTTTATTGAAGAGATGGATTCTACCCTGTGCCTTATATAACAGAGGATTCAGAAAAGCGTCAGGAATCTGAAAAACATATAGTTACCATTTTTACTGCTCTTACTTCCTTTGTCTAAGTCTACATTTCCATCTGGTATCATTTTCCTTATTGAAAAACATCCTTTAACATTTCTTGTAGTTCTTTATAGATTTGGGGTACTAACCCTTTATCTGATATGTCGTTTGCAAATATCTTCTCCCATTCCGTTAATTATATTTTTTTCTGAACCCGCTTTCAGATGCAATTAAGATACTTGGAAATACTTTTACTTATCATGCCTTGCTTTTTAACATTTGTTAAGCAAGACAAGACCAATGTTTCTCTATGGCTAATTATTTCCCATTATTCAGGCAAGTTTCTTCCGAGTAATTTACTCAATGCCCAGACCATCTTGACTTTTTCCTATCTCGATGTTGGGAATAGGTGCTATTACCAGCCCTGTGTGAGCTTCAGGCACTGTTATCTCTGATGCTATTAGATAGTTCTTTCCCTGGCCTTAAGTGCTTTTACATGAAAATGTTGATCAGTACTATACTGAAATACTCAGAGAGACTCTCCTCAGAACATCAGAATTATTTCTTTATGTAGCTTTGAGAATAATTCAGTCTTCTTGTGATTTCTTGGCCCTATATAAATGTGATCTATGGTTTAAAGCCACTGCTGCTGAAAGAGGCTTTGATCATTATCTCAGAGAAATTCAATTATTTATATAAAAACAGAATACTATTACCTAACAGAGATACTTAGTAAATAAAGTAAATGCTTACTAATGTGCTTAGGGTCTGAACATTTTAACGGTAATTGTTATGGTATAGATATTAATCTAGGTAATACACAATTCTCACTTTTTTAGAATTACCAAAAGATGCTTCATTTACTTCTCTTATGTCCATCATTTCCTACAGTGTTGATCTAAAGATGGGCTTACACCTTCCATCATAGATAAGAATCTTATGAGAGAGAGAAGAAATATTCAAGTACTAGAAAGTACTAGTGAGTTTGTGTATTTACTTGAGGATCTGTAGGGACAAACAGGCTGGATTATAATGTGTGTGTGCATACATATGTGGGAGTGGGAAAATGCATGTCTACTTGTATGGGCAGCAGACTGTAACACAGCTATCTGTCTGAGGAGTCTTTTAGATAGTTATATATCTGAGGGAATGAGGAAGAGCTATGTATCTGTGGGGTCTTCTGTGTCGTTATGTGTCTTGTGAGAGAAAACTAGAGTTCTGTGAATTATGTGAGATGGCAAACTAGGCTGCCATGAGGTGGCTGTGTGGAAATGGCAGGTCAGAAGGGGTGGATCTAGGCTGCTGGTAACAACGAACAAGCAAGGCTTCAGATTCTAAACTTCCATAGTAATGAGATTTTGTTTTACCTAATTTGAATTCAATGACCATGTCCTCAAAGCCGTTTGTTCTAGGACAAATTCTGAAAAATAAATTAAGATTACAGAGCATACCCACCAAAAGCTCATATTTGAATCTGCTTACTGTTTCAAAATTTCATTCTGAAGTAATATTTATGCTGCAGTAGTATTTAAATAAAATTTGGATGACCTCTAAAAACACCCTGAAAAACAAATGAAGTATTACAAGCACAGAGCTAAGAAGTCAGGGTCTATTTATTTAAATACAATTTGGCTGTGGCAGATGGTTTTGCTTGCCAAGTTCAAGAGAGCCTATCCTGGTAGCTGCTTTACTTTCAGATGCAGGACTTCCATGGATAAATAGAAAAGCAAAATTAATAGGTGGAGAAAGGGTCATTTTAAAAAGAGCCCATCACTCTCATTACTTCCCCATGTCATATGGAAAGTAGCCCAGATCAAATTCATGAGCCAGTTGGAGAATTATGCACTGCTATTGTTTTAGACGGAAAACTCTGGAAGGTATTAGAAGAGAACCCAACAAATGCCCAATTGCTGATTGTATATAAGACCATTCACCGAACACTTCCTAAACACATCTTCTCAGTGTGCCTAGCAAAGGGATAGGAGCACAGTACACGGAAATTGGTCAGACATATGACCTTCATCCTAATGATCAAGTGGAGACATATCCAGCAAATACAAATGAGACAGTGTTTCAGCCTAAGAATGTGCCACGTTTCCTGTTATTCACCCAAGCCCCAGCACTATGCTATACTTGGCATAGGTAGGACAATATCAACAGATCCAGTGGTAATGACTTTTGTTTGGTATCCTCACTGAATTTTGATGTTAGAACATTTTTATTCAATAATGTAGAAGCAATACCTGATTAAACATGAATTTAACTCAAAATTCATTAAAAAATAGTTATTGGATGACTAATATGTTCCAGGCACTGTTCTAGAACCTTAAGATACAATGGTGAACAAAATAGAACAATATCCTACCCCTTTAGAAGCTAACTTTTAGCTGGGGAAAGAAAATAAATAATAAATATAATAAATAAGGCAGCCACCTAATATGGTAGAAGATAGTAAGTGCCATGGGGGAAAATGCAAGACTAGTTAAGAAGGATCAGAAGTACTGAGGGGGCAGGTTGGAAATTTAAAAAGGGAGGACAGGATAGTCACCATTGAGAAGGTGACATTTGAGTGAGGACATGAAAGAGGTGAGGGGGTTGGTCAAAGAGATATGTAGGCAGATAAAAACAGAGCAGGATCTTGACATGGGAACATGCATGACTTGCTCAAGGAACAGCAAGGAGGCCAGTGGACTGGACCATGTGAAAGGAGAATAGAAGACAAAGTTAAAGGTCAGGGGTTAAGGGTGGTAACATATCATGTAGGGACTTGGGGGTGTTATTAAAAAAACACTAAAAGAAGGTTGTAATATGAGTGGAAGAACACTTCATTTAAAGTCAGAAAGATCAGGTTCAAATCCTGATCTACATATTTCTAGTGGTATATCTTTAGGCAAATCTCTTAATTATTCAGGGGCTGAGTTTCTTCCAGTCAGTTCAACAAATAATTTTGAAGTGCTTCCTCTGTACCAGCTGACTAAGAGATGGGAAGCTTCCCAACTAGAAAGCACCATTTGGCCGAGAAGTCTACAGACTCTTAGGGAGAGAAGACAAGGAAACCAATGGATCCAGGACAGCACAGGGAATGTAACAATATAAGGGAAAGGTAGAGAGATGGAGGCAGATGGGAGGCTACCCTGACCACCAAATCACCACCTTCCATCCCCATTCTCTATCATTTCACCCTGTCTTTTTTTCTCTATGGCATAGATCACAATCTGAAATTTTTGTATTCCTTGGTTTATTATCTCTCTCTCCTACTAAAAAAAAAAAAATCTCGATAAGGGAAGGATTCATGTTTGTCTGTGTCACTGCTCTATCATGTCCCAAATGCTTAGCACAAGACAAGGCACAAGGTTGGCCCTCTTTACTGTGAAAAGAATGTCAGTATAATAAGTGAAAGTGTCACGGGATAGGGGACACTTAAACTGTTTTTCAACATTTAAGTAGAGTTCAGTAGACAGACATGGTGGATTAGGTCATTTTCGGAATACAAACCAGCTTGTACAAAGGCAGAGGGTGTGTTTAGTGAGAATCACATGTCTACCATACAGAAGGATAATACCAGTTCTCTCATAAAATGGTTATGAGAATTCAACAAGATAATGCATCTGAGTGGGGTGGAATGGCTCCCTATAGTTCCTGTTGGAGGCATGCAGAGAATATTTGTTACAGATAGTCTTAGCTATGTGATGCCAAAAGACCTCTTTGATGGAACTGTTATACAATTGCCTGGATGTTTCAGTGCCATTTCATGCAGCTGTTGTATCAGCAAGAAGAATTTATGAGCGGGTTGTTGCTTCCTTTCAAATATTCCAAATGGGTATCTAAACTCTGATTCTCCCTTTGTAGTCTCTTACTACCTAAGCACCACTGGGATAAAACTCTAATAAATAATCAGTATAGCTCCTCTCAAGGGAAATGCCACTCTTACAGTCCATGAAAGATAAATGCGGCTGTAGCCTTTGAAAGAAGTCACCTTTATGAAAGATCTATTAAATCAATATGGGGGTCTTCAGGGTGAGAAAAAGAATGCCAACAAGGGATTTTGGCAGACTCACACAGACCAATCCAGAAATGTTGTAAAGCAGCATGCACACAACCCCAGTGGAAGTCAAGGAATAAGCATTTGCAGTGCAATTGGGATCTAGCCTTGTTATGTGGTCATTTGATTTCCACAATACTGTTTTTAATTTAAATCAAAACTGACAGTTGAAAAGATTTTCAGAAATCTCTGTCCATAATAATCATTTTAGTGTTTCATTGCTTCTAGTGTCGGAGGGATGGGACAGGAAACAAAATAGGAGAAGTGTGCATAGGAAAGTTGTTTCTAGAGCCTTTGATTCTATAGAGGCTAAAGACTATGAAAAAGTAGTAGAAGATTAGGAGTGACAGAATCTTTAGGTTCAAACCATGGTTCAGACACTGAAAGCTCTATGCTCATCAGCAAGTCACTTAGTCTCTAAGCCTCATCTCTAAAATGGAAATAATACTAATTATACCTGACCTCATAGGGTAGACAGAAGTAACAAATGAGATGACAGATGTGAAATTAATTCTTTAAAATAGGATATTATACACAACTGCTATTATTATGCCCATTGTTTTACTTTCTACAAGTGTTAACTGGGAATGGCACAGGTTTTACTAGTTTGTTTCAATGAGAACATATTGCAAAATACTTTTTAAAAAAACTATGATCATGTTGCTGACATACTACTTCTGATAATCCCCTTGTTATACACTATCAAAATTCTCTATTTAGCCTCCAAGTAATGTCTTAACGTTATATGAGATCAAAGATGGTCTTGTCCATTTTTGTATCACCACTATCTATCGCCTTACAACTGTCTGAATGGCTAAAATCAAAGACAAGGAAGAACAACTGTTGGTGTGGATGCAAATTGGTACAGCCATTGTAGAGAACAGTATGGATTTTCCTCAAAGAATTAAAGATAGAATTACCATATGATTCACTATTTCCATTACTGGGTATTTACTCACAGAACAAGAAAACACTAAATCAAAAAGTTATATGCATCCTTAGGCTTACTGCAGCGTTATTTACCATAGTCAAGATATGGAAGCAACCCAAGTGTCCCTCCATAGGTGAATGGATAAAGAAGATGTGTTACATAAATATATGTATATGTATGTAGTACATATATGCTTATGTGTGTATGTATATATATACACATACATTACATACATACATACACATATATATAATGGTATATTACTCAGCCATAAAAAAGAATGAGATCTTAACATTTGCAATAATGAGATTGGGCTTAGAGGGTATAATGCTAAATGAAATAAGTCAGTCAAAAAAAGACAAACACCACATGATTTCACTCATATGTGGAATTTAAGAAACAAAACAAACAAAGGAAGAAGAAAAGAGACAAACAAAAGAGAAGCACTGAGTGTTATATGGAAACCAATTTGACAATAAAGTATTATAAATTTAAATAAATAAATAAATACAGAGAACTGGTAGTTGCCAGAGGGGATGTGGGTGGGGTATGGAGGAAATAGATTAAGGCTTATCTTGAAGAATTGTTGAATCATTAGGCTGTATATCTGAAATTAACATAACACTGTATGCTAATTATAGTCCAATTAAAAAATAGTTGTTAACTAATAAACTAGTTTAAAAGCTACATTTCCCCCCGTTCCCATTATGTTTCTTGATACCCATTCCAGAGTTCAGCCTCATTGAATTACATTCTTCTCAATATGCATTCTGTACTTCCTCAGCTCCAAGTCCTTGTTCAAACTTATTCCTTCCACCTAGCATGCCCTCCCACCATTCATTTTATGTCTTCTTATCCTAACCTAGAGGCCTTCATTTTTATCCAAATTAGAAGTAATATCCCACTCCTCTAGGCTCCCAAAACATTATATTTGTACTTCTCATATGATATTTGCAACATTCCACCTTGTGGTATGCAAATTAAAGAATGTGTTTTATTTATCCTACTAAGCTACATCCTTAATGGATCCAGGACCCTTAATGGATTCATGGATACATTTAACACAGTGACTACCACAGTGCCATGTGCAAAACAGATACTCAGTAAATATATGTGGACTATACAAATGAAAGTCAAACAGAAGGCAGAAAGAATTATGAGTATTCTACTCATTGGATAAAAATTCTAGAAAGTGCCCCGATTCTATTTAAATCTGAGTGTAGTTTCTTGAGAAAATAAGCCAACAGTTTGCTTTTGAAAAATTAAGACACCAGAACATTTGAATTCAACAGTCTTATTAAAATGTCTTGGGAGCTTATATTTTCTAATTTAATGATCCAGTAGAGATGAAGGAAATGTATATGATGCAAATTTGTTAAAAATTCAGCAACCTATATTAACTAAAATCTCAATCTGCAAGCTTGAAAGCTTCTCTGTGATAATCTTCTATTCAATGACCTTTTATATTTAGCCTTTGGAAACAATGCTTAGACTTAATAACCCAACTTCCTCATTATCATTTATTTTGACCTCAAGACTAATTTTGCAGCCTGGAGGGGAAAACTTTTCCTGCTAATTAGTCCTTCCTGGTTGTATGCCAAGAGAAATGACAAATTTCACCTTGTTTAAGATGACTCTTGATACTGGTTTAAGCCAACTGAGGAAACCATGTATAATTTTTTAACTCACATATTTCTTCCCATGAGAAAGAAACCAACATTTTACCCCAAAAGTTCTCACTCTTTAACACCATTTAGTAATACACAACTCAAAACTCTGGTATTTCATTGTTAGCATAATAAAATATAGAAGTAGTAAAATAACATAGAAATCACATACTAATTTCAATAAATTAACTGGAGTCTGCCTTTCATCCTCGATGTATTTCAAATTACTGGCTTATTACTTAAGTCTACCCCTATTTCCTCTGTCAGGTTGATTATACACTATTAAGTCTTGTGCAATTAACGGATATTTTAGTGTTGAAGTTAGTTTATTAATGGCTCTGTATTATGAGTGGCAATCTTCAGCCATTTGTTTATCCTTCTAAAAGGAGACAAAGATGTAAAGTTAGGAATTCTGTTTTAATTCCAACCTCTCCACCGTTTCAAACTTCTTGGAGATGATTCAACTTTTCAGAATCACCCATTTTCAGTAGCAACATTTTTACCAGACTACTGACAAGACACATATTTTTGTGCTGCCAATGCCTCCCTCCCACATGACCTTTTACTGTGGTTCTATTAAACATCTCAAGAAAGTATATCTTCTCATCATTATCAGTTTAAAAAAAATTAAAAAATGAAGTGTATCTTCTGTTTCCCATTTATTGATGCTTTATGAAAAGGGATACTTGGAAAACCTGGGTTCAAATGTCAGTTTTGGCACTAAGTCATGTGTTTTGGTTTTGCCACTATTCTCTTCAAATCCCCTTGCTGGAATAACTTATTTAACATTTCAGTGCCCATTTTCTCATTTATAAATTGAATATATCACATGTACTACCCTCAATTTAACCCCAATACTTTCCAAAACACAACTTGAGCCACGTTATCTCTGCTTAAAAATCACAAAGGGCTTCCTGCTGCCTACAGAATGAAGGCCATACTCCTTAGCTTGGTGAACTAAGTCCTTTTTGATTTCACCATGTTGATTTCTGCAGCTTTTACGGCTGTAAAATGAGGTGCAACTGGCTCCCGGGACTGCGTGCTAAGTGATAACATCTCTTCTCAGCTCCACATTCAGTGACATGAAATCAGTCATGATGGGGGTATTTACATTGCAGAAATCAGCAACCAGAAAACGGGTTGTTAAGCACTTTAATCAGAGCCGCTCTGATTATCACCCTCCAATAACATTCCATCCAACTCAAAAGAAAGGCTCAAATCTTTTCAATGGCTTGGAAAGTTTTATGTACTCTAGCCCTCATTACTTTCTCTAATTTCATCCCCTCCTTTTCTTCCCCCGTTACATATTCTGTTGTAGCATGTTAGTTCACTCTTCCTCAAACACACCAGGCAAACTTCTAACTGAAGGACAACCAAATCACTGCTTGCTGGTCTTTCTACCTCAAGTACAGATCTTCCCACGTATTCCCCCTCAACCCTTAAGTCCAATCCTCAGAGACATTTTCCCTGATTGGTGCTGCAGCTTTCTTATACAGCCTTTTTGTGCAAATTAGAACGAAGTCCCCTCTTAGGGAGACTTCTCTCTGCAGGAATAGGACTTGGAGAATAGGCAGTACCCCTGGGGGAAGTAACACAAAGAAAAGGCCACCTGATGCAGGGCACCGTCATTTGGCAAGAGGAGTCTGAGCTGAGTTTCTGCCTTCACCTGCCCTCCAGCTGACGCCTTTGTGAGGCAGCAAAGTACACCACCGCACGAGATACTGTCCCTGACCAATCCATGTAAATGGCCACTGCCTCAAGCATCTCCTTCACAGTACCCTCTGTGTTTCATATCACCTATCACAATACGTAACTGCTAGTTTAAGCCAACTGAAGAAGCTATGTATATTTTTTAGCAAAGGGTATTTTTTTTCAAGAGAAAGAAATCAAAACTTTATCCAAACATTTCTTCCTCTTTTAACACCATTTAGCAACACACGACTTGGAACTCTGGTATTTAATTGTTAGCATAATGAAATACAGAAGTAGTAAAACAAATGTGGAAATTACATACTACTTTGAGTGTCTGGATTCCATCCTTGATTTACTTCAAATGATTGGCTTATTACCAAAGTCTATCTCTACCTCCTCTGTCAGGTGACATTGCTTGTTTATTAGTTTAGTCTCCTATACTCACAACAGAGTGTGGCCTGGATGAAAGTAAAGACCATGCCTTATTTACTACCATATCTGCAGAGACACAACAATGCCCAACAAATATTTACTGAATACTGAAAGAAAGTTGAAACAACAGGCTTTCATGTACTATTTCACTTGAATGAAGAATATTTCTTCTGCCTAAAAGTATAAAAATTTTGAACTAGATTATCTCTGCATCTTTTCCAGTTCAGCTATTCTAGAATTTCATGTTATTTTCTCTCAGAAAAATGCCTACAACAACAGACTGGGTAGCAAAGGGAGAGTGAGGAATTGTAATGCAACAAATTTGCAAGATTCTGGAATCCCCTTCTGTTTTCTGGAGGTGGAAGGTTAGACATTGATCCCTGGTTTGTGTACCCCCAAAAAATAGGTTCCTCCTTTTGTGTCTTAGTTTCCTCATCTGCTAAATTGATGGGCTTAGACCAAACCAATCTTGAAAATGAAAACGCTGCATTTTCTAGGATTAAAAGCAGAAATTTTCCCCCAAAAAATACCTTTCTGGGAAACCACAGTATGTAACATAAATTAAAGACTTTCAGTTCTGGTTGAAGGGAAGGTAGGACGGTCCAGACCTCATCAAGTCCATAGACCACAGTGTGAAAATTCCTGCACTACATGCTCCTAAAACTTTCTGCCTTCTCTAACATTCTATGGCTTTATGATTTTGTCACTCACTTGATTCCAGGGTCAGCAGGGGTGTGGATAGGAAATGATGAGTTGAGAATTCACTCATTCAACAAATATTTGAATGTCTTCTATATTGTAGGCACTACGTCACATGAAAGGGTGGATGAATAGCATGAAAAAAAAAAAAGCATGGAGAGTCTAACATTCAGTAAGGTAGATTTCCTAAGCCATTCTATGAAGCCTTCCTCCATTCCCACTGTATCCACCCACACCTCCTCCCAAAAAAAGGAGCCTGCATCTAAACATGTGGAAGAAAAAAATACCATGACCTTTATATATCTTAGGACCTAGTACCTTAGGACCATCATTTTTTTTGTCCCTGAAGTAAACTCTTCTGCTTAAAGAAGTCCATTTGCCCAAACCTTTTCAACTGTGAAATAAGTCATCTAAATATTATTCTAAGGTAATCTATAGTAGTTTCCCCTGTATTTTGGTTATCAGAGTGAAGCCAATTGCAAATAAACTAAAAAGCAATAGCAAATCAAGCAAGAAGTTCACTGGCTTGCAAAGTCCTTGCAATGTACTTTCTGGGACTATATAGTCAATAAAAAAGCCAGACAAAAAAGTAAGTATCTAACCACACAGCATACCAATCTGGAGTAAGATCTTGGTTCAAGATCCAATTTACCATATTAGTATTTTGACAAACAAAGAAACCAGACAGAACGTAGTTGTACAATAACAACTATAAATAGGGTTAGATCTGTTAACGGTGTGAAATAGTGCAACAGTAGTCAGATAATTCTAGAGATACGTGAAAAGTAGACTCAGCAAGACTTGCTGTTTTATTCCCTGCAGATCACAGACAGAAGGAAGGGATCAGGGATGAATCTGTTTTTGTACTTCTGTGACTGGATAGATCAAGTGGTTACCCACCGCTGAGACAGGAAGCAGGTTAAGGAGCTGGTTGAGGCAGAAGAAAAATGGTGGCTGTAGTTTAGACATTTCCGATGTAACTTACCCATGCAACTTCAAGGTGAGCTACTGTATCTCAAAATGGGGTCCATAGCCATGTTCTCAGGGATGGTTTGTTTTTTTAATTCTCTGTTTCCACTGCAGTGGTAAAGCTTTATAGAAATAAATGCCCATTTTTTGATCATCTAGTGGAATTAAATTAAATAACAAATGCATTCAAACCAAGTGAAGGCAAATGATATCATGGCTGTCGTGTGTGTGTGTGTGTGTGTGTGTGTATACATATACATGTATATGTGTGTGTGTGTCAGAGCTGAGTCATCGTGGAGCACATGTATAGGTACATTGAATCCAGAGCACCATGTTCACAATGAAGTGATTTAGTTTTAACAGAACAACATTATCTGTCACTTTACATTCTGATTTTCTAGTTTATATTATATTTAGTTTGAGACGTTGCCATGTATTTATAAGAAACACACACACACAGAATTTATAACTTTAAAGCATCCTTATGAAAATACTATAAGAATAATTAAAGTTAATGCCTGGGCATATGCATACATTTTCCTTCTTCTAAAAAGAATCAACATATTATTCTATTTTCAAAGCACAGGTGAAAAAGACAGGGTTAAAGTTCAGGAGTTATATTTGAAATGAAGGAGGGTGTGTGTGTGTGTGTGTGTGTGTGTGTGTGGGAGAGAGAGAGACAGACAGACAGAGAAGCAGAAAACAAGAGCTCTGATAACCATTAATATTTAGAAGTGAAGCAGTGAGGGAGGACGAGCCACTAAAGGAGGCAGAGAAAGAGGTGCCAGAGAAGTAAGGGCACAACCAAGAAAGCGTCATGGAATGAAAGTCAGTATATGGGACATTTCAAGAAAGAGAATGGTCCCAGAAGCATGTGCTGCTGAGAGGTCTTCATAAAAAGGGACTTAGGATTAACAACTGGCTCTGGCTGAAATCTCCCAGCTCACAGATAATGGGACTGCTCCTTCTCCACCCATAACACATTCCTATGTATGACATGTCGCCAAAAGCTAAGCTGTTAAACATCAAATAAGCCTTAGGAACACCCCTATAGAAAGCTTGTATTCTGGCTCTTTTAAAGGGTTTGGACCTTTTTGTAAGCAACCCCGGTTCTACATGCCACCATGGCACCAGCTTCATGCTGCCTTTCACCTCCCTGAGTTCTAATATCTAACACTCCTGCTGTTCAACCTGCTTTCCACAACTTTGGCTATGGTGTAGTTTTGGGATCTCCCTTAGTCTGCACCAGTGGATCAGTGTGGTTTGTGGAATTTGTCCTCTGCCTTTATCCATTCTCCTAGTACCAAGTAGACATTAATTCCACTACAGAGAGATTTGTAACTTCATTTGGTCCTTATAGATCCCTGGATGACCTCTTTTTAATCAAGATATTTCCATTCTACCTGAACTACTTCTGCTTAATTCCCTGTCTGTTGTTACCAACATTATGAATAGGGAAAGGGTTAACGTTAGGCAGAGAGAGATAAAGGGCCCTCTGGAAGGCAGGATGCAGCTCCAAGAGGGAGGCCAAAGAAGCAGCTGGGTTTGAGATTAAAAAATAAAAGAAGTTAAATGTATCCCAGACCCTCCTGGGCTAGGTGCCATAAATGGAGTCTCTCAAACTTTCTGATAAGGTCCCAATAAAAATTCAGGGACAAAGTTCCTCAGTGGTACCCAGTCAGGCCCCCTCTCCGTCTCTTGAAAACTTTGTACTTTCCGTTAATAAACTGTATCACTTACTCTCTCTTGTCCACGATACCTGGAGAGAAGGACCAGTGTCTCTCCTGCTGCAGCGATGAAAGAAGTCAGTAGCCAAACCCCTTCACCAATATTCAGAATCAAATCCGTGGGGCGCCTGGGTGGCTCAGCCAGTTAAGCAGCCGGCTTCGGCTCAGGTCATGATCTCGCGGTTTGTGGGTTCGTGCCCTGCATCGGGCTCTGTGCTGACAGCTCAGAGCCTGGAGCCTGCTTCTGATTCTGTGTCTCACTCTCTCTCTCTGACCCTCCTCTGTGTGCGCTGTCTCTGTCTCTCAAAAATAAATACAAGACATAAAAATAAAAAAATAAAAAAATAAAAAAAAAGAATCAAATCCTTGATTCATGACATTTTCTATTTTATTTCTTTCTTCATAAAGACCCACTTTTTATAATGTACTCTATTCCCTACCTTTAAATCTACTTTATTCCAATGCAGCAGCAAAGAAATGACTGTCAGCTAAATGGCACTTTCCATTAAAAAAATTAAGTAGCTTTTAAAGGAGAGCAAGATGACATATTTCAGCCCAGCCACTGCATTTACCACAGAGTTTGTTTTAAAAAATCTCCCTGTAGAATTTTAAGACTGTATGTGCAGCTTGTTCCTAGGCCATTAGGGCACTCTGCAGACTTCAGCAAGGTGATTTTGTAAAAATCGACCCAAGTTAATGAATCTAAGTTTCATTACATCGTTAATTGCCTTCGTGAGAAACTATGTGGTGTCACTTTGTACACTTACTGGAAATCACAGCAGAGGGAACTCTGGGAAAATGGAAGGGCAAGTATATACAAGGTATCAACTCTTGTTCCTTTCCGTTTCACCTCTGCTTAACCTTGAGCATTGGCCTCTCCGGATTGTAAGGCAGCTTCGGGAATATGGCTCGCTGGGAAATCTCACTGGACTGAGTACCAAACTACAGAGAAGTCACGCAAGCCATTCCCACTTGGATCTAATACACTTCAGACGGCTCCAAACTCGGGCGTAGGCATGAACTCTCAATTGTGATTTATGCTTTTCATTTTGAGCACTAAGAAAAGCATATACAGAAGTTTGAAGAACAGGGTTCAGTCTCAGCTTTTTCATATGCTGGAGGAGTAAAAGTCAGTTTTTTTTCTTTCTCAGCAGCAATGTCCTCCTTTGTAAATGGAGCATAGACGCAAACTGCACCTGCCTGCTTGCGTCTGTGAGGGTCAGAGAAAATCCCATCAGTCTAGGGTGAGGCGGTTCACCAGTGGACTCGAGCATCCCTGCAAGCCCTTGCTGACTGTGGCGAACTGTGAGGCTTATCAGTCTCCTGATACTAAGCTGTTGCTGTGGCTAGTCCTATGGGCAACTAAGTAGGTCAAGGGGACCACAGCGTGACTACTATGAAGTGCTTATTCTCTGGGGAAATTTTACGGCGTTGGCTTCTTAGCTCCAACGTCCTACATTTCTAGACCTCATGCCCCTCTGCCCGTGCACAGCTTCCATTGAGTCCACCAGCCGTTCTCAAGCTCATTATCTCCTTTATCCACCACTCAACGTCTGTTCTTCCCCCTTTGCCCACCTTGGTGAATGGAACCACCAACTGCCTAATGACCCCACTTAGAAACAATGCGCCCCTCTCAATCTCTCCTTTCCCCTTATCACCCACCCCTGCCCAAAACACACACATTCAATTTGTTAACATATTCCTTAGTTTCTACTTGCTTACTAGGTCTTGATTCCATTCCTTCTCCTCCATCTCCACTGCCACCGCTCTGATGTTGTCATTTTTTGCCCAAATATACCTTCATTCTTTCCCTAAAGCATGACAACTCTACTCCTCTTTTGTTAATTTACATTTACCTGTCCCTCTACTTGTGTCATAGGTATCAGGGTTCTACTTCTCTCACCAGCATCATCTTTTGCCACCAATCTGATACTGTTACAGGAGGATGTGATAGACTCCGGTCCTTGTCCCACGGAGTCGAAGAATGAATCTCGAGGACAAGAGAGACTGAGCAAAATAGTAGAGTTTATTGAGGGAAAGTACAAAGTTCTCAAAAGTGAGAGGGGTCCCGACTGGATAGCCGCTGAGGAATTCTGTCGCCGGCTTTTCACTGGGATCCTATCAGATGGTTTGTGAGACTCCACCCATGGCCCCCAACCTGGGCAGGGCCCGAGCAAGTTTCTCTTATCCTCTTCTTCCCCACACTGCGCCGCCACCGCTTTCTCACTCAGCCTCCCACCTGCAGCTGCAGTCAGCCCTCTGAAGGTCCCTTGTCTGTCCCTGCCTAGTGTCACCCTCTCCCTATTCCTTCCTCCCCCTGGAACAGGGCCCCTAACTGCCGTGAGGGAACAGGGACGATGACCGTTCTGGCTTCTTCCAGCTGACGAGGGGCGGTGTAGGGGTGCGGCAGTCAGAGTCCACCCAAGGTCGGAGGAGTGGTCCCGGTATGGTTCCACAGGAGGCTGGCAGGCGTGAGGCGGCACAAGCATCGGCAGACACCAGGAGAAAAAACACAAACTCAAGATTATATTGACTAACAACGTGGCATCGCTAAGACAATGCTCCCAGTTCCCAAATCAGTCCCACAATCCAGGGGCGACCCTGACTTCGTGCAATTGTGTCTGAATGGCATCGATCAGCTGTGAGACTCTGTGACATGATCAGTTATATCGAAACAGCACGTGTGAGGGAATCTCTCCCAACCGAGGTGATGGAGGAGCAGGAAGTCCTCTCCGGTGGCTCGATTTTCCAGGAGCCCGGCCCTGAGGTCACTTACTTGTGACTTACAGCGTCTGATGCTTGTGAGGTGTCATGTAGAGATTCGCTGAGCAAGCAGACACGGACGTTATTTTGCAGTGTAAAACTTTTCCAATAGCCGGGTCTCCTACCAGAGAAAGAGCCAAGGCAGACACTTCCCGCTATTACTTTGCAAGTTTTTAGGTAAGCCAAACCCGGGTACTGTTTCATAAAGCTGAGCTTTTATTACTTTTTGTTCCTCTGTGACATGTAGGGGAAGGACTCTCCCCAGTTAGGACAAGTATCAACCCCATACCACAGGATGTTGGAACCCCTTTGACCTTGGCACATGAGGGAAACCCAATTGTCAGTCTTACCTAGATAGCCTCCAGTCCCTTGATTGCCTGGGACAGCAAGTGTGTGGTTGAGAGGATTGTTTCTAATACAGACTTTCTAGGTTGGTACTGCTTGTTGAACTGTCCTTCACAAGTTTTCCCCAGTCAACCTCCTTTGGGCCATTTGATGATAAGTTTTATCTCTGTCTAAATGAAAGGCCACTGCAGTGCTCTAATGATCTTCTGGCTCTGTGACCAGGTAATAGGAATTGCCATGCTCTGTTTCTAACCATCCTAGGGCTGTGACAGTGTCTGGGAGTCAGACCCCAGTTCATTTCCTTGGGAGAAAAGGTGGGATTGAGTCTTCTTTAGTAATTGATATAGCAGGCAAGCTATTCTCTGAACCCCGGTACCCAGAGCCTACAATATGCAGTAATTCCCAAAAAGCCATGTGATTGTGTATCTGTCCCGGAGCTGGGAGTAGCACAATAGTCTCTAATTTGGTTATAACACCCCTTCCTGGGAAGGGAGCAAGGCTCTCTGCATTCTCAAGGAAGAATGAGAAAAATTAGTTTTCCCTTTATGCACCCCAGGGGCTGAGAGAACAATTTAGTCATGACAAGTTTTCTGGAGAAGCCTCTGATTTTTATGCTGCCTTTGGACAGTTGGCCAGGAGTGGAAAGGAGGACAGAAAAGGTGGCTCCGGTATCAAGGAGGAAGTGAACCGGTTTCTTAGTGACCTGAGTTTTCCAGAGTTACCTGAGGCTCCAGGCTTCCAATAGACAGTTGGTTCCAGAGAGCCACCACGAAAAGCCCCAGACCCATCAGTCCCTTCCAGGGACACCGGTTATCTGAGCCCTCGCAGATAGAGGTCCCCGAGGGCATTCAGACCTCCAGTGATGGTCTCCACATAAGGGGCATAGCTTGTGGGGCTTTGACTTCTGTTGTCCGTCCTGACGGCAGTCTCCTTTCTGGTGTCCTGAATGGCCACATAAGTGGCACTGGGTGCCAGAACCTCAGGATGTCTGGTCTGCCATAGTACATAAGGCCACTATTAGGACCTCGGATTTCTTCTTAAGCCTCCTTTCCTGTCATTTCCTCTTGATGGCGGTTGTAACATACCCAATTGTCAGCTCGTAAGAGCTCTTCGAGGGTCCCTTCCAGGCCAGCAGCCAATGTCTGCATCTCATCTGAATATCTATGGCTGATTGAGTGACAAATGTGTCCTTTAATATCATCTCAGCCTCAGGGGGATCAAGGGAGATAGCCATATATTTAAGGAGAGCCTCCCTCAACCTCTCCAGGAAGACCATTGGGCTCTCATTCTGGTTGTAAAATAGTGGCCAATTTAGCATAATTTAAGGGCTTAACCTTGGACCTCTTTAATTTCTCCAAAACAAATCTCGGAAGTGGTGGCAGCATCATTCCTCAGTGGGATGGTCATTGTCCCAATTAGGACCTTGAGATGGATCTACCTGGGTCCCAGAAGAACATGAAGAGCTCCCTCTAGGGACCTCCAGCCCCGTAATAATTCATGAGTTGCTTTTCCTTCACCGTTTGGGGATCAAAATCATCCCAATTTTTTAGAATGAATCCCAAAGCAGTAGTGTCCTTGGTTGGGGAATTAATTGCCCATCTATAGGAAAAAGAGGAAGACACTTCCCTTCTCTCAATTTCCTATAGCTGGCCAGGAGAAACCCCATCTCCTGACCCCGATGGTTGGCCAGGAGAAGCCTCTGTCTCCTGGCCCTGCTTTTTGACTGGCTGTGCTGCCAGCAGTCAAAAGCTTTGTCAGTCTCTCGAGGTGCTGGTAGCAGTTGCTCTTATCCAGGCTCGACCCTACTTCTGAAAGCTGACCTTGTCCTTTTCCTATTTCTCCCACCCCTTCGTTGCCAACCTGCGGGATTTGGGGGGTATCGACTGTGACCGAGCAAGACTTCCCCAGTTGTAGATGGATGCACTCATTTTGTTTTGGCCTAACAGTAATCCTTTCAAAAGGCTGGAAAAAAACATTTTTTGTAAGGATAAAATTGGCCGACAAGCAGGCCACAGTCGAAGTCTATTCCCTTGCCTTTTCAGCAATGCCCAGAGAAATATGTTCCAGCCACGTGGATATCCGGTTCAGAGGATGTATGTTGTCACAAATCAGCATACACTGGGCTGAGTGTAGCCAAATGGCTCCCAGGCATCCCAGTAACAGCCTTTCAGGTATCATTCATTCCTCATACAGCACAGACACCCATGCCTTTGGGGAAAAGAAACAACACACAGGTGGAGCATTTGCTTAATTACACTTAGCAGCGTTTTAACTCTTAGCAGCCCTAGTCCCCAGTGAAAACTAAGTAGTAGCCAGCTGTGCATTGTCTGTGACATCAGACTTTTTTATATGGCAAATTTATGAATCAGCTAAGCACAAAGCATGTTTTTCCCCCAACAGATTTAAATAGCCTTGGTTTTTCTGCCTCTTAGCCAAAAGCACACACCTGTGTTGAGTAAGCAAAGTTTGAGTATTCCCATTTGATTTAGAAGATGCCTAATAGTCTAATGAATGTAATCCAGTTTATCATTCAAGCAAACCTTTAAAGTTTCAGGTAACTGAAGACCCTGAAAGTTATTTTAACAATTACCCATGAAAACCTTGAGACAGACAAAATTAACTCTTATTTTAAGCCATCTTTCTGTTGGTGAATTGAAAGAGATATTTATGAGCTTATTGGATCTTCAGTAAACCTAGGTAGAAAATGGGTTATATTCACTGCTGATCACTATAAAGACATGTCTATGTTAATTACATTCTACCTGTGTCCACTCAACAGTCCCCCACTGTCAGCTTTTACCTGGGGCACCAGTGAGGAGACCTGAAATGGGTGGTGTGCCTCTAATGGGTGTTCATTGCTCCTTCACAGCGAGGGGAGATGGAGCTGATGGTGCCAGAGGCACTGAGGATGGTGTAGGAACCAGTAATGTTGGCTGCACCCCAGGCAGTGCAGAAACAGGACGAGAGGGAGGGGAAGGCAGAAGAAGTGAGGTGTCTCCTAGAATCTTGGAGGCAGATAAAAGGCCAGAGGGCAGAGAAAGAGGTCCCAAAGCCTATCAGCTGGGACAGATGAGCAGATGCAGACTTTTCTCCACCAAGTGGGATTAGGCAGTCCTTGTCGGGCAGAGAAGACAGGCGACTTCCCTGAAACAAAATGAGTTTAGGCAGCTGCTTGGGAAAACCCCTTAAAGTCTCCATCTCGAGGTAGACTAACCAGGGACTATTAGCACTAACCATCAGAGTCATTGGCCCAGGAAATGAATGAGAGAGAAGCCTCTACATCCAGTTGGAGTAACCGGAGTGCTTTAGGAGAAACAGGGAAGGAGAAAATTAGAGTCCCCTTCATCAGGTATGGCCTGTGTTTTCTCCAGCAACCTGGATTAGGTTTTGGAACACTTCTATATATTGATCAGGGCTGTCTGCAAATTTGCCCAGGTCCTTCTTAATGTGTTTGAAATCTTGCCAGTAAAATGGAACCTTCTTGGGACCAAATTCACCATGAGGCATTTGAGTCACTGAATCCACTGAATGCGCCCTTCCTTTCAGGAGGAGTATTGCTTATCCTTGCAATCCTAGATAAGGAGAGCATGAGGGTCTAACAGATGGCTTTACCTGAGAAGAAGTCTCAAGGGGTAAGTTTGTAAGTACTCACCCCTCTGGGCCCCTTAAAGGAGCCAAGAGGTTGGCACCTAACTTACAAGCCTTCTCTAGGTCTGCTTGTTCCTGTAAGGCCAAAAAGACCTGCACACGAGGAACTTCTGGCCATTTGCCCTCTCTTCTACAATATAGATCTAACTGCACTGAGGCAGGACTCTCCATCCTCCAGGTGTTACTGAGGCCAAGACTGGGAGCAAAAATCTTTATGCTCTCCCTTTTGACCACTGTGGATCAAATCATTCCCAATTTCTCAGAACACATTACAGAGAGGTGCCCACAGAGAAAGGTTTGTTTTCCACCTCGTGATCTGGGTAGGACTCAAGAACCTCAAAGAACCTCTGTACTTGTTAATCAGAGAGGTGACCATGAAGGCATCCCAACATATCAGCTCTCCCCTTTAGAATTAAGGTGTCCCTTGTTCTGCCCTACCCAAGGTGAGAGAATGGCCTAACACCCTGGGTCGAAGAAGGACTGGTCCAGGGGGGAGTAGTCATTCTGACCAGCTGCTTTAGCCACGACACAACCCTTCTTTCTCTCTCTGGATCCTTCTAAATTAAACCTTAAGGAATTTGGTGAGGATAGTGATTTAAGGTTTGTTATTTGTAGAGGTTATGGGTGTAAGCAAACAACTGGGCGATTATGGGGAGGCATGTGTTGCCTATGGAGGAGACTTCCTTGGATTGTGACGCCCCAGGGCTGTTCTCCATCCTTTTACATGTCTTGGGTGTCTAATGGGAATCATAGGGTAAGTTCAGAGTGCTGGATTGCTATTCCTTATGTGCAGCTCTGGATGAACCTTTCCTGTAACCAAGAAGGTCCCTGATGTCTTTATTCAGAGCGCTCCTGACTGGGCCCTCATTTTTTGGCTGTACCAATTTGCTTGCATTCCCCAGCCCATGGAATCTAGTCCACATGATCAATTCTTTCCTCGCCTCACCTTCAAGTACCTTTTCTGCCTGTATGCCTGATGTCCTCTCAGCAGATGGGTCCCAGTTGAAGGGTGCAGTCCTTGAGAACTGGCAGCATTATAGTTTCTAACTTTTTGTTGTTCAAACAAAAAAGCTTTCAGAACGTGTCTTATTAAGGTTCCTGCTGCTATTGCGCATAAAGAAGGCACTGGTGGTCGATATGTTTGCCTATTCTTAGAACTCCAAACCCAAGGAATAGAAAATGCTTGATAATAGTAAGCTGCTTCTAGCTTGTCATGAATGGGAATGACCCTAATATTGTCTGCTGATACAGGAAGCCTAGAGTCCTGGCCACATTTAAGTCTGCGTTGTATCTGACAAAAATACATATGTCTTGCCAAACAACAGAAAAGCAGGAAAGCTCTCTCTCCTTTATCTGGACTATCATGAAAGACACTTCTAAAGGGATAGTCCTGAAAGCTACACAAACAGCACTCCTCCCCTAAGTGACAAAATCGGCAGGACCATCTACGAAGCTGCTGTACCCATGAGATATCCAGGTATCTGGAGAAAGCATTACGGAGCCCAAAGAGGGATTCCAGATCCTTCATTGAGTCCCTAAGTGCTGGAGCAATTTGATCATCTGGGATTGGAAAGCTTTTAAAAGGCATTTTGGAAGGATAGGTAATGGAACACTAAGCCAAAAGCAGGCAGTGGAAGTGGCTAGGGTCCAGCCAACGTTCCCTTTTCACAAGAGAGGATTGACCAAACCTTACCCAGAAGGCTGTCACCTGAGACTTAGGACAGGCAGCCAGCCACACTACCAGCTTTTAACTGGCCAACAGATGCCCAGTTTTGAGAGCCTTGGTAAGGAGATCCTCTGTCCAGGAAAGGAAAGGAAAGAGTCTGCTGTTACTCACCCTCCAACAGCTCCCGGGTTCCGGCACCAAAATGTTACAGGAGAGATGCTGGTCCCTGTCTCCCAGGGTCAAAGAAGGAATGCCGCAGACAAGAGAGAGTGAGCAGAGTGATAGAGTTCATTCAGGGCAAGTACAAAGGTCTCAAAAGAGTGAGAGGGATCTTCACAGGGTAGCGCCTGAGGATGTCTGTCCCTGGCTTTTTATTGGGACCTTATCAGACAGTTGTGAGACTCCACCCATGGCACCCAACCTAACACATTTATCTTATCCTCTTCTACACCAAATTCCGCTGCCACTGCCGCTTTCTCAGCCTCCCACTTGTAGCTGCATCTTGCCTCCCTGAAGCTGCCTTATCTCTCCTTGCCTCATGTAACCCTTTCTCTACTCAATACCACCACCTTATGACCCAGCAATAAAAAAATAAATAACAATAATAATAATAATAATAATTATAAATACTTGCTGGTTTATAAACTTGGAAAAGTATTTTATTTTTCCTTGTCGTCAATGATGTGCAACCAGACCCTTTTCAAGAAACGACATTTTGCTCCAGCTGCTGGGAATTCTGTCCATGGAAAGCCTTTTTCTGTCTGGCAGCCTCAGTTGCAGAGAGCTACGGTGCCCAAGGTCACACCCTTTCCCAGGGTCAACTCACATATAATGACCAATGCAGAGTATAAAGACATGGACATTTTGGCCCAAGAGTGCACAATTCACAATCTTGTAAGGCCTTGTATGACTTCCTAGCTTTTGAAGTCTTTGGAACATCCTCTGAGATCTGTATCACAACTGGACATATCCCTCTGACCAGTCTGGCTTCTTTTGCTTCCTTCTGTAATAACTAACCCTGCCATAAGCACTCCTGCATAAATAGCCTGCATACTAAACTCCACCTCAGAGCCTGTCTCCCAGGGAATCCAAGTTGTGACACCATCACATTTGCTATTCCTTCTTTGGTATAGCCTGCTCCTCCACGTATCCTCGTAATGAATACCTAATGATCCTTGAAGAATCAAATCAGGCATCACCTCATTTATGACTCTTTCCTTGAACTTCCTCCTCTACTGCTATCCCCACCAGTGAAGTTCATAATTCCATAATCCTTATATCAATGCACTTGCCACAGAGTATTATGTTATTCATTTTCCTGCCTGTATCTCTTAATTAGACCTAGTATTCCTGCATGTGAGGATCTGTATCTTGTCTGCCTTTATCCCCAGCATTTAGCATAATTACTGGCACGTGTTTGAGGCACAATTAATGCTCAGAGGACTATGGTATCTCAGTGGAGCACTGGAGAATGGCATTACAGGTAGATTGGATATGGATTTTATATGGATATCATATCAAAAATCACCAAGTAATGGCAGTACATAATGTGTTCATATATCAGTTAACATTAATTCATTCAGTGAATATTTTTGAGTACAAACTATGCCCTAGCACTACATCTTCCATAGTGGACAAAGAGATGAAGAAGATAGATATGACCCCTTTATAGTCTAATGGTAAGATATTATACTTCTATTTGGTAGAAATCCGCGTCTACTCAAAAAACATTTCATCAAGTATGAGATTACCTGATACATTGATAACAGATTAGAAGTAAGGGAGATTGGAGGCAGAAAGGCTGGTTAAAATGTTATTTATATTTAAAGTTATATATTTAGGTGAAAAATAATTACAGCCTGAATGAGACAGTGGCAGACAGGCAAAAGAGTTTTCCATAGTAGAGACATTTCTGAAATGAAATTTGAGAATGTGGTAACTTGCTAAATATAGGAGGTGGAGAAGAGGAAACAATTGAAAAATGCCTTAGACTGTCTTGCAGTATAGCTGAGGGGAAATTAAGAGTACTTTTCTGCCGAGACAGAGAAATGAGTCAAGAACTAAGACTGTATATATCAACTGTTCTCAGTAAAACCTGGGAAAGAAGGAACTAAGACTCCAGAAGGGAAAAAATATTAGATTTATATGTCTATGCCCAATCTCATGTTTATTAATGATAACCATGATTTTCTCTTTATATAGAAGTCAAAATACACAGTAGTAGGCTCTGGTGATTCCCCCCACCAAGTTTAGGTTATTTATTCATTCAATGAATACATATTTATTGATCTCTGCCTGCCACATGCCAGTCACTGAGTCAGACAACAAGGAAAGACTAATGAGAAAGACAGATTCATTCCCTGCCATCATAGAACTTAATTTTGTCAAATGAATAATATTATCAATTTATATTCCAGTGATTCCTTGTTGCTGGTCTTTTTTAATTTTGAGAAATTTCCATCAGTGTGGACTGTCACCTTGTTATATTGTAAAGCTACTAGGAGAGATACATGCATTTCCAGTATTTATTTTCCATATTGACTTAATATGCACTCTTCTTTGTATAAGCAAAAAGTCTATTTTAATAGAGTTTTGCAAACTGATTCCAAGTGCCCAACCAAATTATCAACATTAAATAGAGTTTAGTCACTGTCAGCATGGGGGTTGTTTTTTCAATTAAAATCAGTGATGGCTATCGTAATGTACACTTCTCTTTGGGGAAACTTTCCAAATACAGTAAAGTATTGCTAAGCAAAGTGCTTCTGCGTACCAGTTAGACACAATGTGAACATGTAGGAGAAATAAAATGCCCAATGTAGGTACAAAAAACAGAAAAAAGAAGGAGGAGGAGGAAGAAGAGGAGCAGGAGGAGGAGGAGAACAGCACAATGTGTCTATTTCACAGCTTTATATTCTTTGACTTCTGGGAACTTATTCTTGTGGCGTCAAGAAAGGACAGTGCTGGGGCTGCCTGGGTGGCTCAGTCAATTAAGCGGTCCGACTTCAGCTCAGGTCATGATCTCACAATTCATGAGTTCGAGCCCCGCATAGGGTTCTGTGCTGACAGCTCAGAGCCTGGAGCCTGCTTCAGATTCTGTGTCTCCCTCTCTCTCTGCCCCTCCCCTGCTTGCACTCTGTCTCTGTCTCTGTCTCTCTCTCTCTCATAAACAACAAACATTAAAAAAATTAAAAAGAATGCTTGATTTTGAAAAACAAAAAACCAGGAAATGATCTGCTTAATCTCAGTTCTACACATCAGGATATATGAATGTCCTCCATCAGTACATTGGTTTCATCTGTGAAATATATATCTCTGTAAAATGATGGATGGATCTCTGATAAAGCAGGAAATTAACTGTCCATGAGGAGTAATTAAATGACTTCCAGTGGCATACAACTTGGCCTCCCAGACAAGCCAAGAACAATACACCTTTATTCATGATTGTACTTTTTGAAAAATAGAATGGAAGGCTTTCATGGCTGAATAATATTCCCTTATACATGGATATACCACTTGTGTTTATCTTACATATCAATTAATAGACATTTGGTTTGCTTGTTCTTTAAAGTTATTGTAAATAACATTGCCAATATCATCTGCATAAAAGTTTCTGTGTGGGCATGTCTTCATTTCTCTTGGGTATCTACTATGAATGGAACCATCGGGTCACATGGGAATTCTATGCCTAAATATTTGAGGAACTGCCAAACTTCCACAGCACTTATATCTTTTTACATTCCCACCAGCAATGTATGAGGACTCTAATTAATTGAAATCTAACCAATGCTTCTTACTGCCTGCCTTTATTATTACAACCATATTGTGGGTATGCAGTAAGATCTTGTGATTCTGATTTGCATTTAAATAATGGCTAATGATATTGAGCATCTTTTCATGTGCTTATTAGAACTTTGTGTATCTTCTTTAGAAAAATATTTATCCAGATCCTTGGCCTATTTTTTAATTGGGTTATTTAGTTTTTTATTGTTGATTTAGAAGACTCTTTTATACATCCTGGAGATAAGTCTTTGACAGATACATGATTTGCAATGATTTCTCCCATTCGGAGGATTGTGTTTTCACTTCCCTGATTGTATCCTCTACAGTACAAAACTTTTTTTTTTAATAAAGCCCAATTAACTATTTTTATTTTGCTGCTTATGCTTTTGAGGTCCTAAGAAACCACTGTTTAATCCAAGATCACAAACACCTACACCTATATTTCTTCTAAGAGTTTTATAGTTTTAGTTCTTCTATTTAAGTCTTTGATCCATTTTGATTTGATTTTTTATATGGAATGAACGAGTAGTGTGACTTCTTTCTTTTGCATGTGAATACTCAGTGATCCCAGCACTATTTGTTGAAAAGACTATTCTGATAATATTCTATAGTGACAAATGGTGATTGCACTTCCTGCACTGACACTGAGTAATGTATATCATTATTGAATAACATGTTGTACACCTGAAACTAATATATGCCAGTTATTATTCAGCAAGCCTGGATAAAAACCCAAGTTTTTAAATTTTAACAAGTTTCTCAGGTAATTCTTACGTACTTTGTGAACAAGATCTCTATTTGCTTCTTCTCAATCTGTATGTTGACTTTATATCTTATGAGATAGCTTCTTTAAAAAGAATAGAGGGGTGCCTGGGGTACTCAGTTGGTTAAGCCTCTGACTTTGGCTCAGGTCATGATCTCACATTCAGGGGTTCAAGCCCCGTGTTGGGCTCTGTGCTGACAGCTCAGAGCCTGGAGCCTGCTTTGGATTCTGTATCTTTCTGTCTCTCTGCCCCTCCCCCCTCATGCTCTGTCTCTCTCTGTCTCAAAAATAAATAAAACATTTAAAAATATATAAAAGGTAAAAATAAAAATAAAAAGAATAGAGCACCGAGTGCCAAAGAAACCACTGACTCTATGAGACATTTTCAAAATTTTTTGCTCATTGATACCTTTTATAGTTTTCAAATAATAAAACATATAGAAAAATTTATCAAAGAGTTGTACTAACTTGGAATCGCCTCATAAATTGCATCCCTTCTCCTGCCTCCACCATATACACACACATGCACATGCACACACATGCACACACATTTGCACAAACACACATATGTATGTTTAACCATGCTTACATGCAACCATGTACACACACACTCCTTACCCACACATGCTCAAAACTATGTGCACATGTGCATATGTGAACACACATGTCCATATGCATACTCACCCACATAATGTACACATGTGCATATGCACTACTTATATGCACATGTGCCCACATACTTAAATCTCTGCACATTCACACATGCACAGATATATACACACACATGCAGGCACACACACACCGACTTTTTTTAAAAAAAGAATAATGAAAAGGACCAGGGCTTTGGTCAGTCCTTGGCCCAAGTCCTGTCATGTGACCAGTCACATGACCTTTCTGAATCTCTGTTTGCTCATATTATTACAAGCCCTGTCTCACTAGATCATAGTGAGAATCAAGACATCTGTAAGCACTCTGTAGCCTAAAATACTCTACTCAATTGTGTATTACTATATGATAATATCATTTTGTCACAAGACTTGTTTTTCTTTACAAGACCAAGTGAATACCAAGTGTGACTTGGACACCTGGTATTCACTTTTTATAGATGAAAAATTCAAGGCACAGAGTGTTTTAACTTAACTTAACCTGTGAAGCAGGCATGGTAAAATTTGTGTTCCACTCGTGTTCTCTTCCCTCTGGGAGCCTCGCTCCAAGCATCGTCAGTGTTAAACTGCACCTTCTGGAGCTACCATGCTGATGCCATAAAGGACATTGCACTCAGATGGCAATTTAAACCTAACCAGTTTTAGCTTTTAAAAAATTGGCTTTAGACAGCAAGTGGAAATACTTACTATAGATGTGACTCAGAGGACTAGAGTCCTCTACTACTTCTGTTTCTTCTCAAAGCCAAAAAAAAATTAAATAAAGAGATGAGTATGAAAAATGCATTGTTGGAAGATATAAAATTATACTGCCCATATGTTTGAACTTGAAGGTACAGTACCTTGAGAAGGCTCAGAGTTGCAACGCATGAGAAATTTATTGCTTGGTTCTCTTGCCCAGAATAGCGTTCATTCCATTGTAAATGTCAGTGAAGTGCATTTATATCAAAAGAAAGATACCTAATCAAACTGACAATGACTCAGTGATCAGCACTGGGCAGAAATTATTCTATGAAGTATCTGCCATGCAAATTGATAGGAGAACTTAACAAAGATGATATTTCATGTCCCATCAAACATCACAGCAATTTCTTAAAAGCAAAACTGTGCCCTTAAGAAAATTTACAAGTTCTTTTGAGGTTATATGAATGATCCCACTTACCTAGAACAGATTTTGTTCATAATTTGTAGAGTCTCTAATATTCAATAATTTTCATCATGATGGTTAATTTTATGTGACAACGTGACTGGGCACAGAGTGTGAAGATATCTGGTTAAAAGCTATTTCTAAGTGTGTCTGTGAGGGTATTTCTGGATGAAATTCACACTTGAATCTGTAGTTGAGTAAAAAAGATTTCCCTCCCCTATGTGGGTAGACCTCTCTCAATCCACTAAAGTCTTGAATAGAAAAAAATTTGAAGGAGAATTCTATCTACCTTACCATCTCCAAGTTAGGATATAGGTCTTCTTTTGCCTCCACCTTTTGATTCAGAGTGAAATTTATATCATAGGCTCTCCTTGTTCTTGGCCTTCACACTTGAATTGGAGTCATACCCCATCTAGCTCTCCATGGTCTAGGCTTCTCCTGTTACTTCTATTTCTCTGGAGAATTCTGATTAATACCTGGATCAATGTGAAGCTCTCTTATGACCATTCAAAGCCAGAAAATAGAAAAAAAAAACTATAGATAGTGAAAATAAATATCAAAACAAAATTCACTGAAAAAGCAGTACAGTTTCAAGTAATTATGGAAATGAATTTCACATTCTGGAAGCCAATTCATTTATAAGAAAGAAATAAAAAAGAAAATATAGTTCCACTAAGGGAAAGAACAAATATTTTATGGAACTGTAGAGTTCACAAAGCACTGTGCCCCCAGACCTTCTCATTTAATCCCCAGATTTACCCTGTAGTGGCACCTGGTTGGCTCAGTTGATTGAGCATCTGACTCTTGATTTTGGCTTAGGTCATGATCTCATGGTTTGTGGGTTCAAGACTCACATGGGGATCTATGCTGTGCTTGGGAATCTCTCTCTCCCTCTCTCTGTCCCTCTCCTGCTCTCTCTCTCTGTCTCTCAAAATAAATAAATGAACTTTAAAAAAACCAAAAGAATAACCCTTTAAAACATGAAAAACAAATATTGTCTCCTTTTATTTTTTTCTTTGATACCAACTGGGCTCAGAGTTGTTGGCTAGTTCAAGACTCCAAAGAATTTTAAAAACAAATAAATGAAGCAAAAAAGTGTATAAAAGTTACAGGAAACAAAGCACATTCTCTAGAATGTTTTCTACCTTCAAATCAGATTTGAAAATATATAGAGCACCATTTTCAAACTTGGCTGCACAGTGGAAGAGCTTGTGGAATTGCAAAGAAAGCATACTGATGCCACTCCCAGCGATTCAGATTTGCTTGGTCTGGGCCATTGGTTGGGCATTGTAACTTTTATTTAATTTAGTTTTTAAAGTTTATTTATTTAGTTTGAGAAAGATAGAGACAGAACGAGTGGAGAAGGGGCAGAGAGAGAGAGGGAGAGCAAATCCCAAGCAGCCTCCATGCCCAACATGGGGCTCAAACTCACAAAACTGTGAGATCATGACCTGAGCTGAAAACCAAGAGTCAATGCTTAACCTACTGAGCTGCCCAGGTGTCCAGGGCATCATAATTTTTAAAAGCAATCTAGGCAACTATAACTTGCAGTGGTTTAGGAACTACTGGCCTAGAATGCCACAGCAGGTCTTAGAACCAAGATCTTTATCATCTTTGGTATTGAATGAAAGATGTAGCAATATTTTAATGCTCAGGAAATCCAAGTAACTGAAGCTTTCACTTGAGGAATGATATGTGCTTGGCCTTATGAGAAATCAGACATGAGTCCTATGTCAGAGGATTCACAGATTAGTGAATGGGACAGGCAAGTATTCCAGTAGCCATATGACAATTTGGTACATGAGTTACTTATAAATGGACCAAATACTATAAATTTTAGAAAGCAAATGGTTGATTTAGATGCTGAGAGAGGTTGAAGAATTCCAAACAAAAGAAATTGTTGAGCTGGATGCTGAAAGTTAAATCAGACTGCTAGGCAGAGAGGGTAGGACATTGAGAAGGTGGGGGGTAGTTATTACAAAACCATAGAAAACAAAACCAGATGGAGAAGGGGAAAGGGAGTGATCCCATAAGTTTAAATCACAGGGTGGCACCGTGAAACAAGAAAAGATGAGGCTAGAGAGGTAGCTTCATTTGTTCATTTATTTAGGAGGTTCATATGGTGAAAAGTTCATACTGTTCAACTGCCAACTTAATAAAGTAAGACAAATTTCTGGTTCCTAATTCCCAAATCACTCTTGAGAGCTTTTAGTATATCATTTCCACAGCTATTCTATAAATATACATACTTAGTGGGTCCAACTCTAGTCTACAAGGACAGTTGTTCAAAACATGGAATTGCAATTCTTCCAAAGATGCACTGACTTTTTATGTGAGCCTACATTCTACCTGGTAGAGGCAATCAGCCTCACGTAAATCAATGTTACACACACACACACACACACACACACCATTTTCCTAGATAACATTTTGTGTGACTTATCATCCATCCACTCTGGCAGTCTGAGAAAATCCTTCTTGCCCTTCCCCTTCTTCTTCCTTATTTTTTTTCTCCAATTCCCTACCCCCAACATTTCCTGATGTGAGGATCAGAACTTGGGAGTTTCTTCAACTCGGCTAAGCTCTCAGGAAATGCAAAGAGACTCAGGCCTATTTTCACTCTGTGCTGCTCTGAGAAATAGAGAAGTCACCTATGTCTCCCACGACCCTGTTACAACTCAGGGAAGAGTCTCAGAGGCCAGCTCAGATCCACATTCTATATCAAAATTACAAAGTGGTGGCCTGCAAAGGTATTTTATCTGGCCATGAAATATTTTTGTGTGCTGCTTCTGTTTGCTTTTTTTTTTCTCCATAATATTTTATTGTCAAATTGTTTTCCATACAACACCCAGTGCTCTTCCCCTTAAGTGCCCTCCACCATCACCACCACCTCTTTTCCCCCCTTCCCCTTCCCCCTCAACC
>NC_043717.1:105311562-105339954 GCF_006229205.1 Suricata suricatta
AGATCTGGAAACATCGAGCCTATATTCTACATGACATTAATTGGCTGGAGCAGATAATCGTAGCAGGAGTTCTCCAGCTTGATTGTTCCCAAAGGGCCAATGGTATTTATTGATATTCCTGACCTGTTATCTGTAGAAACCTAAGGCTTTTTTTTTCATTTTTAAAATGTTTATTTATTTCTGACTGAAAGAAAGACAGAATGTGAGCAGAGGAGCGGCAGAGAGAGAGGGAGACACAGAATCCGAAGCAGGCTCCAGGCTCTGAGCTGTCAGCACAGAGCCCAAAGCAGGACTTGAGCGTGTGAACTGGGAGATTATGACCTGAGCTGAAGTTGGATACTTAACTGATTGAGCCACCCAGGTACCCCCGAAATTTAAGGTTTTAGGATCTACCATAAACACACTATACTTTTTCTATTCTAGGTTCTGGCTTGTTCCAAAATCTATTCAGGAAATGATTTCCACAAACTTGGTCACTTTTCAACTTCTATTACCCATAACTCATCCCAAGAATTCATAAGATCTTTTTATACCAGGCTTCCCCTGGCACTCTGCCCCAGTCTAGGAAATAGTGAAGAGTCTTGAGTTGGTTAGAAGTCCCACTCCTACATCATCTGAATTTACACAGTTTTATTGAATGGTTTGTGAAACTGTTTGTCCTTCCTGTCTCTTCTGGAGGGCCTAGGCTTTTGAAACTCAATGGCCAGAAAAATGATTGGTTTTTTTTTCTTCCTGCATTGTCCTTTCCTTCAAGTAAGAAATACAGAGTGGCTTAGTTCATGGCTAAATGAGAAGAAGTGTGAGATGGTAGCATAGGGAAAAATAAGTATATCATATCATTTATGATATGTAGTGTTTACAATAACTAAATAATATATACATATTCTTATAATATATAATATATATTCCTTTTATATAACATAAGTTTAAACATTTAAATGTAAATTCATTTATTTTTCTTCAACATAACTATTGTATCTTCTTTTCCACCAATATGTTTAAATATAGAATGTATGCCAAATTTCTTTAAGTCCAATTTTTCTAAGATTTTAAATACAGAGTACTTTTTTTTCTCTTGTACTGCAAACCCCCATTTTGAAGTGACTCCTGAGCCTGTCCACTTGGACATTCTGTAGGCATCTTGAACTCTACATGTTCAAAACTAGCTTATCCTCCATAAAATGAAGCGGTTCTCTTTTGTTTGCTATATTTGTTGACTTGGTTAATGGCTTCTTTACTGACATGATAATGCAATGATAACAATCATCTCAAAACCCTCCCTCTTTCTCTGCCCTCATTAAATTAGTTACTGAGTCCTGTTGAGTTTCTCTCCTCAAGAGGTTTCAAAATGTCATCTCTCCTATTCATGCCCATTTCTGACATGGCATTGGACATTTTCTCTTCCCTGGATGATTGCCATAGTCACCTAACTGGCTTGCTCTGCCTACAGTCCTTTGCCTTTCTCATCAATCTTCCTGAGTCCTTTCTCTAAAATAGAGTCCTGATCATTGCTAAAAAACTCAGTAACTAAGATACAATAGTTACGTTGAAGAAAAATAAAATGCTTGAGGGATTATACTGAACGAGAGTCAAATAGGCTCATACATTTTTATGAAAAGGCTTTTACAATTTTCTGTCTTGCAACTGTGTCTATAAAACAAGGACAATAAAGGAAACAATTACTTGATTAAGCACAATAAAAATGCCTTCACAGAAAGATTCCCACAGTCACAAAGCAAATATGAATATCTATTCTCTCCCTCCCCCTCACACCTCTAAAAACAAGACAATTACCACATTTTTAGAAAATCTTGGAGCAAGAGAGACATTTCTAAACCGTTGACCAAACTAGAAATCTTAAAGATTACTAGCTTTGACTACTTGAAATTTAAAATTCATGCATGACAAAAAGAAAACATGAAAAATAGCATACAAATGATAAAATGGATAAATATTTGCAAAATATGACATATAAAAAGTTAATCCCTTTTTAAAATTTTTTAAATCTTTTATTTATTTTTGATGGGCAGAGAGAGAGAGAGAATGAGCAGGGAAGGGGCACAGAGAGAGGGAGACATAGAATCAAAGAAGGCTCCAGACTCTGAGCTGTCAGCACAGAGCCCAATGTGGGGCTCGAACTTTTGAACTATGAGATCATGACCTGAGCCAAAGTCAGACGCTTAACTGACTGAGCCATCCAGGTGCCCCAAAGTCAATCTTAATATGTAACCAACTTCTACAAATCAACAAGAGAAAAGTGATAGCCCTCCCCACAATAAAACAGGCAGAGTGTTCAAATAGTTCATGAAAAAAAGGTATAATTTTGCAAAAAACATGATAGAAAATATTCTATCTCATCAATAATCCAGGAAAACAATTAAATTATAATAATAGGGGTGCTTGGGTAGCTCAGTCCATTAAGCCTCTATGCTTGATTTTGGCTCAGGTCATGATCTCACAAATGATGACCCTGCTTCAGGCTCTGCTTGGGATTCTCTGTGTCACTCTCTCTCTCCTCTCTCTGTGTGTCTCTCTGCCCTTCCCCTGCTCACAGTTGTGTGTGTGTGTGTGTGTGTGTGTGTGTGTGTGCATGTACATGCTTGTGTGCCTGTGTGTGTGCCACTGCATGCACGCTCTCTCTCTCTCTCTCTCAAACATGAACATTTAAAAAATATATTAATTAAATAAAGTAATAAAACATTTTCACCTATCAAAACTTCCAAGTTGTATAAAGTCAGCACAACCATGCAGGTGAAATGCTGAGATGGGTCCTCTCATGAATACTGGTGGCAGTATAAATTGTACCATTTCCCATAGAGTAATTTGGCAACAGATACCACAGGTCTTTAAAATGTTCATATGTGGTCAATTTATCATAAAAAAAGAGGCTGAGATTTGTAAAGATCTTTGTTAAAAGATGTGCATCACAGTATAACAACAGAGGATTAATGAAATAAATCATGATGCATACCAATGAAATGCAATTCATTCAGTAAAATTTAGTTTTGTACTACTATTTAATAACAAAAAAGCTTCAAAATTTAATGCTAATTGGTTAAAGCATGATAGCACACAATTTATGGGGCACAGGCCCATAAATGAAGTTTATCTTTCCCCAGTCCCTTCAATCTCAATCTCAATTTCTTGCCTCCTTCTTTCTTTCCTTCTCTCCCTCTCTAAGGAAATACTCAAAGATGCCCATTGTGGTCATGTCTAGGCAATAGGATTTTCGGTGGTTTTTATTTTCTTTATTTTATACAATTCTTTATTCTCTGAGATGAGTTTGTATTGCTTAACGATCGGGGGGAAAATTTACACTTGCGACCTGTCTTCCTGTGAACTGTCAGAACTCACAGAATCTCAACATCCTGGCACCATTTTCACACTGATTTCCTTTTTGGAGTCAGACTGTTGAGTAGGAAGGATCCTTCAGGATTGTCAACTAAAGGGGCTCATTTTGAAGACAAGGACAAAGGAGACACATGGGGAAGGGCCTCACTCAGAACCACATGGTAAATTGTCAGCAGTTAGAAAAAGAGCTCTGGTGTTCTGAATCCTTAGTTATTTTAATCATACCACATATTCATTTATAGTGTTTATTTCTGGAGATCTGATTTAAAATAATAATCTCTTTAGATTAGAATAGAGCCATCTTTGAAATAAAAGAACTATAGTAGTTATTTCCATTTCTGCACGTTAACTTAATTTTATTTTTATTTTTTTAATGTTTTATTTATTTTTGATACAGAGAGAGACAGAGCATGAGAGGGGGAGGGGCAGAGAGAGAAGGAGACACAGAACCAGAAGCAGACTCCAGGCTCTGAGCTAGCTGTCAGCACAGAGCCTGATGCGGGGCTCGAACCCATGAACGTGAGATCTGACCTGAGCCAAAGTCGGAGGCTTAACCGATTGAGCCACCCAGGCACCCCAGGTTAACTTAATTTTAAACACACTAATTTATTTAGCTCCATTATGTTCAGGACACTGCTATGTCTTATTTAATAAATAAATAAAGAAACAAGCAAAGAAATAAGCAAAAATAAATAAAATTTAAAAAAAATAAACAGGATATAAAGTAAGACATGATCCCTACCTTTGAGAAACTTTTGCTCTAATATAAAGGAGCAGACCTGTAATGAAACAATGTAGGATAGAACAAAATAAGAGCTAAGGAGCACAGGCGAGGGGCGCAATAATTCTGATTACCTGAGCGCATTGCATGCCTTGGAGTCTGCTACTTCACTGATTCCTGAGCACACAGAATCCTTGGCTGTTGATTTTAGACGTATGTGATAATCTCTTGATACTGTCCATCTCAAGACATTCGAGAAACCCAACATAAAATGCTCAGAACGGGGGCACCTGGGTGGCTCAGTCGGTTAATCCTCCGACTTCGGCTCAGGTCAGATCTCACGTTCGTGGGTTCGAGCCCCACGTCAGGCTCTGTGCTGACAGCTAGCTCAGAGCCTGGACCCTGCTTCTGGTTTTGTGTCTCCTTCTCTCTCTGCCTCTCCCCCTCTCATGCTCTGTCTCTCTCTGTATCAAAAATAAATAAAACATTTAAAAAATTTTTTAAAAAATGCTCAGAATGACATTGAGAGTACAACTGTTTACTGCATCTCTGCTCTTGACAGCACACTGAGCACACGCTCAGGGCTTATCCTCATGTCACAGATTCCCTCTGCAGACACTCCTTTTCTTAAGTTTATTTATTTATTTTGAGACACTGAGTGAGCAATCGCACATGTGTGCAAGCACATAAGCCAGGACAGGGTAGAGACAAAGGGAGACACAGAATCCCAAGCAGGCTGTGCACTGTCAGAACAGAGTCCAGTGTGGGACCGTGAGATCATGACGTGAGCCAAAATCAAGAGTCAGAGACAACTGACTGAGACATCCGAGTGTTCCTATAGCCACTCATTAATTCACCTTATTTTATGAGGATTCCGAGTTTTTTAGAAGTGTATATCACATCTTCTCTACTTTGCCCAAACAATTTACATATATGCAATAAATATATAACAATGATCTAATATATACAAAGAATACGTCCATACAGAGAACAAAGGTACAGTCTATGCCATGAATCTGAGTAGCAGTATGCTAAGCTAAAGGAAGCTCCCAGAAAATTTGAAACAAATACCTCTATCAAGTCATTTCATTGTAACAAATAACTGGTACAAAAATTTCTAGGTTTACACAAAGCTTCTCAACCCTCCCTAGCATTCCACTGGATTGTCTTCTCTTTCTGCGACACAGTGGGTCTTTGTTTTCTTTCACTTTTGATCTTCTTCACCACTGAAGAATCAACCTGTGATTCTAATGCTGGGACTCTTCCTTTTCCTTAATGTGTAGAACACCAGTAAGACCCTTCTGCTTTGCCTTAGGCCTTTTCTTAGCATGCAGGAAAAGGAGCAGTGCTTCTAGAGTCACCGAAAATGTATTCTTGGTCCCTCCTACCCTCATTATTCTGTGATCGATTGAAACTCTGATGTGCCTTTGTCTCTATACAATGAGAAGAAAGATGGCTGCCACTTCCTGCATCATTTTCCTTGCTTTTGGTTTCCACAACCCCTTGCAAGTGAAGTCATAGTTGAACCTTATCTGTAGCTTCAAGCCCATATCAATTCCTAGTCCAATCCAAGCCAAACCCATGTTTGTTAATAGCCTCATCCCTGTCTACTGATGGAGCCTGGAAAGTGGGGCCCCCATTAATTCAGGGCTCAGTGTGCCAAGGATGAACCTATCTCACTTTCCTTGCCAAGCAATTCACCGTAATGGTCCTATGAATCTGTCTACTCTGCCAAACTCTGACCACTTCCTCTGTTCATGAACTCCTTTCTCTGTACTTCTCCAAGTCCCTTTACTGATAAGTCAGGACCACAGTGACTCCTACTGAATTGTACCTAACACCTAAAACCCCTATTACAATGGCCTTTCACCAGATAGGGTTCCCACAAAATATATCAGTGTTAGGCTCATACACTGACTAAATCCCAAAGTAGCCATGCCCTTTGGACAACTCTGCAACTGAATTAGCAACACTATCCCCAGACTATATCCTGATTCATAACACCTTCCTCTACTTACTTTCCACCCAATGCTGCTTATGTTCCAATATGCCTCATCCCGAAGACACCCAAGGAATGACAACATCTGTTCTACTACCTCACAAAGCTGCTAATGACATTAAATGCACAATAAATGTGAAAATGCTTTGAAAACTGTAAAGATTTATGCAATTGTTAGTGCTTCATCTTAGTTTACAAACAGTTATTAAAGGCACTTTACTCTCAGGATCCCTCAGAGAGAAGCTGTATGCTTGGAGGACTATGAACTTCATCACTTTGTTAGCACCTGCCTGGTCTGTTTCTGGAAAAGATTTCATTGCTTTTCTATGTTTCCCCCCAAGATCGGCACATAGGTTTATGAAAGGCTGTGTAAAAGCGTGTTCTTAGACTTCCCTGAAAGACGTCAGCATGTTCTGCCTCTCTGTCAAGGAGAAGAAAAAGCTGAATAATTGAAAGGCAAAGTTTTGAAATGGTCACCACAGTGGTGTGTGCTTGCCTAACTTATATACATTCACCTGATTTCTGAAACCCAAGTGGCAAATGGGAAAGAAGAGGAAAGCCAGCACCACCAAAGTCAGAGAGCATTGTGGAAACCCAGGCACAGATGTCAAATCATCTGTCTCCCAGCTAGAATGTTCTGATCTTCCTCAGGTGCTACTGTCAGGAAGAAACCCGAGCAATTGCCATATTTTAAGTAGTGCCTTCTTGTCTGTATTGCTAACATCTGCCAACTCAAAGAATTTTCACCATTCTATTGAACAGTGTTTCTCAATGCTAGAAAACAGATTTATTTCCCAAGGAACAAGACTATGTTATGATGAAAATAAACATGAAACAATAGCACCCATATAGTTCCCTGACAACAGTAACAAAACATCTCTAAACCACAAGGGGAAAATGGCTTTCAATTTGCATGTATTTCTATCCCATCATACTCCACACAGGAATTAGAGACAGATCCAAATACTGCCAGGTGACCTGCATAAGTAACTATGTTTTATGGATATTATGGTAAGGCCATACTATTGAAGAAACATACCAGGCTGACCCTGTCCCCTTCACCCTTGCACTCAGCCCATGTGCCAAAGAGCAAGGCTCAGGTCCTTAAATCTTCTCACTCCATAGTGAGATATACACAGCAGGGAAACGTGAGGCAGCAACAGTAAGAAGCAGGCTTTAGAAACACTTTCCAAATGAGCAGCTTGCATAGGTATGTGCAGCCCCCATGTTGTGTCATTTCCTCATTCAAAACATTCTTCTCTCCTTACTACCCCATTCCCCCAGCTTCAAGGAGCCCAACTTCCTCCTATCCTCCCCTTCCATAGTAGTGTACATGTAAATCGGTGTGTGACTTCTCGATTTGGGGGATTGAAGACTTTGTCACCCATAAAATAAGATCCTAGATAAGTGAAAAGTGTGAGGATACCAATTCTTTATCAGAGGCCACAAATGACACCATTGCAAAGCAGCCTCTCTGACCTCTGCGTGCGACAGGACCAGCAGAGCAGAGTGACGAAAGGGCCAGGCTCTGTGAACACATGAGGGTGCTCACTAGCTGTGTGCTTTTGGCTGAGTCACCTCACTGAGCCATAGTCCCTTCATCTGCAAAATGGGGATGAGATAGCACCTCGTATAACTGTGTTCCTTGATTTAAATGGAATGATTCTTGTAAAACATTTTTTCCGGTGTGTGGTGTGTGTTCTTATAAATTATTAATAACTGTTATGGTTTGAATTGTGCCCCTAATTCCTATCTTGAATTCTTAATGCCCCGGTACCTCAGAACATGACCTTCTTAGCAGATGTAAAGACCTTATTTGGTCTTTACAAAGGTAACTAAGTGAAAGTAAGGTCACCAATATGACTGGTATCCTTAAAGGGTGAAATTGAAAACAGGGAGCATGTGTAGAGAGAACACCATGTGAAGACATAGGTGGAAGAGAGCCATCCACAAACCAAGGAGAGAGGCCTGAACAGACCCTTGCCTCACAGCCCTCAGAAGGAATCAACCCTGGCTGGCTGGCAGCTTGGTTTCTGCCTTTGAGCCTCCACGATTGTGCTATAATAAATTTTGTTTAAGTCACTCAGACTCTGGCACTTTGTTTGTTGCACAAGTCGTAGCGAACTAACAAAATAATCACGTTTTTCTTCTTTTCCCCAAGTTTGTGTTTAAATCCCAGCGAAACAACACACAGTACAATAATAGTTTCAGGTATAGAATTTAGTGCTTCATCACCTACATGCTACACTCATTACCCATCACAAACGCCCTTCCCAATATCCATCACCCACTCAATCCATCCCCCTGCCGCCTTCTCCTCTAGCAACTATGAGTCTGCTCTCCACAGTCAGGACTCTGTCTCTTGACTTGCATCTCCTTTTTTTCTCATTATGTTCATTGTTTTCGTTTCTAAAATTCCACTTAGGAGTGAAATCATATGGTATTTGTCTTTCTTTGACTGACTTATTTCATTTATCAGAATACTCTCTAGTTCCACATGGCAAACGGTAAGATTTCATTCTTTTTATGTCTGAGAAATATTCCATTAATACAATAATCATTTATAATAAAGCTGACTGCAATACACATCTCTTTTTGGTCAGCACATTTGCTTGAGAACCCCAGAAAACAAGGGTATATAAAAATAATCATAGCCTATTTGGGAGGTCAGTATATTCATGTCTATTTCAAGGTATAGGTTGGCAAAAATAAATAATAAATAAAGTAGCCGCATAATTTATCACCCAAACTGAGATAATTTTGAGGATGAAAAGGGGATATTATTAATAAATAGACTCAATCATCAAAGCAGGACAAAAGAATAGGACTTGTGATCTCCCTAGCAATGGAGAACAAGGATGTATTATCCCCCTCCCTCTCCATCAACCAGCTCTGCTAATAAGATTCACTAGTTCCACTAGAGCAATCTAGTTAATTTAGCTACAGCTATCAATTAGCTTGGATAAATATAAGTTAAGGTCAGAATAAAATAAACCCAAATTAATTACCTCCATGTCATTGACTTTGACATTTTGTTCATTTCCAAAACATCTTGAGGCTGACAGAGCTTAAGTTCAGAGATTTGGACAAGTTTTGGCATAGAGATAAGTGTATGCCCATTGATGAGTTATTACTTTCTGATTCTCTAACTGGGAATAGAAGAACAAGACAGGAAGGTATTCAATGTATTACACATTTCATCTCAGAACCAAATCACTGGCAAACTGAGGGAACAAGTCAAGGGCAGTCATTACTCAGCCAGCAGGGGAGAGAAAGTTGTTAGCTCAGAGAAAATTCCTTCCTACTCCTCAAAAAAGAAACCTTAGTATGCCCCAGGGATCATTTCCCTGGCTTGGGTTCCTCCCTGTTCACCTTGATTGCCACACAACCACCTCTGTACAAGGGGGACTATTCAAACTAGAGGCTGTTGTGAGTAAAATATTTGCTCTCCATACTAATTGATTTTTTTAATTAATCACTTCATTTAGAATTCATTCAACCTAGTAGAGATGAACATTCATCATACTAGGAAGACCCTCAGTTCAGAGAGAACATCCACAACTGATAATTAGTCTATGAACTGGCTCAGGAGTCTTTAAATGAGATTGAAGCCATTTTTATGAGGCTAAAATGCCATGCAACATTAAAAAGTTAAATAACCTTGTGAACATTTTTAAAGAGAGAACTGAATGCAAAGTGAACCTATTTAGAAAATTCTTGAGTCAGTTGATTTTAATATTGATAAGAAAGGGATTAATGAACGGACATTTCCAAACTCACAATTGCCCTCCGCCTATGGAGAGGCAATGCAGTATCATGGTAAGATGTGTCTTAGCAGTAGGATAACTGGGGATTCTATCATTTTCTAGCAGTGTGGTCTTCGTTTGGAGCCTTAGTGCCTATGTCTTTAAAATAGAGCAAGTAATATATCCTATTGCTAATTTGTAGGCGAGTTAAGAAGTTTTGATGAAATAAAGTAAATTAAATCTCTTCATAAAATATGAAATGTCTCATAGGTGATTGGTTTTATTATTACAGAACTTTTGAAAGTACAAAGGATATTTATAAACCTTAAATATTGTTGAGGTTTCCTTAACCTTTCAGTATTGTTGAAGTACTGAAATAAATGGAATATTCCAATCTTAGTCAAACAATTGACAGAGCAAAGGTACAGCCTATCAAACACTACAAACTCTCTTTACCTCCTCCTACCCTCACCCAACTCACCGTAAGTATATTAATGAATGATAACATCCCACCCAGAGCCCCTCAATAAAGGTCACGTGTGACTGAGTGGACTTGCCAAGACCTGCTAGAGCACCCATGTCCAACAGCGAAGGGACATATATGATGCGCTGGAAAACATTAGAAGTTTTAATAAAAACAGGAAATTAGTGTTTTAGTAAAAGAATACCACACTTCAAACTCAGTAATTAGGCTGCAAATGAAAAAACGGTGATGAGCAGAGAAGACAACATAATTTAAACAAGTTGTAGAAATAATTACAGTTCCACTGGTTTAACGAAGTAACTCATTACAAAAGCCGAGATTCTAGTTCATTGAGCGAGTCCAGTTGTTTGTTTAATGTTTCTAACTAAAGCAGAGAGCAAAATTATTTTTTTCTCAGAGTTTATAAAAACACACACAACCATGTTTTCTTCCATAGCAAAAAGAAATCTTTTTTTTGCCATGTTAGTCTTAAGCATTACATTCTTATCACCTTGAAGATGGCCCTTATACTCAGCAAGAACTTAAATGTTAGTACCAGACTGATCTTGTATAACAATGAATATCATTAACACTCAGAATCTAATATCAGCTTATTATCAGAATAATAATTCCATTAACAGCTTTTAACAGGATTGTACTAACTGTAAGTGTGATTCTAATATAAATTATTCCGAAACAAGTGTCACTTTCATAGAATCACTGCCTTGGAATATGGCAAAATAATAGCCTCAGCTCCCAACTCCTGAATTTATGCTCCCTTTTGCACTTTTCCTGGCTGTGACTAACCAAGGAGCATTAGAGCCAGAACGTTCCTTAGGATCATTGAGTCCATCTTCCTCACCTGCAGGTCAGAAAACAGGCTCCAGAGAGGCCATATGGGACGTCAATTCCAACATATCCTCAAGAAGAGGTGGCTCTGCCAATGTTTTAATGCACGAGGTCTCGATGAGACCCTGCAGAAGTGATCTGCATTTCACAATCATGCATGTTGAGTCATGAGCATAATTAATATTAGCTTAACTCTCTAGGATAACCTAATCATGGCTTGGGAAATAAAAGGGCCTAGCTTCTGGAGTAACAAGTCTTGAAGGTTATTTAAAAGAGAGGTGCATGTTGTTATGGGAAAATGCTGGTGCTTAAAGTAGGAGGCTCCAGATTCACATTCTGGCCCTGCCAGTTACAGGCAGTGCATTGATAGTTGTTACTTGTTGTCTATGAGTATCAGTCTTATCACTAAAATGGGGACACTGACGCCTTCTTTAGAAATTAATGCTGGATTCAATGCAATAATAGATGCGAAAGTACTCTGTAAAGTGCAAATTGCTGTATAAATGCTCATTCGAAAAATATCCCTGAAAGAATTTCATTTCATGATGAAACAAAAGCTTAAAAGGGATGGTTTGTACATAAACCAAATTGTTAGGAATGCTGCAAAGCTAACAACCTAGCAGAAGTGATATGTGTGGGAAGGTCCATTGGTGGTGTCCATAACAAAGGACATCATGCCTGTGGGTCCCATCAGAGCTGGTAGACATGGGTCATAGCAAATAAAACATTGAAAGGAGGCTGAGAGTTAAATTGGAAGATAAGGGACTGTGATTGAACAAGTGCTTTCTCTCAATGTATGTATACCTATATCCATCTATCTCCTGGTTTAATGCTTATAAGAAGCCTTTGACACTATAGAGAGACTAAGACTTAGTGCAATTAAAAATCCTGCCCAGTGACATAAAGCTAATGAGTGCAGTGTTTGTCCTACCAAACATGCTGTCACGAGTTGATGCAAAGACATCTCCTTTGTACTATTTCATTTTTAGTTTTGCCCTTCACTCCCTCCGTCTACTGACATCCTCCATAGGCATCCACGTCAATATTTCTATCTGATATTTTATGGTTGCATTTTAAATAATACTCTTATTATTTACCATTTAATGCTATGTTTTTTAACATCCATCCACGCTGCCATATGTAAATCTAGTAAATCATCTTTTATGAGGACTACATAGTATTCCATGGTATACATACATCTACTATCAATTTTCCCAATGATGGACAGCTATTTATCTACAGAGGAAAATTACCTAGAATCTCAAAGGGTTCCTGAAGACATCCAGTTTATTAAGACTTTACCAATTGATACTGCTCAACCTCACTACTTTATAGATGAGAAAATCACAGAAAACTATCTCAAAAAGTCCATCAGAACCAGCAGAATTCTAACAAAGCATTAACCGACACAATATCAATTTTCAATCTGTCAGTAAGAAACAAAATTTCCCTTCCTATTAATAATTGCTAAATGCAGAGAGATCATGCCAATTGGTGAACAGAAAAAACAAATATATAGGGCCTTTCAACTCTAGGGACATGTATGTAGCAACAGATATACTTAGTTATACACATTGCCAGAGACTTGGGCAAAGGAAAGGGAGAAATCCAGGCTCCCCAGAGCAGTGGCTGTGTGAACATGGGCAATTTCCCTAGTTAGCTGAGGTAAAATCATGAATCTTGAGCTAGCCTGCCTGAGTGTAAGTGTTAGCTTTACCAATGGATAGCTCTATAACTTTGGACAAACTGCTTGAATCCTCAGTGCCTCAGTTTCCTTATGGGGTTAAATGAAGATTAAGTGAGTTAATATTTATAAATACTTAGGGCTCTGTCTAGGGCATAGGAAATGCTCTATAAGTGCCTGTTGAGCAGAGTAATACCCTCTCTCAATTGTAGCTTCCACTTTTGCAAAATACTATCTACCTCCCATGGATTTTATGGGGAAAGAAATAAATGCAGTAAGCATATCAAATTGTGTATTACCATTCCTTTATATTCCTAGTGGATATTCTAAAAAATAACAGTAAGAATAAGAAAGTCTCATTCATATGGACAGACTCTAAAATCTCATGGGATAAGTAACAAATAAAAGCAATATAAGTAAAATCTGGCTCTATCTTGTCATTCGGTGTGTAGCTTCCACAGGGCAGAAATTACATTCAGTCAGTACTCATGGGGTACTGTTAACCAACAATGTAGGAAGAGGTCAATTAAGAAGTGGAAAAAAGCAAGGATACTAAAGACTGATAGAATCACAGATTCTATGAATTACAAGTATCCTCAGAGAACAGGAAGGGCAGCCATTTTCTTCATAAAGGGGGAAACTGAGATACAAGAAAAGTTTAAAGAAAAAAAAAAAACCCTTGTCCAAGGTCATAGAATCATCAGTTCTTTCAACAATGCCATGCATAAACTCAAACTCCCATGTATTCAAAGTTCGTGTTCCTGTTTTTTTTCCTTCAAATCATACAAAGAAGATAAATTGGGGGAGATTATTCACTTTGAAATAAAAAGATGCTGCTTTAAAAAATCTCACAGTGGGGTTCCTTTAAATAGCTGTTCTTTTTCTGCATTTGAATTTAGACTTGACTCCTACTGAGAATGAGGGGCCTCTGCAGTAGGTGCGGAGTCCTAGTCCCTCAAACACTAAATAGAGACTCTGATGAAGTTTGAAATTAATTTCATTTGCATAAATAATCATAGTCATAGTCATGACTTCACAAGCATATAAGTCAGAGACATTGTGGGGATGAGCATTTGTTATTTTTATAGATACAGAAAAATTGCAACGTCAGAGGAGCCTTGGGGAAGGGCACATTTGGGTTTGACTCGGTGAGTTATTATTTCTTGCTTTGTGATAAACAGCCCTTCCAGAGCACTAGTGTTTGTCACTCACACAGCCATGTGTTACTCCCTCTGGGAAAACCAGGACTTGTTTCTTTCTCCCTGATTATACTATGATTTCCTCAAGGGCAAAGGCAAAGATTGTAACTTTCTCATCTTTGTGCCCCTACTGTTCAGCATATCATCTGGCACAGAAAAGAAAGTATGCAACAACTCTTGAAGACAAAGTGAGAGAGTCAACTAATGCTTCTTCAAATCCAGCATGGATTTTGTACATAGAAATCTCTAAGCAAAGGGACATGTGATGTTTGTGTGGATAAAAACAGACAATTAAAAATCATATAGTTCATCAGATGGCGATAGATGCTATGAAGGAAAGTAGGACAGAGATACAGAGAGTGCTGGGGAAGTGGAAGGAGGTTTGACATTTGAAACAGGGAAATCAAGAAAGGCCTTACTATAAAAGTGGTATGTGAACAAAGACTTGAAGGAGATAATGCACTAAATTATGCTGTCAAATAGGGGGAAAGCAGTCCAGGCAGAGGCAGGGACTTGTGCAAAGATCTTAATGTAAGAGCCTGCTTGTCTGAGGAAGAGCAAGAAGCCTGTGTAGCTGGAGGAGAGTACAGAGAAGAAAGTGTCATAGGATGTAAGGTCAGAAGGGTATCTAGGGGCCAACATCATGAAGGATCTGCTAGGCCACTGTACAGGAAGCTAGTAGAGAGTTCAAAAAAAAACTGACCTGATCTGACTAAGGTCTAAAGAAATCACCTTGGCCTCTCTGATTAGAATATGCCATAGGGAGTAAGAGAGGAAGCAGGGAAGTCTATCAAGAGGCTCTCTTCAATAATTTAGGTGGAAGTGGATGGTGATTTGGATCAGGTTGGTGACAGAGAATATAACAGGAAGTGGACAGATTCTGGACATATTTATTTTAGTTTTTAAATGTTTACTTATTTTTGAGAGAGAGAGACAGAGACAGAGACAGAGAGTGAGGAACGGAGGGCCAGAGAGAAAGGGAGTCACAGAATCCGAAGCAGGCTCTGAGCTGTCAGTACAGAGCCTGACATGGGGCTCGAACTCACAAATCGTGGGATCATGACCTGAGCTGAAGTCAGTTGCTTAACCGACTGAGCCACCCAGGTGCCCTTGGACATATTTTTAATATGGAACAGACAGCATTTGCTGAGGGATTAAATGTTGGCTATGAAAGTGAGAAAAGAGCTGAGGATGACACCAATATTTCTGGCCTACAAAACAAGAAGGATGAAGTTTCCATTTACTGAAATGGAAAAGCTAGGAAGGAGCAGGGGTTTTCTTGGAGGGTGGGGTACAGGGATCAAAGTTTGTACATGTATATTAAATCTGAGATGTCTATTAGCTATTTAAAAGGATTCATAGAATAGGCAGCTAGAATTTATGACAGGACCCTAGTCTGGAGACACAATTTAGGGATCCATTGGAATGTGGAAGTATTTAAAGTCAAATTATTTAGTGAAAACAACAAAACCATGCCCCCCCCCCAAAAATTCTGAGGTTAAAGTCCTAACCTCAAGTACCTCAGAATGTTACCTTATTTGGAAATAGGACTTTTAGAGAGGTAATCAAGTTAAAATAAGCTAATTAATAATGACACTATTCCAATAGGACTGATGCCCTTATAAAAAAACGGGAATTTTGAAGACACATACACAGGGAGAATGCCTTGTTAACATGAGGACAGCCATCTACAAGCCAAGGAGAGAGGCACAGAACAGATTCTTCTTTCACAGAACACAGAAGGAACCAACCCTGTCGACCTGTTCATTTTGGACTTCTAAACTCCAGAACTCATAGACAATAAATTCCTATTATTTAAGTCACTAAGTCTGTATTATTTTGTTGCAGCATCTCTAAGAGACTAATACACCAATTTAATGAGTGAATGTGGATAAGGAAAAATGTCTAAGAAATGAAGTGAACCCTAAGCCACTAGAACTTTTAGAGTTCATGAAAAGGAAAAGCAATCAGCAAAGGAGATTGAGGAAGAGCAGTTAGTAAGATGAGAGGAAAACCAGAGAACTACTGAGAGCAAAGTCAAGAAGTGTTAGAAGGGGGTGATGAGCTTCATCTGCTCCTACTTATAGATCAAGTAAGATGAGAACTAATAATTGATCATTGAATTTAACATGGATTTCATTGCTGATCTTCAAAAGAGCAGTTTCACAAAATAATGGGGGCGAAAGCCTAACTGGTATAAGTTCAAGAGAGAAAAGGAGGAGAGGAATTGGAAACAGCAAATGGAGGGGCACCTGAGTGGCTCAGTTGGTTAAGTGCCTGACTTCAGCTCAGGTCGTGATCTTGCTGTTTGTGAGTTTGAGCGCCATGTCGAGTTCTGTGCTGACAACTCAGAGCCTGGAGCCTGCCTTCGATTCTCTCTCTCTTTGCACCTCCCTTTTCTCAAAAATAAATAAACATTAAAAAAAAGGAAGTAGCAAATGGAAACAACTCCTTTGAAGAGATTTGCTGAGAGGGAGCAGACATATGTGGTGGGAGTGGAAAGGATGTGTGGAGAGAGGATTCTGTACTTAAGATCAGAAAAATTACAGCATATTGGTATTTAAGAAGATTCATCAGATTAAAATTGGTAATGTAATGAGTGGGAAGAATTGCTGAAACAATGTCTTTGAAGAATTGGGACGTAGTATAAATGGAAAGGCAACAAGAACAAAGGATGAATATAGTAGAGTACAGTATGGTATAGTACGACATAGCACAGAATTTCTGTGAGAACTTAAAATGGTAATGCAATGAAAGCTCTTAGCCCAGTACCTGGCACAACATGACTGTTCAATGAATGTTTTTGTTAGATATTATATAAATTCTGTTGAACTAATCTTCCTCCTCTCCCCTTTTATTTCACTCTCATTTGTGAGTCCTCTACATATAAGTGTATATGATGTCATGAGTATAGCTGAGATCACCTTAAGAGTTGATAGAAAGGGGAAGGAGGGTGATGGTCAGGGAGGAGGGCACTTGTGGGAAAGACCACTGGGTGTTATGCGGAAACCAACTTGACAATAAACTATAAAGAAAAAAGAATGTCGATACAGAAGGAAACCTCTGAGTATTTCAAAGTTTAGAGAACAGAAAGAAGAGCCTGAAAGGGGGCCTGGAGAATGTGCAACCTAAATGGTATAGGAAAAACTGTACACAAAACCAAAGGGGGAAGTATATTCCTTAGACTGGATGGAAATCAAAGATAACAGAAATCACGATGGTCTAAAGTCCCTACAATGTCAGTAAGCTGCAAGGAATCCTTGAGGAGAGGAAATGGTTTTCTCACTGAAAGAGCAAGTAGAAGGCAAAGGAGGAGGGAGCAGCCTACCCTACTAGAGAGCCACCAAACCTCACTGTAGGCCACACTGAGGTAATATCAAGGGAGAGAGAGCTGGGAATTCCATAAAATGGTATTTGGATTTCCAAACTATCAACAATACTTTCCTCTCTGCAATATCATAAATCCAAAGTTTGCCTCTCAATCAGATTAATCTAATGCACCTGTTCATCAAATACATCTTACATTTGAGGACAATCTGCTCCAAAATTTTAATGTTCCATTCTGTAAATGGAAATAATGTCACATTCTGAGAGACGTTTCCAAATAGGCAAACACATCAATTCCAGAAACCATGGCAGACTTACTGGATTGTTCTTCTGAGGAGTGACAGATCAGTGTGTTTTTCAGTGCATTTTATTTATTTGTTACTTATTATGTATTTTTCAATTAGCGTGCTCTAACAGCTACCATTTGCACATGAAAATTTTGATAAAGGTTATTAAAGGAAAAGGCAAAGATCTGTCATGTAAATGTAAGCAAATTTAAAGTAGGTTTGATAATGTAAAATTCAGACAAAGAACTTTTAAAGCAAAAGCACTAAGTATGCAAAGGAAGGTCACAAAAACTGCCAGAAAGCTTTATGAATACAAATAAAATATGTTACCATGGAATTATTCATAATAATGGTAAAAAATTTCAATTCTCCTTTGATTATTCATAGGCTTAAAACAATCATAATTTAAGCCCTTAACTAAAATTGAACTCAAGTCTTTGTAGAAGACTTAAATTCACGTGAATAATATTGAACATTAATTTAAGGGGATTTTGAAAAGAATACCCTTTCACAAGCAAATTCAGGGACTGGCTGGCTAATCCTAAAATGGACCCTATGAACTTAATGTTGTCAGACAGAGCAACCAAACTTAATCAAATATTTTGGAGACAACAGCAAAAACCTCACCCATCCCTACAATAACTTAAAAGGAAAGAAACTTGGGCAAATACTGCAACAAATATGGCAAGTAAGACAAAACAATTGCGAATGGTCTTACTGTTAATGTACAAACCAGTAAGGGTGAACACTGCCCAGAAAAAAAAATGGTAAAGGATAAAAACCATAATTTCATCAAAGAAATGCAAATGGCCAGTAAGTACATAAAACTATGTTTGATTTTACAAGTAATCAAAAATGAAACAAAACATAAACAACATTGCCCATCCCATTTCCTGGATTTCTCTTCCTCCTGTTCTCTGTGTGACTGATCCCATCTTCCTTTTTAACTTCTGCTTCAATGTCACTTCCTCATGGAGAATGTTCCTAACTGCCTTATTTAAGTAGCCACACACACCTCCAAGAGACACATGTTTTCCACAGTTGCCACATGGCTCCTTCACAGCATATACCTTAAGAATATATATGTTTATTTTCTGTCTATACCACTGAACAAAAATTCCACAAGGGTAAGGTGTATCTTCCTTTAAGGTATATTTTTAAGCTTTTTTAATGTTTGTTTTTGAGAGAGGGAGAGAGCAAGCATGCGCGAATTGGGGAGAGACATAGAAAGGGAGACAGAGGATCCGAGGCAGGCTCTGCAGTGTCTGCGCAGAAACCAATGCAGGGCTCAATCTCACAAACCATGACAATATGCCTGAGATGAAATCAAGAGCCTACTACTCAACTGGCTGAGCCACCCAGGCACCCCTAAAGTATATTTAAACAATCTCTACACCCAACATGAGGCTCGAGCCTAAGATCAAGTGCCTCATGCTCTACCAATTGAGCCAGGCAGGTGTCCAAAGGAATACCATTTATTTACATTATATATAGTGCTTAGCATGGTACCTGGCACAGGGTAGGCACCCAATTTTTGTCAAATGGACCAATTAAATGAATGAAGTTTTTCATTCCATTTCCTTTTTTTTAAGTGATGATGTCTGGGGACCTCTGAAACACTGTTGGTGGGGGATAAAAATTGGTACAATCATTTTGGAGAGCAATCTGTTCATAATTTTAAATGTCAGTCATATGTTTTCTCTGGTCAAAACCTTCCAATAAACTTTGATTTCCCTCCAAGTCCAAAAACTCCAAAAAGGCCCATAAGATTCTACATGATATGTTGTTGCCCCCACCCCTGCATTCTTCTGGCCACATGGACTACTGCTCTCTACCCATTCACTTGGCTTTAGCCACACTGACTTCCTTGTGGGTCTACCAAATACCTTAGGCTTGCATTTGGCTTAGAGTCTTTATACATTTGCCATTTTCCCTGCCTGAAATTCTCCACTGGATATCTGAGCTTCCCTCCCTTCCTCCTTCAGATTTTCCTTCAAATATCACCTCAGTAGGGAGATCTTCTCTGACTCCTTCATAAAAATAGTCATTCTACCCTCTGCCTAACCCTGGAACTCTTCATTCCAATGCCTTGCATTATTTTCTGCCATATCACACATCACCACCAAATATATCTTATATGTTTCTTTATTATATTTATTTATATACGTATATATATATGTATAAAACGTTTGTCTTCTCTCACTACGATGTCAACTGCGTGAAGAAAGAGATTTTTTTATCCACTGCTAAATACCCAACCCCTTGAAGAGAGCCTGACATATAGTAGATTTTCAATAAATATGTATTGAATGAATGAGTCAAAGAGTAAATTAATGAATAATTATCAAGAACCTGAAAAATGTTCACACCATTTCATTTATACTACTAATTCTAGTAATCTATGCTAAATAAGAGGCCTAGTTATACAAAGATCTATTTAGTAGGCTTTCCTTCACAGCATTACTTATGATAGTGGCAAATTAGAAACAATCTTCATATCCTATCATTATAAATGAGGAATCAAATAAAATATTACACACATATTGAAATGGAATATTATAGAATAATTTAAAATTATGTCATTATAAACCTATACATGAAACATGGAGTAGGGAGTAAAATGGAAAGAAGAGGGGGGGAAAGATAAAGAAAGGTTTTTTCCTTTTCTCTTTTTTAAGAACGTGTTTGAATTTAAATGAATATCAAATTAATATAGATGGCTATTTACTTAGCAAAATCTATGATAGACACACAAAAAATAAAAATAAAGAAAGCCAAACATAACACTATAGAAACTCATCAATGACAAAGAAAGAGAGCAGGAGAAGAAAGGAACAGAGAAGAACTATAAAAATAACCAGAAAACAACAAAATAGCAATAACTATATTCAATAACTACGTTAAATGTAAATGGCCTAAATGCTCCAATCAAAAGACACAATGTGACTAAATAGATAAAAAGAAAACAAGACCTATCTACATTGTCTGTAATAGACTCACTTCAGACCTAAAGACATATACAGACTGAAAGTGAAGGGATGGGAAAACATTTACCATTCAAATGGAAGCAAAAAGAAGAAGAAGAAGAAGAAGAAGAAGAAGAAGAAGAAGAAGAAGAAGAAGAAGAAGATAGGGTAGATGGCACAACTGGTAGAGCATGTGACTATCTATCTCAGAATTTTGACTTCAATGGGGCACCCTGGGTAGCTCAGTGAGTTGAGCGTCCGACTTTAGCTCAGGTCACCATTCCACAATTCATGGGTTCAAGCCCCACATCAGGCTCTGCACTGACAGCTAGATCAGAGCCTGGAGGCTGCTTCAGATTCTGTACCTCCCTCCCTCTCTGACCCTCCCTTGCTCATGCTGTCTCTCTCTGTCTCTCAAAAAGAAATTAAAAAAAAAACTTTATAAAAATTGTGAGTTCAAGCCTCACATTGGGTGTAAAGCCTACCTTAAAAAAAGACCATAATAAGAGACAAAGAAGAGCATTACATAATTATAAAGGGATGAATTCAACAAGAAGATATAATAATTGTAAATATCTATGCACCCAACACTATGTACCTAAATACATAAAGCAAATATTAACGGCCATAAAAAGAGAAATTGAAAGTAATACAATAATAGTAGTGGACTTTAACACCTACATTTACATCAATGGATAGATTATCCAGGCAGAAAACCAACAAGAAACAACGTTTTTGAATTATACATTGGACCAGGTGGACATAAATATATATAGAACATTCCACTGAAAACCAACAGAACACACATTCTTTTCAAGTACACATGGAACATTCTTCAGAATAGATGACATATTAGGCCACAAAACAAGCCTCAATAAGTTTAAGAAGATTGAAATTAAGCCATGCGTCTTTTCTGATCACAACAGTATGAAACTAGAAATAAATCACAAGAAAAAAACTAGAAAACACACAGGTACATGGAGACTAAACAATATGATACTAAACAACCAATGGGTCAATGAAGCAGTCAAAGAGCAAATTTTAAAAATGCATGGAGATGAATGAAAATGAAAACACAATGGTCCAAAATTTGGGGGGCATGGCAAAAGCAATTCTAAGAAGAAATTGTATAGTGATACAGGCCTAACCTCAAGAAATAAGAAAAAGCTGAAATAAACAATCTAATCTTATACCTAAAGAAAGTAGAAAAAGAAGAACAAAGCCCAAGATGAGTAGAAGAATAGATAACAAAGACCAGAGCAGAAATAAATGACATCGAGACAAAGAAAAGTGAAAAGAAAGAAAGAAATAGAAAGAAAAGGAAGGAAGGAAGGAAGGAAGGAAGGAAGGAAGGGGAAAAAATCCATGAACACAAGAGCTGGTTCTTTGAAAATATTAACAAAATTGATAAACTCCTAGCCAGACTCACCAAGAAAAAAAGAGAAAGAACACCAATAAATAAAATCATAAATGAGAGAGGCAAAGTAACAGCTTACACCAAGAAATAAAAAGGATTAGAAGAGAATACTGTGAAAAACGATATGCTAACAAGTTGGACAATTGAGAAGAAATGGATAAATTCCTAGCAGCATACAATCTTCCAAAACTAAACGAAGAAGAAATAGAAAGTCTGAACAGACTTATGGATTACAAACAACAAAATCGAATTGATAATCAAAAAACTACCAAAAAATAAGAGTCCAGGACCAGAGGGATCCACCAATGAATTTTACCAAACATTTGAAGAGATATTTTCCTCAAATTATTCCAAAGCATAGAAGAAAAGGGAAAGGTCCAAAATACATTCTATGAGGCCAGCATTACCCTGATACCCAAACCAAAGATACCCCCCAAAAAGAAAACTACAAGACAAAATCCCTGATGAACACAGATGCAAAATCCTCAACAAAATATTAGCAAACTGCATACAACAATACATTAAAAAGATCATTCACCATAATCAAGTGGGATTTATTCTGGGGATGCAAGGATGTTTTGATATTTGTAAATCAATCAGTATGATACTACACATCAATACAACAAATAGTAAATAAAACACAGGGTAAAAATTAAAAACAAAAGGTAAATTCATCTCAATCATCAATAAAAGCATGTGATAAAATTCAACATCAATTTATAATAAAAACTGCCAGCAAAGTAGGTTTAGAGGGTACATACCTTAATATAATAAAGGCCATATGGCACAAACCCACAGCTAGCATCAAACTCAATGGTGAAAAACTGAAAAGTTTTTCCTCTAAGGTCAGGAACAAGACAAGGATGTCCACTCTCATCACTTTTATTCAACATAGTACTAGAAGTCATAGCCACAGCAATTAGACTAAAAAAGAAATAAGAGGCACCCATATTGGTAAAGAAGAAGTTAAACTGTCACTATTGGCAGAAGACATGACACTATACGTACAAAATCCTAAAGACTCCACCAAAAAAACTACTACAAGTAATAAATGAATTCAGTAAAGTTGCAAGATATAAAATCAATACCCAGGAATTGGTAGCATTTTACATGCCAGTAACAAAGTAGCAGAAAAAGAAACTAACAAAACAACACCATTTATAATTGCATCAAAAATAATTAAATACCCAGGAATAAACTTAACCAAGGAGGTGAAAGACTTACACTCTGAAAACTATAAAATACTGAGGAAAGAAACCAAAGATGACACAAACAAATGGAAAGACATTCCATGCCCATGGATTGGAAAAACAAATATTGTTACAATGTCTGTATGACCCAGGGGCACCTGGGTGGCTCAGTTGGTTAAGTGTCCAACTTTGAATCAGGTCATGATCTTGTGGTTTATGGGCTTGAGTCCCACATCAGGCTCTATGCTGACTGCTTAGAGCCCAGAGCCAGCTTTGGATTCTGTGTCTCCCTCTCTCTCTGTCCCTCCCTGCTCATGCTCACTCTTTCGCTCTGTCTCTCTCTCTCTCTCAAAAAAAAAGTATTTAAAAATATTTTTAAATGTCTGTATTACCCAAAGCGATCTACAGATTCAGTGCAATCCCTATCAAAATACCAATAGCATTTTTCACAAAACTAGAACAAACTATACTAAAATTTGTATGGAGCCACAAAACCTGAATAGTCAAAGCAATCTTGAAAAGGAAGAACAAAGCTGGAAGTATCACAATTCCAGATTTTAAGATATACGACAAAGCTATAGCAATCAAAACTGTATGGTAGTGATACTAAAATAGAAACGTAGATCAATGGAACAGAATAGATAGCCCAGAAATAAACCCACAACTATATGGTCCGTTAAGCTATGACAAAGGAGGCAAGAATGTACAATGAGGAAAATGCAGTCTCTTTAATAAAAAGTACTAGGAAAACTGGACAGCACCATGCAAAAAAATAGAACTGGATTATCTTTTAACACCATTCATAAAAATAAAATCAAAATTAATTAAGAATCTAAATGTGAGACTTAAAACCATACAACTCCCAGAAAAGAATGCAGGCAGTAATTTCTCTGACATTGGCCATAGCAATATATTTCTAGATTTGTCTCCTAAGGCAAGGGAAACAAAAACAAAAATAAACTATTGGGATTATATCAAAATAGAAAGCTTTTGCACAGCAAAGGAAGCCATCAAAAAAACAAAAGGACAACATACTGCAGGGGAGAAGATAGTTGCAAATGATTTATTTGATAAAAGGTTTATATCCAAAATATATAAAGAACTCATACAACTCAGCACCAAAAAACAAACAAAAACAAAACCAAATAATCCAATTAAAAATGGGTAGAGGATCTAAATAGACGTTATTCCAAAGGACACACATAGATGCCCTATAGACACATGTAAAGATGCTCAACATCATTAATCATCATCAGCAAATCAAAATCACAATAAGATATCACCTTACACCTGTTAGAATGGCTAAAATCAAAAAGACAAGAAATAACAAATGTTGGTCAGGATGTGGAGAAAAAGGAAGGTTTTTATACTGTTGGTGGGAATGTAAATTGGCATAGCTGCTGTGAAAAACAATCTGGAGTTTCCTCATATAATTAATAATTAATAGAAAAACAATATGATCCAATAAGTCTACTATTAGCCATTTACCCAAAGAAAGTGAAAACACTAATTCCAAAAGATATATGCATCCCTATGTTTACTGCAGCATTATTTGCAATAGCCAAGAGATGGAAGCAACCTAAGTGCCCACAATAGGCAAATGGATAAGGAAGATGTGGTATACACCCCCCACACACACACCCACACCCACACCCACACACACACTGAAATATTACAGAATCATTAAAAAGAATGAGATCATGCCATTTGAGACAACATGGACAGACCTAGAGTGTATTACATTAAGTGACATAAGTCACACTGAAACAAATACCATACGATTTCGCTCATAAGTGGAATCTAAAAAACAACAACAAATTGATAAACAGATAAAGAGCAGAATCAGACCTATAAATACAGAGAACAAACTGATGGTTGCTCGGGGGCCAAATGGGTGAAGTGGAGTGGGAAATACAGACTTCCAGTTATAGAATGAAAACGTCAAGGGGATAAAAGGCACAACATAGGGACTATAGTCAATGATACTGTCATAATGACGTATCAGTGTATCAGGACAGATGGTAGCTACCCTTACAGTGAACATAGCATAATGTCTAAACTTGGTGAATCATTATATTGCACACCTGAAACTAATGTAACACTGTGTCAACTAGACTCAACTAAAATATCATTATAAAATAATATTAATGACATGGAAAGATGTTCATAATAGAATATTAAATTAAAAAGTCATCATACCATAATGTATTTATATTTTCCCAAATATGAATATCATAAATATAAATACAATATTATATTTTTGATATGTATGACAAATATATATTACATTCATATAATATGTGTATATAACATAAATAGGGAGATGACCAAAGGACTTAAAATATACATAATGGCTATTAGTGAGTTATAGGATTATGGGATTTGTGGGTGATTTTTCTCCCTTTTTTGGTTTTTTTTTCTGTACTTCTAAATTTTCTATAGAAAAGAGTTAAAAAGAAAATAATGTTATTATGAGAAGGAAAAATCAATGACATTCTTATAGGTAACCTCGTTCTAAACAAAATTACAAAATTGGCTATTTTTGTAGGGTAAAATAGCAACAAAATACAGTCAGTAGAACTGAACAAATGCACATGTGACTTTTTAGATGAAGGGCTTAAATGATATATGTTGTCCAAGTTTATGTTAAACAGCTCCTACAAATACAGAGATAATAGGGTAATTTACCTCTTATGGCCTGGCTCATTATAATAAAATCTGCTGTTGGTTCATAGATAGATACTTGTCCTTCTATTTTTAGGTCAGGGGAAAAAGCATTCAATATACTTAAAAACCATAGGCCACCGCAGGATTTAATTACTTAGGAATAACTGTGTTGTACATGCAGTGGATATGAAACAGTTAAACACTGGGCCAGACAGCCCCTTTGATGTTATGTTTGCTGTGGGGATATTTGTCCTAATAGCCGGGAAGTACCTAGAGAAAAGAGTGGGTAACGAGTGAACATGTTCCAGGAAGCCTTCAGCACAGGAGTTCTTTTTTCTTGCCTAAAACCATGAAGTTCTGCCCACAAAATCTCACCCTGCACAAGACAAATAAACATCCCAGTACATTCACATAGGCATTCTAGAGTTTTATAAGGGAGTTAACACAGCAGAAAAGCATCACATGGATGTATGCACTTGCAATTAAGGATAAAAATTAGCACGAGGAGAGCACTAGAAATGCAATCAGCAAACTCTGTATAATGGAGACAAGAAACTTGTATACTTTACGGATAGAACTTTGAGCAAATGCGAATAGAGTGAGAGTGATTCTACACTGATAGCATCCTGTCTGGCTGGACCTGGGTCAGATACAGACATAGACGCCATAGGTCAGAAACAGGGCCATGGAAGACTAGAATCCACATCAGAAGAGTGAGAAAGACACAGCCAGAAATGAAGATCACAATTGCAATTGCTCAAAATGCCTTAAACATAAGTTGACTCTTAGTGATAATAACCATAATGATGACAATAATGTAATTTAGCATGTATTACATGGCAAGAATGGTGTCAAGTGTTCTTTCACTTCTACATGTATCAGCAGAATCATTTTATTTAATGTCAACTCCTTAAGATACACGTGTGCCTGGAACCCACATTCCCCTATTTGTGGAAAGTATACTACTCTCCCCAGATTGGGGATGATTCCCATTAGAATTACACTGTGTTAGTTACTTGTGGCAACAACCACCTCCCTTCCATTGCAGGATATATGCAATCCTAAGGTAAAATCATCATCAGTGTAAGTCACCTTTACAGTGGGATTAGGTGTACCCACCCTATGCATTAGTCTACATACAGTCTCTGTCCCAGACCCTTTCAGTGTTGGCTGGGTGATAAGGGTATGCAGACCCTGTGCCCAAACTGGGCAGCCCTGCCCTAAGGGAGCCTCTCAAAATTCCGTGCTCTCTAATGCTCCCACTCAGAAACTGTTTCTCCTCATACTGGATCTCCACACCGCTCCTCACTGGATGAAGGTTTCAACAGCCTCCTCCAAATGTGCTCACATTTGTCTATAACCGCTTAAAATGTTACTCCAGAATTTCTCTATGTGGGGCTATTGGGTGGCAATCTGGCTGAAAGGAAGAGCTCTGATCAGAGACATTATGTAACTATAGCAATTTAGGGAAGACCGAGAAAATGTCAAGTCTCCCAAACAAAGGTTACAGGGAAATGTGGGGAACAAGGGCCATGAACGTGATGAACATTATAGGAGGAAAAATAGAAACCCATACCACAACAGCAACAAAATAAAACAGGCCATTCCTAGACCTGGTTACACTCCGAACTGAAGGAGGAAATCAGTCAGCACTGAGGACACCAATATTATCACTTATTCTATGCCAGATTTTATACTCCTATTACTGTAGCTAAGACTGATTTTTATTGAATTTATGATCAACCAAAATTTTCAATTTAGAGACTATATCTCCTGTCAAGTTGGTTTTTTGGAGCCAGAGACACAGTGGATGTTTTTTCTTTATTATTTTGTTTGACTTGGCCACTCCTTCTGATCTGTCAAGATCTCTTTGGATCCTAAGGCATTAGCTATCTCTCAAGCCTTAGCAATCTCTTCTAGTCTCATATTATTTGCAAATTTGCACTATAGAATCATTTGCTTAGAAAACACATGCATGTGTGCAGAGAAAGCTAAATAAATGTGGTTACTTTGCACTTGTACCATTCCATTCAGCTTTCTTGGATCCCTAATAAGGTAACCATTGTCTTAATGACTCAATTAATCACTTCATGCAATTTAGAGCAAACATATGAGCTTTAATGCAAAAGGTACTGGAACTTAAACATTCAAGTCGGAAATTAAAATATAAGCTCTATAAAACCTGCTACTAGGACAACTACGGTATCCGATGCTGGGAAATAAAAATAGCCTCTAGCTTGAGAAAAGGAAAGAGGACTGCTAAAGTTTACAAATGTGAGAAATATGAGGGGATGCTTTTATTTTCAAACACAGTTCACAGAAAACATTAGCGACCAGGGTAATTAACATGGAAAGCAAACAGGGAGAAGGACCCTTCTCCCTTTTTATTTATTTTTATTTTTTTCCATAATATTTTATTGTCAAATTGTTTTCCATACAACACCCAGTGCTCTTCCCCTTAAGTGCCCTCCACCATCACCACCACCTCTCTTCCCCCCTCCCCCTTTCCCTTCAACCCTCAGTTCA
>NC_043717.1:105340054-105437701 GCF_006229205.1 Suricata suricatta
TTTTTTTTTTTACCTTCTACCTTTTTGAAGGCCTGTGCCAGATTCGTGTGCCTTGGGCAGCTTTCTTCATGTTTCCATTCAGAGAGCACCCATGAGACAGCATTTTCTACATCCAGGTTCACTGGTCTCCTCTGTAGCATAAATATCTTTGCACATGGAGAAGAACAGATCAAGCATGTTAGAGGATTTTTTAGTAGATAATCAGGAATTCCAGATTCTAAAACACAGAACAAAATCCTGGAGTCTTAGGATTCTCGTGAATTCTACATCTAGGTTTGGTGTGCTCCTTCAGTATAAAACAAGACCTGGAACTGAGAAATGATGGGATCCCAAATGATGGGACCAGCCCTTCCTTGAGGGCTCTGTGGGAGCTGGGAGACCTAAATTTTGGCACCACCAGTAACTAGTTCTGTTTCCTTGCAAAAGTTAGACTTTTGTAAAATAAGGAGCTAAATGATATGAATGACTTTCAATCTCTTAAAAACAGTTGAAATGTTTAAAAATGCAAATGAAATCTTATGAAAACAACAAATGAGATTAAATATGTATAAATAGATGTTCTGGGTAAAGCAAGGTGGTAGCCCAGAAACTTGCCAACTTAGTCCCAGAAACACCTCTGAGAAATTCCTGAAACCTCTATATGCACAATTTGAAGATCATTAAGGACCCTTTCAGGGTTATAAAATTCTATTGTGGCTTATAATAGAAAAAATCTAAGCTATTGTTCAGCCCCTATAATCTATGAGTCTCTGAAGAGAGGCTTGGAGACTAGTAACAGATTGTCAATATTAGTAATAATCACAATGACTACTATTTGTTGAAGTGCACTTCTGAGAAGCTGATGATTCCAAAGGTCAAGTAGTAAAGCTAGGTTTTGAACACAAGTCTGATATGAGAATAGGTAAATGCACTGCAGTGTGACAAGTGCTAAAATAGCTTGAGCTACCAAATATAGTAGGGGCTTAAAAGGGAAAATGATCAGGTCTACCTAAGAAGTGAGAGAAGCTTGTCCTTGATCGGAGTCTTGAAGTATCAATAGCAGTTTTACAGGAAACAAATTTGGGAGAGGAATTCAGGGCTCTGGACACAATGTGTGCAGTGGCCTGAAGGGAAGACTGGTGGGAGATAAGGCTGCAGACGTAGACGTATAGGAGTCTTACCATGAAGATACCTGTGTCTCATACTCAGGAATTCAGACTTATCCTGTTGGGCTGATGCCACTGTAATGTTCCAAACAGCAATGTGAGGTAGTCTCTCTTTCCAGAATATTTTCTTTCCACCTTCTTCCTTTCTCATCCTTCAGGATTTCTTGCCCTTAATCTTAAAGAGGCCCTTCTTTCTCTCCCTCCTCATTAGAACCTAAGTTTCATGAGAGGTGGGGCCTTAACAACTTGGTTGATTGTTGTATTCCTATCACCTGGGAGAATGCCAAGCACAGAGTAAGTGCTCAATAAATATTGGTTGTATAAATGAAAGTCTGTCTGCAAAGCTTGGACTCACAACTCATCTTTGTGACACCTCTTTGACTGGGCCTGCTCTGTTAGTGACCCCACCTTGAAATGAATAGGGAATATTGCGTCAACAGTGGCAAGGGATCCAATAAATAAAGAGGCAAGAAAGAAAGATGTGGTGTTTAACAATAATAAAGTAGTGGTCTGTGTCTAGAAGTTTCCTTCATGTCCTTATAATGCTGATACCCATCCAGGTATCCTGACTTACCTATCTACTGGGGGCCTCAGTCCCTAGGAAAATCTGCCCTATAATCTTGCATTACAGCAGTTCTAATTACTTAGAGGACTTTATTTTATGCATTAAAGTCATAGTCACATCATTCTAAATATCAAAATACATTCTGTGGTTCTACCAAAATAAAGTACAATGAACCTAACTGGCTAGGAGGAAACTTATTATTATCTCTGGCAAGTTATTTTGCCTCAGTTTCCTCAACTGTAAGACAGATATTGTAATAGCACTTTCCTTATAGGCTTATAGTGAAGATTAAAGTAAATAGACACTGTACATTTAGCACAGTGCCTGGCACACAGAAAATACATTAACACAGTGAAAGCATTTAAGAGACAGAGAAATGCATTTTTGGGAGAGTAGCTAAATTTCCCTTTCATAAACCTGCCCTCCTTGTACGGCAGGTTCCAAACACTGACCACAAAGGCCATGGATTTGGTATCTGTTCTTCCCCTCAACAATATCCTCAAACCTCCCTTTCATTTGTCTTTTTCCCTGACTAATAAACCATCCACCACTAATTACTTCTAATCATTTTCTGCTGCATAGTTTTATATTTGTTTATTATGTTCACAGCTGTCTTGACTAGCAAGGATAGAAATCTATTATCTCATTATTATACCCAAGTCTCCTGGTCACTGTGTCCTTGACTTCCATTTCACTTCCTCCAAAAGCATCTTTTGGCAGGACAGGAGTTTCCTTCCTCCTCACTTCTTCCTTCCTATCCCCCCATACACCCTGTAAGGAAAGGGGGATTTAGGGCATATAAAAGAAAGAGGAATTTTGTTGGCATATAAACAAAACTAGTCAAACTATGAGATATGACCATGCTATAAAAGATGGTCAAATATTTGTCTCATAGGGACTCCACTCTGAAAATTTCAATGATTAGTTAAAAAATTATTTATTTAGCATATTCTATGTTCAAAACTCTGAGGATCTGGCTGTGAACAAAGCAGACTCAATCCTTCCCTTTTATGAAGCAGATATTATAGCAGGAGAGACAGAGAACAAGTATGTATGTATCATTAAACAGTGATCAGTGTTAAGTAAAATAAAAGAGGCTAGAAGAACAGAAAGTGGTGCACAGATCGCCTGAGGCAGTATGGTCTTGGTAGGCTTTTTAAAGAGGTTCCATTTGACAATCAAAAGTTGTTACAGGACTTCAAGGATTTGATGCTTCCCCCCTGAGGATGAAGTCAAGGCTCAGGGGGATGGGAAGGTGATAAAAAACCAGAGGATCCTTAGAGACTTCCTTAGAGACTATTGAATACTGAAAACAAACCGAGGGCTCAAGGGGGAGGGTGAGGGGAGAAGGGGGTGATGGTCGTGGAGGGGTCACTTGTGGGGAAAAGCACTGGGTGCTATATGGAAACCAACTTGACAATAAACTATAAAAAAAATAGACCAGAGGATCTTGGGGAAGGGGGAGGAAGTTCCCAGATGCTCAGGGAAAACAGACTCTGCATGGAAAATGGAAGGGAATGTTTGCACCACGCTGGACAATATGAAAAAGCCTGCTCATTTAACGTAAAATTTTTGTGGCAGCATCCTGGACTTCCAAATCTGAATCATCAGGTGTGTTGGTCTTGAAGGTGGACCCAAGGCACCATGATGGACAATGGAAAGCAGGACTATGCCACACCATGTTTTCCCAGGCTCCAGGGGAGCAGACCTTGGCCTACTGAGTTGACAAGGGAATGGCATGTCAGAGTTGAGGTGGTAACTGTCAGAAAGCCACCTCACAAAGACATAAGGGGTCTGAAAGGAAAAAAGTAAGACCAAACCTTCTCATTTCTCCTGTGGGCAGAGACTGGCGCTCCTGTAAAGATGAGGGGCAGAGAGGGAACCAACACTTGGGCTATAGCACAATTCTTTTACGCTTACTAATAAAATCCATGATGATCCCAGAGGTGTTTAAGTACTTTACAGTTTAAACAGTATTTGTTTAAAGCAACTTTTGCATACATGAGTTCACTTGATCTATGAGAGAGCCATAGTCAAGGAAAGGAATTGTTATCCAGTTTTGCCTATGAAGACATTGAGACTCTGACTTGTTCAAAGTCCCCCAAGTGATTCTAAGTGGAAAACAAAAATAAAAGGGGCACCTGGGTGGCTCAGTTGGTTGAGTGTCCAACTCTGGCTCAGGTCTTGACCTTGAAGTTTGTGAATTCGAGCCCCACATTGGGCTCTGTGTTGACAGCTCAGCACCTGGAGCCTGCTTCAGATTCTGTGTGTGTGTCTCTCTCTCTGCTCCTCCCCCATTCATTCTCTCTTTCTCTCTCTCTCAAAAATAAATGTTAAACATTTTTAAAAAAATAATAAAGTGCCCCAAGTGGAGAATTTGACCCCAGAACCTTATGCCTCCTTAACCAAGCATTTACTGAGCTTCTTCCTGCAGCCCAGCACTCTTGGGAGTACCAGCAAGATACAGAAATCCTCAAGAACTACGCTTGTATACATTTCTGGGAAATCCCTAAAATAAACATAGAAACTACTGTTAAATATCACTCCTTTGAATTAAAATTTAATCAAAAGCCATAGGAGAAAAAAAACCTCTACCAAAACCCCACACTTGACACAAAATTAAATAAAAATGGACTCCAGATCTATATGTAAAATGCAAAACTATAAAACCTTAAGAAAAAGCCACAAGAGAAAATGTTCAGGACCTAGGGCTCCATGAAAGTTCTTAGATATAACAGTAAAATCATTTTATGTAAAATGAAAAACAGATAGACTTTATCAAGATTTAAAACATTTACTCTGCAAAAACTCTTGATAAAGAGATGAAAATACAAGCTTGCAGAATGGGAAAAAATATTAACAAACCACATATATAGATATGATGCTTTTCTAGAATATACAGTGAACTCACAAAACTCAACAACAAAAAAATCCTATCAGAAAACAGACAAAAGACAAAGACAGACATTTCACCAAAGACCATACAGAGATGGCAAATACACACATGAAAGCTGTTCAATATCATCACAGAAATGCAAATTAAAAGCACAATGACATATCACCACACATCTTGAAAATGGTTAAAAAAAAAATAGTGACACCACCAAATGCTGAGGAGGATGTGAAGACACCAGATCATCCATCCATTGAAGGTGAGAATGTAAAATGATACAGCCATTCTGGAAAACACTTTAGCAGTTTCTTTCAAAACTACAGAGGTGATTACCATATGACCCAGCAAAGGACTAAAATCCTTACCAAGTTGCTTTCCTTTCACTTTAAATGGGTCAGATTTTGACTAAGTTCAACCAGACTCTCATATTGATATCAATTAAATCTGATTTAAAGCTAGCTGTCTACTTGGAATTGGTAAGTCCACAAGATAGCTGTTGGCAGGGAGCAGGGGGGAGATTTGGCCAGCAGTGGCAGTCAAAAACCTGTGCAAAGTGCAGCAGGGAGGCAAATGCACCCTCAGCACTCAACAGTCTATCTGGATCCCAGAAGCTACGTGCAGCCCGGTCAAGTACAATGTTACTCCTACAAGCCATATCTAACTTGTGCAAGAGGATATTTTTACTATGTAAGGGTGGTTAAGTCAAGAATGTCAAAGCCAAGAGAGGAACAAGAAGTTCTATTCAACTCAGTCTGTTTCCATTTGAGAAAAAAATGCAACTTGCATTTGAGTCCTAACTTCACCAATATAAACATGCACTAACCATACTTCAAATTATGTGACTAGAGAATGGAACATTGCTGTCTCCTAATATTGAAGGGGTCTGCTACTGAAAACCAGGGCACTAAGTGACTCTCACATGAAGCCATGGTACAAAATCAAATCGCGCTTTGTGCAGTTGTTTTATTTTTCATTCCTCTACTAAATCCTTCCACTGCTCATAAAGTCATTTCCAGAAGCAATTATATTTTAAATCATTTAATTTTCAACTGAATGTATTATTCAAAAACTGATAACGTTTTTCATCTGTTGCCTCATGAATTCTGTTATTTTTTTATGTTGCAAATAAAGGTGAAAGAATTAAAAGTTTGAAACTTCCCATAGACTTAATAAGGATAACTTATCAAATAATTACAAACTGCAACCACAAAGGGAACCTTATTATGTTATGAGCAAAGAGTAAAATGTCTGCATTATTTTAATAGGGAGGGAACATTTTTGTGTTAACGTCCAATAATTACAGAGAAACAAGTAATAATAGTAACGACAACAATTAACATTCACTGAATATGACCTGAATGCTTTACATGTTTTTTTTCATCCCTACAACTACCTTTAATATAGGTACTATTACTAGTAATATTTAACAATGAAGGGGAAAAAACTAATATTCAGAGAAGCAAAGTGACTTACCCAGGGTCACACAGCTTGCAAGTAGTAGAACCAAGACAAAACATTCTTCTCTTAACTTCCATGATATGTCACTCACAGTCTTACCTGCTTTTATAGAACATAACTCTCATGCTTAAAAAATGAGAGATATTATATAATAAAATTTAATAGTGCCTTGGTAAAACTAAAAAAATAGCTGAGAATCCAAAATGGTCTTCATCCACAACACCTCAATATATAATGATGCATTCTGACACTAGGTGGGTTCATACCATCTTAAGCAGAAACCTAAATCCTTCTTTGGCTTCTGGTCCAACCTCTTGCCTGATGTTTGCCATACAGCCTTAATTTGCCAGGTACTTAATGACATGACATTCATTACCACAAAGGGCAGGACATTTTACTTCTAGATGTATTTTGATACATTAGAATATAAAGTCTTATTTGAGACAAAATTACCATTCTTTTAAATTTTAGCCATTGATACTCACAATTGACATAACCCAGTGCTCGGTCCTTTGTACACTGATCATGCTCCCAATGTGACCCCGCCAAACACACACAAGTTTAGCATTTATGCTGTTTCAACCTTTCCTAATTGAAAACAGAGCCTTCCCCATCCAGAATACCCTTTTTGGAAGGCATCCTAATTTGGCATCATGCCCCTTACATCTAAATAAAATATTCCTGACATTGGCTAGCTATTTATTCTGTGATGTGGACATTGTAGCTATGGTAGTACAAGATTGGCTTATGAAAACATAGGGTTTATTTGTGCACATAAACCACTTCTAAGTCAGGTCTCCTCTATCTTGTGATAACATTTTAAAAGTTAAATTCAGGATTATGCAATTCTTTTTTTTATAAGTTTCCTCTTGCTGATTTCAGTTTCACATTCCCATTTGGTTCACATTGGAGGATTTTGACTCTTTCCATTTTTTCTTTACCAGGTTGAAGCTACTAAACTACTCAACTTGTTCCAGTAATTCCATAAAACCACTAGACCACAGAATCACTACCTTGGAACTCATACATCACGTGAAATTCAAGACCAAGAAACACTGTCTAAATCTGACCTTTGCCTTCTCAGGAAAATAGGGATAAACATGTCTCTTGTAGGGAAAGTATGTCTAACACCTCATTAAACCACCTATGCAACCTGTTTTTTTTTCTTGTTCCCCTTAAGAAATTCTAAGAATTCTCTATAGAAATGTACTTTTATATTGATTTTTTCATGTTTCTTCATATTTGAAGGACAGAAAAATAGCACGAGTGGGGGAGGGGCAGAGAGAGAGAGACAGACAGACAGACAGACAGACATAATTCAAAGTGGGCTCCAGACTCTGAGCTGTCAGCCCAGAACTTGGCACAAGGCTTGAACTCATGAGCTGCAAGATCATGACCTGAGCCGAAGTGGGACACCAAACCAACTGAGCCATGACATCTTAGTCTGGGGCATACCAGTATAATCATCAACAATATATAAAAATTTCAAACTTCTAGGATTCACTAATAGTAAGAAAAGTAGTTTAATATCAAGCCATTTTAAAAGCACTGAAAATAAGGATGACTGAGTGGCTCAGTCGGTTAAGCATCTAACTCTTGATTTTGGCTAAGATTATAAAGTATGAATTTGATCTCATGGTTCATGGAATCAAGCCCTGCATCAGGCCCTGCACTCACAGTGCAGAACCTGCTTGGGATTCTCTCTCTCTCTTTCTCTCTCTCTCTCTCTCTCTCAATAAGTAAACATTAAAATAAATAAATAAAATAATAATACTTCAAATACACCTATAAATCCATACTGTAAATGACCTTGGTTTTCAATACCTTCCCTTTTTTCAGCTTTTAACTTTGAGTCCCATGTTCAATTCTTTGGAAGGGACATACACCGTATTACCTGTGCAGCATACAGGTGAACCAGTGGAAACACAATGTGTCAGGCACTGCGTTCTGTGTTGGAGAGCAAGCTTGAGAGTAAGCATGAACTACATGAGTCCAAGAAGCTCATAATGCCCTGGGAGACCAGGGTGATTCACTAGGCATGAAGAAGGGTGGAGCAAAAAGCCCTTCAAAGACATGCACCGAGGACAGTGTTCATGTTTGGAGACTAGTATGGCTGCAGAGTAGGGTAGTACATATGTACATCTGAAGAGAGCAGAAGCAGACAAAACAGGAAGGAGAGAAAGGCTGAATAAGGGCTTTAAAGATTATAAAGTATGAATCTGATCCTTTAAGGAAGGGTATAGGGGAAGGGCATCAAAGTTTTTAAATCAGAGGGTAACATGATGAGCCCTATGTTTTAGAAAGATTCTCTGAGGGCTGTATGAAGAAAAGTGGAGTGTCATGTGTAAAAGCTGGTGGCACAGAAGGCCAGGGAGGAGGTTCTTATAATAGTATGTGGATGCTAAGTGCTTGAATTAGGGAATATTGGTGTGGCCTCCAGATTTGTTGAACAAATTTTGTACATAGGAATCTACAAGAAGTGAAGGAAATGGATTAATAAAGCCAGGGAGCAGGCCATAATGCGGATGTGCCTTGGGGCACGTGCAGGGAAGACCATGAGAAGCTCAACATCACAATTGAAGAGCCACTCCCTCTGGACGCTAGCCACATGTAGCCATTTAAATTAAAACATAAATGAGTCCCCCAGTCACACTAGCTGCATTTTCAATGCTTGGTAGCCACATGAAGCTAGTAATTACATAACTGCACAGCACAGATACTGAACGTTTGCCCCACTGCAGAATACACTGGCTAGCACAACCTCAACCGTTTCCTGGGGAGTTAACATAACTACAAATACTACAAGGTTTCACCTCTCTTTCCCTTTTCTCACTGTCTCTTTGTCTTTCTGGCTAAGGCCATCATGGTTCAGAAATAACCTTGACAAAGCACATTGTCTGATAACATGTCTTCCTCCTGTGCATGTCATCCTGGGCTCACTCTCCACTACTTATGTGGGCGTGAGAACAGAACAGGTTCAGCGTACAGCAGACGGCTCAAACCAACATGAAATCATGGTCTTCTAGCCACATGTATTCGCTAAATGCAATTGATTTGTAGATTTATTTTAAACAAAGTAAATCGTATTAGAAGGGCCTTGATAATATGCTTTCATAGTGGCAGATTTCCTCCTTCCCCAGATGCCCACTCTTGCTGAGAGTTTCCAGAGGAAAAATAGTATTAGCAAGAAGGGGATGAAAATGAACAGTCACAACATTGCATGTTTTCCTTACATAGCATGTAGAAGCCAACGGCATCTTTGGTATTTTGCTAAAATATAAAAACATAAAAAAGCATATATTACAACCTATGGGTCTTGTGAGAAAAACAGTTTAAGAATCAAAAGTACATGGATCAAAGGGAAAGAATAACGAGGAGAGATTTATACACATTCATACATAATGTCAACATTTCCCAAACACCAGACCCAGGAAAAAATAGACTAATTTCGTAATGGCTGGGAACAAACAAATACAAGGTTCCGTTTTGTCTAGAAGGATTAGGTTAACTCTTCAGTGTCCAGGTCTGCAGGTAGTAGGGAGATGGGGACAAGAGAGCCTTCCCTACGACTGAAAGTTAATTTAAAAGATCCAAACCAAGTAGAAAACCAAAGGTCTAAAATGGTCAAACCTAACAGGAGCACAAGGTTTCTTGTAGGCTACCTGAGTGTAGCAGCTCAAAGTGTGGTGAGCTTCAGGAGGGCTGGGTAACAAAGGTTATCCCAAGTGAGCCAGGCCATCTAATCCCTCCCTGGAATCATGTAGGAAACTTAGAATGTCTCAGGCTTAAGGGCACCAATACAGCTGGCAGAGCGTGGAAAGGCAGATAACAGAGAGACACAGAGACAAATGAGACACAAAGGAGCTAGGGCTGGTTCCACCATCTAATGGTTTGTGGCCAGTTCTGTCCATAAGTGCAGGCACTAGCCCATTCTGCAGATTGTGTTCAGGTGGAGGAGTGGGGAGGCGTGGAGAGGAGTGGGGAAGCTGTCTGTGCTCAGACATCTCACATGCAGGGCCAGTATTATCTAGAGACCTATTTACACACAACAGTATACCAGCCAAAAGGCCAAGGTGGGGAAGGCAGGATTCATTTCTGAGGAAACAGATTGGCCAAAACCAGACTGGTCTCAAAGAGGACCAGGCCATGAAGGGCAGAATACACAATTCAGGGGTTTCTCTGGTCTAAATCTGCTGGGCAGCAAAGGCTAACATAGGCGGTAAGAAAGAGGACAAGAATACACAGCTGACTAGATCCTAACCTTTGTTTCAGGAAACCTCCTTTATCGCCAAGACTTCATGGATAGTCAAGATGAGGAGGTGGAGGCTATAGGGAGTTCTTTTGTCAGGACTTATTAACTGACATGGGTCTGGGGCACCCAGGTGGCTCAGTTAAACATCTGACTCTTGACTTCAGCTCAGATCATGATCTCACAGTTGTGGGATCGAGCCCTGTGTCATGCTCTGTGCTGGGCATGAAGCCTGCTTAAGATTCTCTATATATGTATATATAAAATCTCTCTCTCCTTCTGCCCCTTCCCTGCTCAAGCACACATGCATGCTCTCCCTTTGTCTGTCTGTCTGTCTGTCTGTCTCTCTCTCTCTCTCTCTCTCTCTCTCTCTGTCTGTCTCAAAACAATATATATATGAACTGGGACGGGTCTAACGGTACTAGGAAAGCCAAGGAGAGTGTGTGGTGGTGGTGGTGGTGGTGGTGGTCAAGAGAGCTGGTGAATACAAAGGAAACTAGACCAGGTTGACACTCCACAATTACAATAAAGCATCCTGATAAAATACCCTCTTTGTTGGCTTATTGTATTGTTCATAGCTCAAGGCATGTACCTTGCCTTCTGTCTCCTATCCCCCAGTACTCAGAACGTTCTGATGAATAGACATTTACATTAATATTCTTATTAGAAATTTCCTGGGTATAACATGCTGAAAACTTAGCCAAAGAAGCCAGAATAGATTTCCAATGACCCTATCTGAGCCCCAATTTCCTCATGGAGTAAGACAGAAAATAAAGATAATCCTAGGCTAAGTAGTTTCCAAGAAAATACTTGAACAAGAATATACAAAGCTGTGACACGCTGAGATTTCAACTTGACATAGTGTTCTTCAGACATCCCCCACCCCAGGGGTGGGGAACATCATTTTCAAAACCAAACTCAAGCTATCTAGGAAATAGCAGGGGCACCATATTCAATTTGACAAACACCTCTCTTCTGAGCTTCATGTCAACATCGCCTGACTATAACTACATTTATGTTTGGAATAAAAAGGAGTACAAATGAAGGGGCTCAGCTAGGGCTAGTGAAGATCACAGCTGAGTCTAGGAAGACATTAAGGGAGCTGAACTGGCTACAGAGGAGCTTTCCTGCTGAGGCCTTCAGCCTCTTCATGCTACCCAACCACGTGATTCTTGGAACGCTTGCCAACTGACTCAGCCCACTGAAAACTCACACTGCTCAGTCCTGCCCACAGGGCCTCTGAATCCCATCTACACATGAGAATTACATGCAAGCTTTGTGTAAAAATGTCCTCCACCCTCCCACCCCAAACCCTCAACAATTGAATCAGAACCTTCAGCTGTGAGATCCAGGCATCAGCAAGGAAGGAAGGAAGGAAGGAAGGAAGGAAGGAAGGAAAAAGAAAAGCTCTCCAATAAGATTCATGTGCACCCAAGGTTCAGAACCCTTCACAGCGACTTCTCTGCTTGGTTTTTGTTTTTCATTGACCCTGGTCGTAGAGGAGTTTCCTGATCTTTGATGAGTTTTCTGACTAGAAAATGAAAATAATATATAATCCTGTGCTACTTTTCTCAAGTCTGTTGTATTTATATGAAACTATCTCATGTGGAGCAAAGAAAGAGCATTAATATAGTAAGTTAGCATTTACAGCTTATTTAGATACTTCTAAGCTCCTTTTCAGATCTTAGCAACCATTCTTCTGTCATTGTCTGGGACATAAAGATACCAGAATGAATGAATGAATGAATGAATGAATGAAGAAATGAATGAATGAATGGATCCCTTAATTTGGAGCTGAAGACAATGATGCTGAAGTAGGTTAAAGGATTTTCTCAGGTTTGTACAACTGGTATGACATGCCTATCCAACTTCAAAGGCTAAGACCTTCCCCTGACCCCAAGGACCATCTAGACCAGGAGATCCTGACTTCTAGTTTTGATTTTGGCACTAACTAGATGTGTGGAGCCTTCAGCCACTTATTCTCTGTCCTGTTCCCTTCCCTTCAGTGTAAAATAATAAAATTGGACTAGTCCATCCTTGACATTGCTGTCAGGTCTAGGATGCTATAATCATGACACGGGATGTCTCAAGATATGTGTCAAGTGCAAGTATTGCTGTTTGCTACATATGTAATTTTCATTTTAACTATAGAGAACACACTGATAGTTACCAGAAGGGAGGCAGGATGGGGAATGGGTGAAATAGGTGATGGTGATTAAGGAGCACACTTGTGATGAGCACCGAACATTACATGAAAGTGTTGAATCGCTATATTGTACACCTGAAACTAATATTATACTGGATGTTAACTAACTGGAATTTAAACAAAAACTTTTAAAAAATCAATAAATATGATACTTATTTAAATGATAAGACACTTGTCATAAAGAGACAACAGCCTAGTATTAGTGTTAGAGTAAGCTATCCCTACTTGAAGACAGGTTGTCCTACAGGTAATAATCACATATAAAAAAGTTATAAGAATTGTCCTACATTCTATGATGGTAAGTGAAATACAGTAAAACTCTACAACAAAGAAGCTATGCAAAAAATATGTTTCTGTTGTTGTTAAAGAATGGGAACAAAATAACTTATTCCATCAGCCAAACTGTACTATGCTAATGGTGGGCTTTGGTTGATGGAGTAAATTTTATATGTATAGTATTTGTGAACATACTTCAGATACACACTTTGGATGATTAAAAGAAATAGATAAAGGAATAGAAAAAACATGTATTAAGTAGTCAAAATATAGTGAAAACAAACTATGGTTTTTCATCAAGATTGTATCCTTGTCTTCTAGGAACAGAGTACAGAATAGACGAACAGAAGTTTTCATGCAAAGTATAGCCATTTCACTTTTCAGTAGACATTGCCTACCTGCTCCAGAAAAAAAAAATATTTTATTGCCATCTTCTACATCTAGTGAGGTAGGTTTACCTGTTTTGTGTGTTGCCTGTCCATCAAAAGGGAATGTAATCTGACTCAGTAATCATTAGCTTTAAAACAATGCTTAAAATTTAACACCAAACTTCAGAACAGTATGTATTATCGTGCCCTGCCACCTCCAAATAGAGTTTCTTCATGGCATTGATTCCATCTTTGAAGGTTTTTTTTTGTTTGTTTGTTTTGTTTTTTTTATATCAGCCATGGTAGACAGTCTGCTCAGGGACTTCTTCACAAAAACAATAGCAGGTCCACTCTTAGGAATGCAATGTAAGTTATCTGCCATCAAGCTTCCTCCTAATACAGGGATAGTAATTCTGATCTTTGAAGTTAATTGTAAAAATAACAGAAAATCATCTATTTGACCACAAAGCAAATTGTAAGTTATTGGGGGCCTTAAATCTTAAAAAAATATCTGATAAAATGTAAGCTGTAACTGCACTCATTGTCACCATCTTCCACTCTAAACCTAACTCTTCTTCTCCTGCCCAGAGTTTTCTCTATCATTAATATCAAATATTAGCATAATATATTTTCTACAAATATTGAACCAATATTGACACCAAATAATCAAATAAATAGGTATATTTCTGACAAAACACGTGCAAGATCTATAATGGGAAAATTGCAAAACTGATGGATGAAATCAAAAGAAATCTTAGAAAACGGAGAGATAATACATGTTCATGAATAGGAAAACTCAATATTGCTAAGGTATCAGTTTTTCCAAATTAATCTATAAATTCATGCATCCCAATCAAAAGCCAAGCAAGTTAGTTTGTGGATAGAAAGATAATGATTCTAAAGATTATTTGGAAAGTCAACAAATCCACAACAGCCAACACAGTATTGAAGGAGAACAAAGTTGGTTGACTGACGCTGCCCACCTGCAAGACTTACTGTAAAGCTCTGGTAACCCAGCCTGTATAGAACTCATAAAAGAATAGACAAATAAATGAATGGAACATAATAGAGAACCCAGAAATGGACCCATACAAATAGAGTCAACTGATTTTTGACACAAAGGGGCAAAAGCAATTCAATGGAGAAAGGTAAGTCTTTTCAACAAGTGGTGCTTGAACAACTGGACATCCACATACAAAAAAGGAATCTAGACACACACCATGTATCCTTCACAAAAATTAGCTCAACTGGGATTACAGAACTAAGTATAAAAAAACAAAACTAGAGGGGTGCCTGCATGGCTCAGTTGGTTAAGCATCCAACTTTCACTTAGGTCATGATCTCTGTGATGACAGCTCAGAGCCTGAAGCCTGCTTAGGATTCCGTGTCTCTGTTTCTCTCTGCCCCTTCCCCAATCCTACTCTGTCTGTCTAGTCTGTCTGTCTCTCTGTCTCTCAGAAATAATACATGAATAAACTTAAGAAAAAGCAAAATGAGACCACTTCCTGACACCATTCACAAAAATAAACTCAAAATGGATAAAGGACCTGAATGTGAGACAGGAAACCATAAAAACCCTTCAGGAAAAAGCAAGAAATAGCTTTCTAGACCTCAATCGCAGCAATTTCTTCCTCGACACTTCCCCAGAGGCCAGGGAATCAAGAACAAAAATGAACTACTGGGACCTCATTAAGATAAAAAAGCTTCTGCAAGGCAAAGGAAACAATCAAAAACTCTAATAGGCAACCAACAGAATGGGAAAAAATAGTGTGGCAAATGGCATATCAGATAAAGGGCTAGTATCCAAAATATACAAGGAGCTCACTAAACTCCATACACGAAAAATGAATGATCCAGTGAAGAATAGACACTTCTCCAAAGAGGACATCCAGATGGCCAACAGGCACATGAAACGATGCTCAGCATCACTCATCATCAGGGAAATTCAAATCAAAACCACACTGAGGTACCATCTCACACCAGTCAGAGTCGCTGAAATGAACAAATCAAAAGACTATAGATGCTGGTGAGGGTGTGGAGAGGCGGGCACCCTCCTACACTGTTGGTGGCAATGTAAACTGGTGCAGCCGCTCTGGAAAACAGTTTGGAGACTCCTCAAAAAACTATTGATAGAACTCCCCTATGACCCAGCAATAGCACTGTTAGGGACTTACCCAGGGGATACAGAAGTGCTGATGCATAGGAGCACATGTACCCCAATGTTCATAGCGGCACTTTCTACAATAGCCAAATCATGGAAAGAGCTTAAATATCCATCATCTGATGAATGGATCAAGAAGATGTGGTATATATATACAATGAAGTACTACATGGCAATAAGAAAGAATGAAATCTAGCCATTTGTAGGAAAGTGGATGGACCTTGAGGGTGTCATGCTAAGCGAAATAAGCGAGGCAGAGAAGGTTAGATACCATATGTTTGCATTCATAGGTCTAACAGAAGAGACCTGGCAGGGGACCATGGAGAGAGGAAGGGGGAAGAAAGTGGGGGAGAGTGAGGGACACAGATCAAGGGAGACTACTGAATACTGAAAATGAATGGAGGGCTGAAGGGGGAAGGGGAGGGAGGGAGGGGCTGATGGTCATGGTGGAGGGCACTTGTGGGGAGAAGCACGGGGTGTTATATGGAAACCAATTTGACAATAAACTATTAAAAAAACTATAAAACTCCTAGAAGATCCCACAGGAGAGAGCCAAGGTGATCTTGGGTTTGGCAATAATTTTTTAGGTATAACACCAAAAGCACAATCCATGAAAAAACTGATAAACTGGACTTCATTAAAAGTAAAAGGTTCTCTTTGGTAAAGGAATCTGTAAACAGAATGAAATGACAAACCACAGACTGGGAGAAAATATTATCAAAACATAAAGTTAATAAAGGAGTGATATCTATATCACTCCCTTAAAAAAAACTCTTAAAAATGAGCAATAGTAAAATAAACCATCCAACTTTAAAAAATTGCAAAAAGTGACTCCTTAGATGAGCACTGGGCATTGCACAGATGTGACGAATCACTGAATTCTACTCCTGAAACCAATATTGCACTGTATTTAACTAAATACAAATTAAAAATAATAATAAACCCCAATGAGATACTGCTACATATCCATGAAAATACCTAAATTTAAGGGTCATCTGGATGGCTCAGTCAGTCAAGTTTCCGACTTTGGCTCAGGTCATGATCTCACAGTTCGTGAGTTTGAGCGCCACATTGGGCTCACTGCTGTCAGCATGGAGTTTGCTTTGGTTTCTCTGTCCCCTTCTCTCTCTGCCTCTTCCCTGCACTCCCTCCCTCCCTCCGTCTCTAAAAATAAACTTAAAAAATAAAATAATAAAATATCTAAAACTTAAAAAGACCAATGTATCAAGATTTGTTAAGGATGTGTAGTAATTGGAATTCTCACATACTATTGATGCAAATGTAAATGGTCCTCCTATTTTGGAAAAATTTTGGAAGCTTCTTAAAAGTTAAATATATCTACCATAGGATGCAATGGTTCCAATTCTAGGTATATAGTGGTAGTGAAATAAAATAATATGTTTATACAAAGACTTGGTCACAGCTGTTCATAACCACTATAGTCAAATGCCCATCAATCGGTGAGTGGATAAATTGTGATATATATATACAATGGATTACTGTTATGAAATAAAAGGAAAATGAACTACTGATACAAATGAATGATTGATATAAGATGGATGAATCTCAAAAATATCCTGAGTGAAAGCAGCTAGGCAAAATTGAGTACACACTATGTAATTCCTTTATATTACATTCTAGAAAGTATAAAACTAATCAATACTAACAAAAACTAGATTCCTGGTTGTCTAGGGATGTCAAAGTGGCTATGGGTGAGAGGAAGTGATTACAAAAGGGTGATAAATATGTTTAATATATTGATTTTGATTATGGATCTGCGTGTGTGGAAACTTACTAACTTGCAAAATTTACGTATGTGAAGCTTACTGTATACCAATTATACCTCAAAAAGTTATTACAAAATAAATACAGAGACCATAAAAAATATACCTGGTAAAGGACCTGAACACATAACTCACCAAAGAACAATAGTAAATAAACATATGAAAAGACGTTAAAAATCATATGTCATTAGGAAATTTCAAATTAAAACAATCGGATACTACTACACATCTATTAGAATGCCTACAATCCAAAACAGTGACAACACCAAATGCTGACAAGAATGTGGAGGAACAGTGAGCGTCCTTTACCGCTGGTAGGAATACAAAATGATGTAGCCACTTTGGAAGACAATTTGGCAGGTTTTTACCAAGCTAAACAGACTCTTACCATACAATATGACAACCATGCTCCTTGGGTATTTACCCAAATGAGTTGAAAATTTATGTCCACACAAAAACCTGCACATAAATGTTTAGAGCAGCTTGATTCATAATTGTCAAAGCTTAGAAACAACCAAAATGTACTTCAGTAGGTGAATGGGTAAACTTTGGTAATCCAGACCATGGAATATCATCATGCAGCACTAAAAAGAAATGAGCTATTAACCAATAAAAAGACACAGAGTAACATTAAATGCATATTACTAAGTGAATGAAGCCAATTTGAAAAGTCGACTTACTCTGTGATTTGAACTATGTGACATTCTGGAAAAGGAAAAACCATAAATATAGTTTACAGACCTGTTGCTGTACTCCCCACTCAGAGTTCAAGGGTGTATTAATCACCATTTATCATTACTCTTGCCCTGTTTTTCTTAGTAGAGATATTAATCTGTAGACAAATCTAGAAAAGATAAGAAAACAAAGGTTGGATAATTAAACCTTGCTGATTTTAATTTATCTCTTTATTATAATTTAATTATAAAATACAAGTTACAGTACCATTCAGGTAATTATGTTACATGTTTACACTATAATTCAGCAAAAGTTTTAAAAACTTCAATTTAGCTTTCTGATAGATTTTGTTTCGTTTCTTTAAGGAAAAACCATACCTGGTTTATGTCATTCATTTATCTTCCCCTGGTCCTGGGGGGGGGGGTGGCAGATGAGTTTGTAACCCCTGTTCTATACCAAATGAAAAATGGAGGGAAAGTATGAATGATTTTTAAATCATTCTAGCATCTGGGTGGTAAACGGATAATAGAAGGGCAAGAGTGGCAGCAGGAGAGCAGGTAGGAGACTAGACTAGAGATGACTGGGACAGAATGAAGTGCACAGACTAGAGATATTTCAACACGCAATTTTATGATGCATTTATTCATGAAACAAGATATAGTATAGGTGACACCTGAAAGATGCAGGGGCTAGGAGTGCTGACCTCCAAGGAGTTGAAAAATCCACATACAGCTTTTGGCTCCCCAAAGGATTAACCACTAATAGCCTACTGTTGATCAGAAGCCTTACTGATAACAAAAAGGGTCAATTAACACATTTTTTGTATGTCATATGTGTTAACTATGGTATCCTTACCACAAAGTAAGCTGGAGAAAAAAATGTTATTAAGAAAATCATAAGGAAAATATATTCACACTACTATCCTGTATCCAAAAAATTCGCACACAAGTAGGCTTGCACAGTTCAAGCCCAAGTTGCTCAAGGATACAATGTACATGTTTTCACAAAGCTCAAACTGTAGTGGCTTGAGGAGTAAACAGGGGTGAGGAAGTGGAATCCCAGCAGTCAAGTTACGCCTTCAAGATGATTTGAGCCTAGAAATGGGGCAGTAGCTAAAGGGGATATGTGATCAAAACAGGTTTTTGTTGTTACTTCGTTTTAAAACAGAAAAACCTAGACCATGTTGGTATGCTGACAAGATGATGCAATAGAAAGAGAAAAACTGATAACACAGAAGAGAAGGAACAACTGATGGAGTGATAGCCATAGTAGGCATAAGAAGAAGCGTCCACCTTTGATATGAATAAGGACACTCCCTTCACTGAAATGGGTGGAATGGCAGAGATAGAGGATGTAGGAAATGCAGGAAGATTTTGAAACATAGTAGTGGGAAGATGTGGGGTTTCTCATTTTATTAATTCTCTTTTTTCAATCAAGTATGAAGTTTGCTCATCAGCTGAGACCATGTGAAAAGGGAAGTTTGAAGAACAAAACAATGAAGGTGAAGAAAAGAGAGTGGTGATATAGAGAGAGCAGTGAGTTTAATAAATTGGAGGTCTCAATTTTATAAAAGAATGTTTTAAATTGAAATTTCAGCAGTGGTGCAAGGGAATTGTGAACTATTATATGGGAGTGATTATATTTTAACTAAAATGTAAGTTTTATGAGGGCAAGCCCTTTATTTTTGTGCCACTGTATCTCAGACAGGCATGTAGCAGTTGCTCAATTAATATTTGAGTAGATGAATGACTATGAAGATGGACCATAAAATATATTCAGTAAGGAGATACTTATGGTCACAAAATGGAAGATAAATAAAAAGAAAGGGTAAACCAAATTCTATTGGTACAAGTGCCACAGTAAGTAAGCAAAATGGATAAGAGGAAATGATTAGAGACTAGCATGCTTGAAATTGACAAAAAAGAGCATCCATTCTTGATAAGAATCCTCAATGAAGTAGGGATAGATGGAACATACCTCAACATTATAAAGGCCATATATGAAACACCCACAGCTAAAATAATCCTCAATTGGGAAAAAGTGAGAGCATTTCCCCTAAGGTCAGGAACAAGACAAGCATGTCCACTCTCATGATTACTATTTAATATAGTACTGGAAGTCTTAGCCTCAGCAATCAGACAACAAAAAGAAATAAGGCGTCCAAATCAGCAAGGAAGACGTAAAACTTTTGCTTTTTGCAGATGACATGATACTGTATATACAAAACTCAAAAGACTCCACCAAAAAATTGCTAAAACTAATACATGAATTCAGCAAAGTTGCAGGATATATTTAATGTGTAGAAATCTGGTGCAGTTTTATACACCAGTAACAAAGCAGAAGAAAAAGAAATCAAGGAATCGATCTCATTTGCAATTGTACCAAAAGCAATAGGATACCAAGGAATAAATCACACTAAAGAGGTAAAACATCTATAATCTGAAAACTATAGAAGACTTATGAAAGAAATTGAAGAGAACACAAAGAAATGGAAAAGCATTCCATGCTCATGGATTGAGAGAACTAACATGTTCTGCCCAAAGCAATCTACATATTTAATGCAATCCCTATGAAAATACCACCAGCATTTTTCACAGAGCTAAAACAAACAATCCTAAAATTTGTATAGAACCACAAAAGACCCCAAATAACCAAACCAATTCTGAAAAAAAAAAAAGAAAACTAGAGGCATCATGATTCCAGATTTAAAAAAACATTTTTTTATTGTTTATTTATTGTTGAGAGAGAAGGGCAGAGTTGTGAGCAGGGGAGTAGCAGAGAGAGAGAGAGGGAGACACAGAATGCAAAGCAGGTTCCAGGCTCTGAGCTGTTAGCACAGAGCCTGATGAGAGGCTCAAACTCACAAGCAGTGAGATCATGACCTGAGCCTATGTGGGAAGCTTAACTGACTGAGCCACCCAGGGGCCCCATCATGATTGCAGATTTTAAGGTATCTTACAAAGCTCTAGTCATTAAAACAGTATGGTACCAGCACAAAAACAGATACATAGATCAGTGAAACAGAATAGAAAACTCAGAAATGGGCCCACAATGATATGGTCAACTCATCTTCAATAAAACAGAAAAGAATATTCAATGGAAAAAAGATAGTCTCTTCAAAAAGTTGTGTTGCAAAAACTGGACAGCGACATGCAGAAGAATGAAACTGGACCACTTTCTTATGCCATACACACAAAAAAATTCAAAATGGATTAAAGACCTAAATGTGAGATAGGAAACCATCAAAATACTACAGGAGAATGCAGACAGTAACTCCTTTGACCTCAGCCAGAGCAACTTCTTACTAGACACATCTTTGGAGATAAGGGAAACAAAAGCGAACATGAACTATTGGGATTTCATCAAGATAAAAGCTTCTGACAAAGGAAACAATCAATGAAACTAAAAGGCAGCTTAAAGAATGGGAGAAGATATGTGCAAATGACATATCTGATAAAGGGTTAGCATCCAAAAATCTATAAAGAACTTATCAAACTCAACACCCTAAAGACAAACAACCCAGTTAAGAAATAGGGAGAAGACGTGAATAGACATTTTTCCAAAGAAGACATCCAGATTGCTAACAGATCCATGAAAAGATGCTCAGCATCACTCATCATCAGAGAAATACAAATCAAAACCACAATGAGATACCACTTCATACCTCACACCTCATGTCAAAATGGCTAAACTTAACACAGAAAACAATAGGTGTTGATGAAGATGTGGAGAAAGGGGAACCTCTTGTACTGCTGGTGGGAATGCAAACTGGTGTAGCTACTCTGGAGTACAATATAGAGGTTCCTCAAAAAACTAAAAATCAGGGCACCTGGGTGGCTCAGTCAGTTGTGCGTCCAACTTTAGCTCAGGTCATGATTTCATGGTTCGTAGGTTTGAGCCACACACCAGTGTGGAGCCTGCTTGGGATTCTCACTCTTTCCCCTCTCTCTCTGCCCTTCCCCCACTCATGTTTTTTTTTCTCTCTCTCTCTCTCTCAAAATAAAAAATAAACTTAAAAAAAACCCTAAAAATAAAACTGCCCTATGATCCAACAATTGCACTTTAAATATTTACTCCAAGGATACAAAAATACAAATTCAAAGGAGTACATGCACCCCAATGTTTATAGCAGCATTGTCAACAATAGCCAAACTATGGAGAGAGCCCAAATGTCCATCAACTGATGAACGGAAAAAGATGTGGTATATATATACAACGGAATATTAGCCACCAAAAAGAATGAAATATTGCCATTTGCAATGATGTGGACAGAGCTAGAGAGTATTATGTTAAGTGAATAAGTCACCCAAAGAAAGACAAATACCATGTGATTTCAATTATATGTGTAATTTAAGAAACAAAATAATCCAGCAAGGGTAAAAATAAAAAAAGGGGAGAGAGAGACACAGAGACAGAGACCAAGACAAACCATAGAGACTTAAATACAGAGAACAAACTGAGGGTTGCTAGAGGGGAGGTAGGTAAAGAATAGGCTATAGAGGGGTAATGGGCATTAAGGAGAACACTTATGATAAGCACTGGGTGTTGTAGTTAAGTGATGAATCCCTGAATTCTACTCCTGAAACCATTTGCACTGTATGTTAACTACAATTTAAATTAAAAAAAAACAAAACAAAAAGAATTGTAAACAAGGAACTATGTGACTGATTTGGCCATGAGGAAAATGACCAGTGATAAAAAGAAGGTCACCAAATGGTGTTGAACAGGTCAGGCCAGCAAAAATGATGATAACAATAGAGAGGAACACAGTGAACCTGGTTCTACAGTCTTAGGTTAATGAGGGGAAGGGTGGTGGTAGTCAGGATGTAGACAGTTAACATCAACGAGGAGATGTAGTGGGTAGTATGGTCTTATGACATAGGTTTCAAGGAAGTAGAAAATTTTGAAGTAAAAATAAAAAGAAAATATTTGGATGAGTCACTGTCAATGATTTTGATTTAAGGGGCTAATGGCTTGAAGAAAGATTGACATAGCATCAAATTCTTTCCTGTTATTGCGATTTTCGTTGCCTTACCGGTGGTAAGCAGAATAATGGCCCCCAAATATGTCCATGCTGTAATCTCTGGAACCTGGGTGTTACCTTACATAGCCAAAGGGACTCTGCAGATGAGATTAAGTTAAGGGCCTTGAGGTGAAGTGGTTATCCTGGACTTTCCACATGGCCCCACTCTAACCACTAGAGTCTTTACAAGAGGGAGAGGAAGGTTAGAGTAGCAGGAGATGCACTGATAGAAGCAAGGGGCGGAATGAAGTGAGATCATAAGCCAAGGAATGCAGGTGGCCTCCAGAAGCTGAAAAGGCCACAGGAAGGATTCTCTTCCCAAGTATTTGGAGAAAATGCAGCCCTAGAGACAGCTTGATTTTAGACTTCCAACCTCCAAAAGTGAAAGAGAATGGATTTATGTTCTTTAAAGCCACTAAATTTGTGGCAATTTGTTATAGCAGCAATAGGGAACTAATGTACTCCCTGAAGACCATCGTGAGCTATAGAAGAAATGTGTCACCCAAGGTGGCATGGCAGGCCCTCTCCCTTACATTTCAAGGTGATATGGCACCCCATGCCTGCCACAGTCCTTTACAGCACGGACACGCATTGTGGTGTGAGCTCCTTAGGGAAGTAAATCCGTCCTATAGCCGTCTTCCTTTAAGTCTTGCATGTACATGGGTCACTTGCACCACCCACAATAGTCGATGGTAATCACTTGTCTATCTGTTAGACCCTGAAATACCAACTATTATTTCCACTCGCCCACTTTCCTTTGGTAACCCTTTGAATATAACTTAATAAACCTGTTTCTTAAGATTCTGTTAAACAACCCGACCTGGCAAAGGCAAAGTTAACAGGTGAAAGTCATCCAGTCACTGCCCTGCGGCCTCTTATAGTATAATTAGCTACCAGCAAATGCTGTAAGATTGTGATTGGTTACCTTGGCCTATATAAACCCTGAGATTTGGCTCGACGAGGCTCTCTCGCTGGCTCTCTCTTCTGAGGACTTCCAGCTCCTCTGCAGGAGCCATGCGGTCAAACTAAATAAGCCCATTGACCAACGCGCTCTGTGTTCCTGGATTCCATTCTCGGTGACTCGCACTGGGAAAAACGGTACAATATATCCAGCTTCCTTCTTAGACTATAACTTCCCTGTAGTTTTGCTTAACAAAAGACCTGCCGTTGTGTTCAGTATATGTGAATTAAACAGAATTAATGGTGTACACTGATGAGGTCTAGAAGGGGTGAAACGCACACCCTGATTTGCCCACCTACAGATGCCAGGAAGAAAGCTCAGAAAGTAAGACACACACTCTAAAGAAGCTAGAAATATATGACCAGGGCCACAAGTCAGGGATGGAGAAGAGGAAACAAGCCTTATGGATGAAATCCTGTTTGCTTCTTAGATCCCACCTGCCTGGGGTTAGGTGTGGTCCTGGAGCCGAACATGTCTTTTGTGAAAAAATACAACCCAAGCATGAGATACTTGAGTCCACCAGCCTGGCTAGTACAGTGACTTCAGAAATGAGTAAAATAAAATCTCCATGCCTTTAGATTTTGTGGCATTTATTTTGGCCTCAACTTAAGATTTGTTAAATTTTGGAAATTGTTAAAAGGTTCTTAGGAACATTAAATTCATTATCTTAAAGCCCAGCTTTGAATCCAAACAAAGCAGCCTTTATATTCTACCACCAAAGCTGCCTATAATTTATTCATTAATTCAACAAACATTTAAGTGACCACTCTGAGCTAGGCGTTGGAAACACCATGGTAAACAAGACATATTCCTGACATCGCTGAACTTAGTGTCTAGTTGAGGAGATAGACATTGAAAAAGCAACCTCAATGAGCAATAGAAAATGCTATGGGAATATATAACAAGGATTCTTTTCTAATCTTGAGGTTTAGGCAAAGCTTCTCTAAGTAAATGACCTTGAACTGAGATCTAAGTAATAAATAGGAATTAGCTGGGTAAAACCAGCAGCAGCATAGAATAAAATGGGCTAGCTTTCAGGCAGAGGGTCAGCATATGTAAAGGCCTCTATGCGACAAAGAACACTGTCAGGAATTTTTAAAATTGTGGTGCGGTTGGAGCAGTGAGAGTACGAGGAAAAAGGTAGGGTAGATGATCAGGTCCGCAGATCCCTGTAGCTCATGCTAGGAGTTCTCCTCAGGACAGGCCAAGTAAACAGGAAGTAAACAGGAAGGAACAATGCTGTACAAATCTATGATTCTGTGATGGATTTAATTTAGGTTGTATTTCTTTGTCGTTTTCATTTCAGCTGAAAAAATATATATGCTTACATATATACACAACGCATAGATACATATATGTGTATATGTATATGTTTTACAACAGGCTACTAGATCATGGTAAATGAAGGCCAAGTCGCAGGCTGATCATTCCAGAAAGAGCACCGAAGCTGGCTGTGAACTTAAGCACCACCTGGTAGCAGCTACATCAGAGTGCATGAACCGCCTCTTACAATAGTGGTTCCTCCCCAGAAGTCATATGCAAATAGTACCTTAGCTACTGGCAGTGAAAGGTAGTCCTTTCCCAGATGCTAGGTTCAGAACCTGCTGAGCTGGAGGAGAAGTGATTTACCCACAGGCGTGCCTCGCTAGGAACTCACCGTTCCATTTTCTGGTGCATATTTGCATTAGAACACGGAACACGGGGATCTCTGCCCGCCTCCAGGGATCCCCAGGGAACAAACAGATGTGGCTTGCACAGGGCTAATCACTTCTCATGTGTTGCCAGCAGCCTAGGCATTGATGTTGACATTACATGCAAATGACTTCCTGCCCGCCCCCCACCCCACCAATGAGAATGCCTAACAGGTAAGAAAATAAATAACAAACAAAACCCCAAAACTCCATTTCTCTTCATCATGAATACCTGAATTATTGGTACAGTTGAGTGCTGCATTCAAAGTCCCTTGTTGCTTTAAGATTAAATAGCTTCAAGTGAGAAATTATTGCTATAGTAACAGATTATCCATGGTTCTTTTAAAAATAAACTTTCATGTCAAAACAAGAATACATTCAAACTGTATTAATAATAAGCATGCAAACTGAGAAATAGAAAGGTGGTATTTAAAAGCACTGAATGTTTTCCATTTTTACTTCCTTAAAACAACCACATAGCCATACCTGGAATAGGAAAGTTTGGATTCAGTCACTGGATTCCCATTTCCTCAAGACAAAGGGGGACATTTGTTTTTTAAGCATAAACATTTCTTACTTTTTATACCTAGGATTTTAATAAAGGGAATAACATTTAGAAATGTATTTGGTTCTTTTGAAAAGAACAAAGATTCCTTTTTGTAAATGATTGGCCCTTTAAACAAAAGGAGGTTTTGTTGTAAACATGGAGTGAAGTTAAATTGACTTCATTCTTTCTTCAATTTTCTGTTTGTGTGATTCTTTACATGACCTTAGGTAAGTAGATTTCCCCTTTTCTGTGCTTTACATCACCTGCTTCCAAAAATGTTGGCAAAAGTTTCAAGACACCTTACCCTGTTCGCTTAATAGGCAGCATTAGTCACGTGGGTCCCCAATGGCACAGGACTCAGAGACCTGGTCTCACATCCCCGTTCCACCCCCCATAACTTGAGGCCTTGAGCTAAGCCCCTCTCTTTTCTAAACCTCACATACTTCATCTGTAAAATAGGATTTACAATGGCTGCATGCCTTCTTCCATACCAGATCTGGGGGAGGATTAGAGGAGGGATGAGATGTGAATATGCTTTGGAAACTCTCCCAAAGTGAGAGATTAGAACTACATTGCTCTCCTGCAAAAGAGCAAAGAAAATTGTTGTTGTTGTATATATCTGTGTGTGAATTTCGGCACTCTTACTGTGTAGTTATAGATGTCGGTTTTTCTCAGAACACATATTATGTTTCACATCCACAGAAGATGAAGTATTTCTGCAGCCACTTTTAGTTTATAGTCAGGCCTAAAAGAAAAGAAACACTCTCATCAACATAAAGTGAGATTAGATGGGAAAGAACAGAAGGCAGCTCTGGGTGATTTATAACTAGTCTCCCATTTTACAGATGAGAAAAGTGAACCTAAGATCAATACTGATTCAAGTCCAAGGATAAACAATTAGTAAGAGGCAATATCTAGCCTAAATCCAGGTCTTAGGATTTTTAGTCTGGTCTTCTTTCCACAAAAAGAACTTCAGAGGAAACCTAGAGGAGATCTGAGTGCTACACAGATGATGAAGCTTTCCAATGGAATATAAAATCTTCTGGTCAGTTTACCTTTGAAAGATAAACTGTGAAAAGGAGATGCATTCCTATCTCAAGGACCAGTTAAGATCATATAGGAAAAGATAACAAAGTCAGAACTAAGCACAAGGGACAGGGGATGCCAGAAGCCTGTAATTTATTTTAAAAAGGCATGGCCATCCTTAAAAAACTAAAAGATGAATGTTATCTAGGAAGCAAGGGAATCATCGTTCAGTTTTCTGGCTTTAAGAGACAGTTCATCAAGGAGATTTTCAACAATATAATAGCAGGCAACTAACCTAAGATCACATAGCTGACCACAGACAGGAAAACCTACCTCCCCCTGCATATAATGCATGGAACTCCAATCTCAATGGCAAACGGCAGGCTGAGGATGGGGGGTCCTTCTCACATTGATAAAGTAAACCCGAGATCATCTTGGATCTAAGTTGAATTCTGGATTCGACTCAGAACCTCCACGTTGGGCATGTGTTATTCAACACTGACAGAAAAGTAGTCATAATACAATTGATTGTTTTACCAGAACTGAGGATTGAGGAATTGCTTAGTATCTTTGCTCACTAGAGGTTAACTAGGCTTATATGTCACACTGGGAGGAAGCCAGCCTCTGGGGAAATGGCCAGAGCGCCATCTAGTGTAAATGCTTTCGGAGTAAATGTTCTCGAGATGAGAAGTACTTACAAGTGCCATCTAGTGGCAAAGGGAAAAAGTACTCTCAGGATCAGGGAATTCGACTGAAGTCCTATGGGAACAAAGCTGATCTGATGATGATAAAATTAAGTTTAATTGCAATCTCCCATCGAAAGGAATTAAGTCGCATTCCCAATGTTGAGTGTATTATAATGCATGCCCTTTGGGTTTAGCTATGAGAAAACTTGGCCTTCTCTCACCCTCCCTCCAACTCTCACCCCCTAAGATATGACCTTCTCCACTCATCTCCCTAATATTTTGTCCATGTCTTCCACACTCTACACTCAACACAGACAGCAACAAGATTAGGTTTTTCAAGAAAAATATAAGCAAGGGGAGTTGGCAAAATAGATAAAAGATATTAAAAGGTACAAACTTCCCGCTATAAAATAAATAAGTCACAGCAATGAAAGGTACAGCATAGGGAATACAGTCAATAGTGTTGTAATAACTTTACATGGTGACTACATTTATCATGGTGAGCACTGAGTAATGTATAGCCTTGCTGAATCAATATGTTGCACACCTGAACTAATATAACATTATACTGTATGTCAATTATACTTTAATTTTTTTAAAAAAAGGGACAGGTCATGCCATTCTTCAGCCCAAAACCCTCCCATAGTCCCTAATTTCACTCAAAGTATAAATCAAAAGGCTTACAAGAGCCAGTATAATATCAGTCCCAATTACGTCTCTTAACCATCTCCCAACATCTCTCTCTCGTCTACTTGGTTCCAGCCACACTGCTATTCCTGTAGTATCTCTAACACATCAGACATGCTCCTGCCTCAGACTAGTTGATCACTGCTCTGTGCCTGGATGAATTATCTTATATGTAATGTAACTCTGGATTGAGGAAGACCGGATTTTCAGAAGATGAAGATGCTATAGTACAGTGCTTAAGCACATGGCATCGGCATCAAACACACAGTGGGTACATGTCGGATCCACCCCACACTAGCTGTGTGGTGTTGAATAAGTACTCAATCTCCCTGAATCTCCATTTCCTAATCTGAAAAATGGAAATGAGCCTAAACCCTACTTAGAAAGTTGTATCAAGGACTGACTGATAAAAGGCTCATTCCACACAGAGGCCAGGCATATAACAGTTCCTACTACCTGCATATTTACAAAATGAAGACATAAACGGCCTGCACATCAAAATCAGAGATAGCATGAAGGAATAGCAGGAGATGGTAGGATCTGGGTGCCCAGGGATCTCACCAAGCAAGAATGCTAGGCCCTTGTTCCCATTATGAAGTATAAACACACTGTTTCAGTCCAAAATCTCAAAATACGTAAGAATGGAGGAGGGAGATATGGGTTAGCAACAGTATGTGAAAAGAGGACAGGGATTTCAGTCATCTGCAAGTTCAGTAGAAATAAGAAACGCTGTGTGACTGCCAGAGAGCTAATCTGACCTTGGATCGCAGGAACAAAAGCACACTGTTCAAACAAGAGGTGGGCCAGCTCCATCCTCCTCTGTACAGCTAAAGCAGCAGGCTCACTTCTGGGCAGCACCCTTTAAGGGGGTCATGCCTGGACAGTGGTCACTCAGACAGCGAAGGGAAGCAGTTTAAACACCTCAGGAAGTTTCACCGGAAAGGACACATACCTGACAGCACTGTCTTCAAATTCCTGCAGGGCTGTGTCTTGAGAGAAAGAAGAGACTTATTCTATTTCTTATTCTGGATGGCTTCATTCAATAAATATTGAGAACTTAGAAAAGTCCCTGGAGACAGATTTGGCCTTGAACAAGGAAATCTCCCATTTAAAATTATTCTCCTAGAATGAAAGCTACATCAACTATTGGGACCTCATCAAGATAAAAAGCTTCTACAGAGTGAAGGAAAAAAACAACAAAACTAAAAAGCAGCCTACGGAATGGAAGAAGATATTTGCAAATCACATATCTGATAAAGGGTTAGTATCCCAAATCTATAGAGAACTTATCAATCTCAACACCCAAAAAACAAACAACCCAGTTAACAAATGGACAGAAGAGGGGAGCTTGGGTGGCTCAGTCAGTTAAGCATCTAACTCTTATTATGGGCTCAGGTCTTCATCTCACAGTCATTAACAGTGAGCCCTGCATTGGGCTCTGTGCTGAGCATGCAGCCTACTTGGTATTCTCTCTCTCTCTCTCTCTCCCTCTCTCTCTCTCTCTCTCTCTCTCTCTCTCTCTCTCTCTCTCCCTCTCTCTCTCTCTCTCTCTCTCTCTCTCTCTCTCTCTCTCTCTGTCCCCCCCACTTGTGCATGCTCTCTTTCACTCAAAATAAATAAACAAACTTAAAAAAATGGGCAGAAGGCATGAATACACACTCTTCCAAAGAAGACATCCAGATGGCCAACAGACACATGAAAAGATGCTCCACATCGCTCATCATCAGAGAAATACAAATTAAAAGCACAATGAGAATGCCACCTCATACCTGTCAGAATGGCTAACACCAACAATACAAGAAAAAACACAGGTCAGTGAAGACATGAAGAAGGAATCCTCTTGCACTGCTGGTGGGAGAGCAAACGGCAGCCACTCTGGAGGACGTTATAAAGTTTCTTTTTAAAAAAACTAAAAATAGGACTAACCTGTGATCCAGCAATTGCACTATTAGGTATTAACCCAAAGGATACAAAAATACAGATTTGAATGGGTGCATGCACCCTAATGCTTACGGCAGCATTAGCAACAATAGGCAAACTATGGAAAGAGCCCAAATGCCCATCAACTAATGAATGGATAAGACCAGGTGGTATACACACACACACGGAATATTACTCAGCCATCAAATAGAAATCTTGCCATTTGCCACGACATGCATGGAACTAGAATGTATTATCCTAAGCAAAATAAGTCAATCAGAGAAAGACAAATACTATGACTTCACTCATATGTGGAATTTAAGAAACAAAACAGATGAACATATGGGAAGGGGAAAAAAAAAAGAGAGGGAATCAAACCATAAGAGACTCTTAACTATAGAGAACAAATTGAGGGTTGACAGAGGAAGGTGGTTGGGGGATGGGCTAGATGGGTGATGGGTACTAAGGAGGGCACGTGTTGGGATGAGCACTGGGTGTTGTATGTAAGTGAGGAATCAGTCAATTCTACTTCTGAAACCAATATTATGCTATGTATTAACTAAATAAAATTTAAATTAAAAAAGAAAGATGAAGATAAAACATAAACAGAAGAGAATTAAAAGGAAAAAACATTTTAAAAATAGAATCATTCCCCTATGATAAGAATTGCTTTGTGATGTAGTCAATGCCTTATCACCAGAGACTTTCTGGTAGAGACAGGTATGGAGAAGACCACAGAGGCCATTCTAGTCTTCTGGAGAAGTTGAGGAAATCCTAAAGCTTTTAATCCTAAGAGTCTATGACAAAGCTCATAGGGGCACAACAACCTTGAACTAGCGCTGACAGATTTGGATATGGCTGGAAGATGGAAGTAAAGGAAAGACTGAAAGATGCAGCAAGAAAATGAGATAAGTTTGAAGTGCAAAGAGTTTGTTGCAAATCAGCATCGGAGAAAAGGCACCAATGTCAGCCCCTAGTTTTCAAGCCTCCTCCTTGCCAGTAAGTCTCAGGACCCAGAGTTTCTCAGAGTGAAACTCTGGGCTCCCAGCCAGACAACCCGGAGTCATAGTTTTCTCCCTTCCACACTCACCCCATTCCCAACTTGCCAAATTTATAAGCTACACTTATGTTTTGGTCTCTATGTTTCAGTTCTGATTAGTTGCTCAGCCTAGAAGCCCAGCCCATTGGCAATGCCATAGTTTATCCCCAAGCCTGAGGCCCTGACCGTGATTTTTGGTGGCCAATGGATGCAAACTGCTGTCCAATAGATGAACTTAGATGAAGATGAGGTGGGGACAAACTTGGATTTTATTGCAGATATGTGTTTAGACATTGCTTGTCTTCAGAATGCATTAAAGTAGATAGTGTATCCATTATACATTATAAGGGAGCATGTGATTCTCATCTATGCCTAGTCAAAATAGAGATGTATCCTCTAGGGATGAGTCAATGTATTCATTTATAAATGTGCCTTTTTTCATGTTTATGAAATCAAGTGCAATAGAATTTATCAGAGTTACTGACCATAAACAGCTGTGTCTGAGCTTTCATGTTGTATATACCCAATTATCAGTAGTAAAATCAAATTTTGATGAACGATGTTAGCAGAGATACCGAATTATCTTATTTTTAATTCATAGATAATTTTTAGAGAAGTTTCAGGTTTGAACAAAAATTGAAGAAATAGCACAGAGTTCCCATATACTCCCTCAGTCTCCTCTATGACTAAGGCCTTGCATTTGTGTGGTACATTGATTATAATTGAAGAACCAATACTGATACATTATCATTATTAATTAAGGCCCATAATTTACATTACAATTCACTCTTCATGGTATATTTCTATGAACTTTGCCAGTTGCATAATTTCACGTGTCCACCATTACAGGACCATACAGAATAGTTTCACTGCCCTAAAATCTTCTGTGCTCCACCTAGTCATCCCTCCTCCCTCCTCTGAACCCCTGGAAACCACTCATCTGTTTACTCCCTTCACAGTTTCACCTTTTCCAGAATATCATATAATTGGAATCATACTGGCTTCTTTCACTTAACAATACACACTGAAGGTCCTGCGTGTGTTTTCAGCTTGATAGCTCATTTCTTTTTAGTGCTGAATAATATTCCATTGTCTGGATGTACCACAGTTTATTTAGCCATTCACCTACTGAAGGCCATTTTGGTCACTTCCAAGATTTGGCATTGTGAGTACAGTTGCTATAAACCTTTGAATGTGGGTTTTTGTGGTAACATAGGTCTCCAACACATTTGGGTAAATACCAAGGAGCACAACTGCCTGGTCATATGGCAAGAGTATGTTTAGTTTTGTAAGAACCCATGCAGCTGTCTTCCTCAGCCTCTATACCCACTGCTTCCTGTGCTTGTTAATACTCTCCCCGCCCCCTCCCCCCCCCAGCAGCCTGCTAAGCTAACTCCCACCCAAGCTTCAAGAGTAAACACAGATGTCTTAGCCTCCAGAAAACCTGCCTAGATGCATTATAACTGGGGCAGGCATCTCCTCCTGTGAGTCCCCATAGCACCTGACTGACCCCTAGCAGAACATGTGATGCGTTGTGCTATAATTACAAAGTTGTAAAATTATATTTTTTACTTTGTTGGATTTTTAATCACAAAAGATAATTGCTCTTTATAATAAGTCAAAAAGTATAGTGATGTACAAGGAAAAATTTTAAATCTTCCCTTAGACCCCCTGGCTCTATCCACATTCAACTCACTGCTGTATTAGGCCAATGATCTACTATAATTTATTCAACCAATTCCTCTATGGATGGACACTCAGCGTGCTTGTGGGGATTTTTTTTTCTGCTGTAAACATCCATGCACATGCTAGGATTTTGGTTTTGTTAACTTATATTTCCAGAAAACTAAAAAATATGCATGTCCTAAATTTGTGGATTTTTTAAAAAATGTTTGTTTTTGAGAGAGACAGATAGACAGAGTGTGAGTGGGGGAGGGGCACAGAGAAGGAGACACAGAATCCGAAGCAGGCTGCAGGCTCTGAGCTGTCAGCACAGAGCCCAACACGGGGCTCCAACCCATGAGCTGTGAGATCATGACCTGAGATGAACGTGGCGCTTTCCCAACTAAGCGACTCAGGTGCCCCTAAATTTGTAAATTTTAAATATTGCCAGATTGCTTTCCTATAAAAGGTAGGCATTTGCCCTTCTACCAGCAATGTATGAGAGTGCCTATGCCCCACAGCTTTTTCCTGATTGGTGTCACTATATTTTATGTGATGGGGGAAGTGGCATTTCATTGTTTTATTAATTTGTATTTCCCTAGTTATTAGAGAATCTTTTTATGTTTTCTGGCAACATATATTGTCACCTGTGAATGGACAGTTCATACCCTGGACCTATCTTTCCTACTAGATACCTTATCTTTTTTTTAGTAGTTTATACAAACTCTCTGCCCATTGAGGCTATTAGCCCTTTATCTACATGTCACAAATATTTTCCTAGTCTAGAAGGGTTTATTTAGTTTTATTACTTTATTTATAATGCATTGTGCCATACAAATAGTTTCAAATATACATGTAACCAAATACATTTATGATTTTTCTTCATGGTCTCTAGATTTTCAGTCTTGCTTAAGACCCTCTCTCCCACCCCTAGGCTTACAAATATTCTCCAATTATTTTTTATTTAGTCCACCAATATTTTATATCTTTGATATATTGTGACCTTAAACTATCAGGAATTAACTTGTATGTAAGCTCCTAGAGGCCAGGGATTATGCCTGACTTATCCATTTATCTGAAGTGCTCAGACTAGGGTCTAGAATAAAAGAGATTCTCAGAAACATTTGTTTTGCACTACTGAGTAAGTGAATAAACAAAGTCATAGGTGTTCTCTTGAAATGCACCAATCTGTTCATATCCCATGTACTTTATATATGGCCAACACTATGCTAGGGGTTAGTGACAGAGTTCTTCCGTTTGAGTAAGTCACAGATGAGTGACGGAGGCAAATGTGTGATGCGATCATACTTTGAGATATTAACTGTTGCTTCTGTATTTCTTGTCACTCCATTACCAAATATATTAGGACCATTAGATACACAGCACTCACTGTCTCAAGAAAGAGATCACAAGGACCATAGACAAAGGAATAACATTTTGATCTCTGAGTTTCAATAATCAAGGTTCAATGATTAGTAAAAACATTTGGAGAAAAGCTATGGAAAAAGCCAGCCCCTACTTCTACCACCTCCAGAGTCTACATAAAATCTTATTAAGGGGAGGGAAGGGGACAGAGAGAGAAAACAATAGCTCAAGGAGAGTTTAGCATGTCTTTAAGAACAGAGTTGGGGGGAAAGAGGGACACAAAGCATGAGAGACTATTGAATACTGAAAATGAACGGAGGGAGGGGGTTGGGGGAAGGGGGTGATGGTCATGGAGGGGTCACTTGTGGGGAGAAGCATTGGGTGTTATATGGAAATCAATTTGACAATAAACTATTATTTTAAGAAAAGAAGAAGAACAGACGGGATCTTCGTCCTTTTCCTGGGAAAGACTTGGGAAAGCAGTGAGATTCCCTAGTTTGTCCCTGCCTGGCCTGGTGTAAAGAGCAGTAAAATGATTTCAAAATGACTCAGAGAAGTACACGAGGTAGAAGAAGACTACCCTGAAGGACCCCTACAGTTCTCCAGTGACTCTGAGGTGGCATGGGCGAAAAAGAGGTTCTGGAGAAAAGACACAGAAGTAGCAGTGATTGAGCTGGCCCAGGAGAGTGTTTATGGTTGGGAACAAAGTCAGAGAAAGCAATGCCCTGCTTTGGCCTATAGCTTGTAACCATCTGACATACCAGACCATTCATCAGCTGCCGCAGACGTAGGCAAAGATCAGAACTGCAGTCCTCCCATGATGCCTGGACGATACAAGAGCCCAAGAATTTTGATCCAGCCCTCAAGAATTGGAGAAGGAGGCCATGTATCTGAAATAATTAAACCTTTTTCTGTCCCCCAGGGGAAAGGGAGGCTCAAGATATACACACAACTCAGAGAATAAAACTGAAAGGTGCATTGCTACATACCTAAATCAGGAATTATGAGGTAATGCTGTGAGTAGACTGAGAGATCTATGTAGACGACAATATGCTGGCACCAAGGAGGAACAACCTGAGGAGGCTCCCAAGAGGCAGTGCTGTACAAACTTAGAGTGTAAGTTGCCCAAGTGAATGGAGTAAGAAAGAGAAAAGCACCCCCCAAAAGCATATTTTTACAGTGTCTTTGTCTCCTCAGGCCATTCCATAAACATTTATTTCTCACAGTTCTGGGGGTTAAGTCCAAGATCAAAGTGTTAAAAGATCTCATGTCTGGTGAGGAACCACTTCCTCATTTGCAGATGACCAGATTCTCATTGTATCTTCACAATGCTCAAACAGAGATCATGTCTCTAACATCACTTCTTATAAAGGGACTAATCCCATTTATAAGGGCTCCATCCTCATGACATAATTACCTCCCAAAGGCCCCACCTCCTAAGATCATCACATTGGAGGTGAGGATTTCAACATATGAATTTGGGGAGGGCACAAACATTCAGTTTATAACACAGAACATAAAGTACAAGCCTGGGGAGATACCAGAGATAAGGTTGGAACCTACAGAGAAAATCTAATCAAAGGATGAGACCTAACTTAGCATTAAACCAAAAAAATCTTGTTTTAACATGGACAGCTGCAATGACCATAGCTTCAAATACCTAAATGTTGAAATTTTAAATCATCCAGGTGATTTAAAAGGTACCAAATTGGTGTTTGTGTTTGGGCTTCCCATAATGGGTAAAGGTTTGCTGATCATGGTTCAAATTTCTTCTTTTTTTTTTTTGTTAAAATGAAGAAATTAAAATATTTTCATTAGTTTGTTCACAAAGCCCACTTTTTATCCAAGAGACACTAGAAGGCTAAAATATTATAGGCTCTGAAAGTGGTCATTGATCTTATCAGCTAAACATTGTTCAAATTAAGCCACTTAGGACTCGGGTAACCATATAGTTCTTTGAATTTGTTAGACCAAATTACCTTCTTTTAGATTAGTATCTTTCCTGAAGTAGCAGTGGAAACGGATGCCACCCTTGTGAATATTAGATGTTCAATAATGACCAGAGGCAGGATTTCATTGCTTCCACTTAGCCCCATTAAATAGAGGCACATGATGGGAAGATTTCTAAATGCGAGATTGAACATGTGTTAGGACTCAGTCATCACTTTGCAATGAGTTCCCCCCCCCCAAAATCCCAGAGCATCCATCAGACCAATGCTTGTGTGAGCTCTGCACACAGCTAAGTAGCCAGCTCAGGCTCTCTCTCTCTCTCTCTTTGACCCATTTTCCCAGGTCCCAGCTAACTCCCAGTTCCTTTTTATCTCTGATCAGTGTGGGTAAGAACACCCAAAGCATGAAGCTAAGTGCTTTCGACACATGGGAATGATGCCCCAATTTAAGTAAAACAAATATAGTATGGATGACCCCAAACTGCCCACTCAAAATACATAAATTAGCTTTAAAAATTCATTAACTCTGAAAAAATATTCACAACAGGCTTTCTGCAGTTAAAATATGAACCAATCTATAAATATTTGCAGATTGTGCATAAATAAGTTTGTTGCATAAAAGGAGGTACACCTGCAGAGAGTAATAAAACAGTTGCACTAAAGAAGAAAATGGAAGTATTCATTCATGTTAGCTGTATTTTTAGAGTAGCTCCACTTTGCAAATGCAAAGCCATTAGATCTCAGAAAAGTATGGCCAGAATTAGGGGCACCTGATATAAGAGGGAGTTTAAAAATCATCTATGATATTGTGTTTTCATTAGTGAGCAAAAGTGTTAAGGAGCAAAAATGTCTAGTATTTATACATATATACCTGAACACTCCAATGCGTGACTCACATTGTGTTCTTCAGAAAGTTGTTACCAAAAGTCAGATATTGAATTGGTGGGCTGTCATTTTATTTCAAATCAATTCAACACATTTTGGAGCCATTATTATGTGTAAGACAGTGTGCTAAGTGCTATGTGTGTTAGAAAAATGAACAAGATACAGTATGGCTGCTGCAGCCCTTATAACATAGAGAAAATAAGGATGCCAGCAACACTTATAACACAAGGCAGAATGGGATCACACTGAAATAGACTCACCAGATGTTAGGTGCGGATATTGTCTCATTTCATCTTCCTGACAACTTTTGAGGCACACACCATTATCCCCACTGTTACAGATGGGAACAGAGAGGCTCAGGGATGTTAGCTAACTCACCAAAAGTCACACAACTGGTAAATGGAAAAGCCAGGATTCAAAATAAGGTAGGTTGTAGGACTCCGCAATTATTGCTCCATTGACTGTACTTAGCCAGCCTATCTACCACTGAAGTGTAGAGTGTGGGAGGAGCAATATCAAGAAATACAAACGCAAAAGTCCTTTGATCTGGGGGACTTGATCCAAGAGACAACCAAGCATGGGAAATAAAAGGACTCTTCACTTAGCGCTCAGGTGCCTGGGAGAATGGGGTGGCTATCAACACACAATGAAACAGAGAAGGCAGCACAAATTTAGGATCTGGCAGAAAGTGATGACAGACCTTATGGATGTTTCCATGGATTGTCTCTTCAATGGAATATATATTTAATATGGCCTGAATTTTCATGATGCTGAATAAGCAATTACATCTGAGAAAGTGGATATTCTTTTGGTCAATGTCCTCTGATGTTTAGGAGTCTAAGAACTGGGAACTGTATTCAGGACTCTGTAAGCTAAGAGATTCAGCGATGGCCACTTTCCAGAGAAGTATCAGAAGATACTGTAATAGGAACTAAGATTCAGTGCAGAGATCCTACTGACTTCCTTTCACAGCAGCTGAAGTACGCTATCTTTTCATACAGACAATCAGCAGACCAGACTGGGGCAAAATGTCCAAAACTTGCCAATTTCTGAACAGCACAGAGAAAGGGGAAGACTTTTGAACACTGGATCTTCAGAACTCTTCTCCTTACCCTGTCACATCTCTGTCTTCTCAGAAAGCCTACTAAAGGCCATCCCCACATTTAAATGCAAAACATTTATGAACTGTGCATTCTAAGATAGTGTGTTAGAAAACAAAATTCTGACTGCTTGTTTGTTTTATCCTGATATCAATTCAGAGGGAAACATCAATATGTGGGTAAGAATTCAAGGAAATTATAATTAGGTAGCATCAAAATCGTGGGGTGATGATATACTATGAATCCACTTATTCATTCCTACATTCATCTGGGCAAGCAATCTGCTCCAATGATCACAGTCTTCAGAATCAGGCAGATGTGCCTTGGACTCTCATCTACCTCCTACTTTTCTGGCATCAGGCAAAACACTCACGTGTACATTAATCTTTTCACCAATTAAAAGGGAGTGATGCAGATACATAAGATTAAATGAGATTTGCAAGTAAGCTATTTAGTGGGGTACCTGGCATAGAGTAGACAGCCAATGAGTAGTGGGTTTCACTCTCTTTCAACACATATTTTGGGAGTACCCACCACGTGCAAGACAGTGGGCTACATGGTGTGGAGAAACAAAAAGGCCCCCCACTCTCCAAAAGCCTCTGTCTGGAACCTTGAATTGGAATAAGGAATTCCCATGGCTTTATTTATTAATAAGGGAGACACGTTTATGCCAACTCTGCTTTCTTTCCCTACCAGCATTGCTGTACACGTTATCCCTTCACTAGGACAAAGTAAGTCTTGACTTTTACACTCTAGCCACTCTAACATGATTACAGAGTGAAATAGATTTTAGAAAAAAAACATAAAATATTGGTGAATTATTCATCTTATTCTACGTCCAAGAAATAGCATAATATATTTCTACACTTTCAAATGTAAGATTCAAGTCATTAATATTAAGTGAAACAGGTACAAGTAATCTCAAATCACAGTTACAAAACTGAGATGTGATTCTTTAAGGAAATATTTGAGCACACGTTTAGGTTCTTCCAGTCTCCAAAGCAAACAAATTTCCAAGGAAGGCCTTCTTGCAGTTTAATTATAAAATAAAGGGACATCCAGAGGAGTAAAAACTCCTTATTTCCAGATATCCCAATCCCATTCAAGAACAAAACAAAAACACAAAACAAAAAACAAATAAAGAAGCCAAAAAACAAACCAAAGCAAACCCAAAAAACCTCATTTGTTTCAACCAAATGTTTTCAAATAAGGAGGTTTTTAAATCTTCCAACTTTCCGGAATCGAATCAGTTTATTGATAGAAATACTACAATAATTGCATGCTTTCTAAATCTAATTTCCAGATGGTATTTCTCCAAAACATCAAGAGAAAAACAATAATTCAGGACTGAAGATACTTTCTACCATAAATTGATTTGCATTCTTAGAGAAGAAAGGGTTTACTGGTGGTGTAATTCAGGTTTTAGTTTTGTATGTACTGGAAACTTATTGTGTTTTCTAATCAAGCTATGCTGTAGTCAGATGGTTATAGATCTACTCCCAGAGGACCCCTCATTTAAATAAATTATTTCACTCCTAAGACTATCCTGGTGCATATAATTTTAAATACAATCTCTAATTAATAGTTTCCTAGTAATGCAGTCTTCCATCAGAGGGCAGGTCCAAATTGATATGACAGGATGAGTTGAAAAACAGAACAGACTCCTAGAGACAGAAATTGAGTCCTCACAACAGACTGTGAAAACCAGCAGACATATTCAGCATCCAGAACACTTTCTCAACTTCTAAACCTTTGAAAATAACATTGAACCTGAAAGCTTCCACTCTCCTAGATTAAACAGCAGGCTTATTTCATGCATTCAACCCTTTTTTTTTTTTTTTTTTTGTATTTTATAATACATTTGAAAGCCAGGCTCCAATTAGCCCATTTCAGCACTCATTACTAGAATTATACATTCCACAGTGAGATTGACCATAGATTAAAATTTTCTGTGCTATTTGCAGAACAGTATTTCTTTTGCACTTTCAAATGCCTTTTAGCCATAAATATAACAGCAATCTCTAGTGACATATTCAGTGATAATAACTGAGTACATTCTCTCTCTAGCACTGTATTTTCTAAGATGCTGCTTTTAATTAGCCCTGCGAATTCAAAGAGCAGGCAGGTCCCCTTTATGGCAGTACTCAAGGAGTCATCTTTGTTTTACAACCCTTAGTATTTTCTTTTAGCCCATGTGCTGCAAAACAAGTCATGAGCGCTCTGGACTAAAACGTCTCCCATAAAATAGGAGGGTGAGATTCGGGTAATGAATTCATACTACCAAATCTCTCCCTTTCTCTCTCTGAGACACAGCTCCTCTGCTCATCATTTCTTGCAAGTTAAACAGAATGAGCTCAGGGAAGGATGGGACTCAGTACTCAGATACCAGTAGTGTGGGCAGAGTGCCAAATCCAGGCTTCTTCCAGCTTGTCTTCTGCCAACTGCCCTAGCCCTGATTTCAAAATCTCTTAAGAAACAGAATTTGTGGGTTTTAAAGGTAGTTTCCAAAACCTAAGCAGAAAATATCTATCTATCTATCTATCTATCTATCTATCTATCTATCTATCACCTATCTCTCCCCCTATCTACCTACCTCTCTCCTACTTAATCATTTTGCTCCCCACCATCCCCACCCACACAAGTGGCAAGGGTAATGTACTAATATCTTTCATTTTCAAAACGAACTCCAATTCCTAAAGGTGGGCCTGAGTGCGTGCATAGTTTCACACAGATGTATAGATAAAATCATTGAAAAGTGAAATATTTGCATATGTGTGTCCCCATATAAATCCTTCTAGGAAAGATAAAGGTGAATTTTTGCTTTTAGTCGTGGGGGGGGGCCAGTGCTGCTGTTTAAATTGCTTTAGTTCTGTTTCTTGAACACTTGCTGTATTATACCAGGTGCTGAAAAGGGTGTAAAGGACAAAGTAAGTTAGGTCTGTGCTTTTAAGAAATGTATAATAAGGGAAGCCTGGGTGGCTCAGTTGGTTAAGTATCTGACTCATTGATTTCAGCTTAGGTCGTGATCTCACGGTTGTGATCTCACGGTTGTGATCTCATGGTTGTGATCTCACGGTTGTGAAACTGAGCCCCGTGGTGAGCTTTACACTGGGTGTGGCACCTGCTTTGGATTTTCTCCCTCCCTCTGCCCCTCCCCTGCCCATGCTCTCTTTCTCTCTCTCTGTCAAAATAAATAAACTAAAACTTAAAAAGAGAGAAATGTATAATAACACAGGAGTCACAATAAAGATACATGGAAAAGTCCCAAACCATGTAATTCAAATATGCATTTAGCTAGCTGAGTGCAGTGATGTCAAGATATGCATGGGTTAGCTGGAAAGGTTAGTATCAAAACACATGAAACTCAAGAAGTTTTGAAATGGCAAAGGGTAGTGTGGTAGCAAAGAGACAGCACAGCATTTAAAACTGGTGGAATGCCTTGCATGAAACATCAAAAGGAGTAACATCAAAACTCTGGAGGAAAGTAAGCACACCAATGTGCCCTTAAATATAGGATACAAGCTCAGATCTCACACACATACAACAAACGTTAGGGCAGTTATATTAAGTACATGGCAGTTTTGCAAACACTGTCTCATTTCAACCTCATACAAACACTATTAGGTAAGGGAAGTGGTAGGTGGTCAGGTCCCCGGAGCAAGGACCTAAACAAAGTATTCACTCTGAATTCAAGGACACACAGAGATCCAGAAGGACGCACCAGCCAGGATCTGTTTACCTGACAGGCCCACAGGCACAGTGAGGAGACCTCCACTGATGAGGTGAAGGATGCTGGCTTGTAAGCAGAGTCAGAGAACAAAAGCAACCCGGTCGGCTTGTCAGGCAGTGAAGAATGTGTGTGTGAGTGAGGGTCCCAGCTCAAACAGGCACACTGTTGGCAGCTCAGTGGGAGTCATAAGAAATAGATGGTTTTCAGTACTCCATGGTGTCAGGCCACTTAGTACCCAGGGATACTCTGTCAAGCTCCTTGGGATCATGGGCTATAATACAGAATAAATCCAAAGAATCATGCCACTCTTGATGACAGAGATGAGACCATGATAGCATAAGGCAGTGGTCCTTGTGGACACGCTAAAGAGAGAGGGCAGGGCAGTAGAGCTACAACCTCACTCTCCATCCTCAGTCTTCAGTAGATGGCTTTAGGAACAGAAGTAAGGGAGAAGGACATTCTGGGAAGAGAGTACCCTGAGTTCAGTCCTTGCTTCTCTCTTCCTGACAACTCTTTGCAACACCAGTTGAACAACTAAAAATAACCCTGACCACATACTAGCACCTAGACAAGATCCATGATGATATGTGAGATACAGTCTTACTTGGAAAGAAATGTCACTGGTAGCACTTCATTGGTTGTACTGCTGGGAAATCAGCTGACTAGAACCCAGAACTTTGTACACAGGCTCACCTGTGTGATGGAATATGGAGCAGAGAAGTCTCCAGGGTTGTCTGGGAGAATGAAGGATGAAGATATGGTGGAGTTCACTTTACCCTAGTGGGTTCCCTCACAATAGACAGGAACACCTATTTGCATCTCTAGGACGGGGCCACTGTGCCTGTCAATATCACCAGATTGAATACAATCCTTCAGGATTCCTTCCTGACACCGAAGAGGCCTCCTCACAGCAGACTTGCATCCAAGTCCCAGTTTGCCAAACTGTTGACTGCTTGTCCTTTGGAGGATAAACTCCCACCACATCTCCTATCATCTGATGATGCAGCAGTACCCAAGATACCATAGCCTTATTTAACTTCAGATATACTGAGAAAGCTTTGATATTAATAGAATAAGAACGAGATCCCAAGCTTTTTAAAGGTGAATAACCTGAATAGGGTGGCTCTTATGGAGAGAGAATTAATAAAAGAAACAAAATAATTTAAGAAATTTAATGAGGTCTTAACATGATTCAACTTATGCACAAAGAAATGTTTTATAAACTGACAAATATGATATCTAAATTTTTAAGTCAATAAAGAAGTTTTAAAACGAACAGTATCTTCTAAAATTCAAACTGGTTTTCTGCTAGACAAAAAAGAGAAACAAATGAATGTAATGAATAAAAAAATAAGAGACATTGAGGAAAGATCCAGAAAACCTAACATGATAACTAATAGCTCCAGGAAGAAAGGAATAATAGAAAAGAAGTACATCATCAACCATATAATAGCAAAAACTTTCTTGAGCTAAAGAATAACTAGAGTTTTGAGACTTTAAGAGATTGTTGAGACCCAGGCATTGTTAATGAAATAGACACAGTTGGGCATACCCTGATCAACCTTTTGAACTCCAAGGTTAAAAAAATAATTCTTAAAAGCTTCTAAAGAAAGAAAAGCTTTCTTATTAAAGGAAAATAAATGGAGTAGCATCCAGCATGTCATATGTGATACTAGCAGCAACAATTTGCTGAGAGAAAATAACTGTAGCTAAGAAATGTCTATTGTGAGGTGCCTATGTGGCTCAGTCAGTTAACCCTCCAACTCTTGATTTCACTCAGGTCATGATCCCACAGTTCGTGAGATCAAGCCCTGCATTAGGCTCTGTGCTGACAGCCAGCGGCACAGCTAGCTTGGGATTCTCTCTCTCCCTCTGCCTCTCCCCTACCTGATCTCTCACTCTCAAAATAAGCATTTTAAAAAAGGAAAGAAAGAAAGAAATGCCTCTTGGCCAAGGTCTAACTTGTATGAAAAACAAAGGAAAATATATTTTAAGCCTCCAAGGGCTAAGAAGGCACTTCTGAAGAACTCATTCAAGAATGTATTCCAGCTAAATGAAAATTAAATCAGAACAAAAATCTTCTGAACAAAGTACAAGAAATAACATTGAACAGTGAATCTTATAATTTTTATAATATGACTAAATGAATGAGGATAATGATGCTAGAAACTAATGAAAAGACTTTGCAAGGATTTTTGAAACAGAAGAGACATTTTCTAATTGAAAATATATAGCCTGGAACTAAAATTCCAAACTACCTCAGCAAAGCCCAAGAGATATGGGATGAAGGTTGGTTAGTCTTGAGAAACAGGAAAGCAAATGACTTCTAATTTTTTAAAGATATTTATTCTGAGAGAGAGAGAGAGAGAGAGAGAGAGAGAGAGAGAGAACACATGCAGGTAGGGGCAGAGAGAGAGAGAGAGAGAGAGAGAGGAGAAAGAGAATCTCAAACAGGCTCTGTGCCAATGCAGGACTCGAACCCATGAACTACAAGATCATAAACCAAGCCGATATTGAGAGTTGGATGCTTAACCGACTGAGACACCCAGGCGCCCCCAAAATGACTTCTAAAGGTATTGATGGATATGGGAGTGTGAACAACTCAGTGACTTGAAGGGGGAAAGCACAGGTCTATTTAAATTTGATATATTGATAAATGTAGAGAAATTGTGCACACTAAAACTCAGATTCAATTAAAAAACTCACAAATTTGACCACATATAAATCAAACTTTCTACATGGAAAAAAAAAAGGACACTGAGAAAAAATGTTAACCATTTATACCACCAAAAAGCCCTAACTTCCTTAATATATAAATTGAAATTTTATGGGGCGCCTGGGTTGCTTAGTCACTTAACTGTCTGCTTTTGGCCCAGGTCATGATATCATGGTTTGTGGGTTCGAAGCCCCGTGTCAGGCTCTGTGCTGACAGCTAGCTCAGAGCCTGGAATCTGCTTCAGATTCTGTGCATCCCTCTCTCTCTGCCCCTGCCATGTTCATGCACTATCTCTGTCTCTGTCTCTCTGTCTCTGTCTCTCTCTCTCTCTCTCTCTCTCAAATATAAATAAACATTTTAAAAAATTTAAATAGAAAATTTAAATCAATAGGAAAACATGAATGATTCAATAGTAAATAAGTAAAAGGATATGAACAGAATTCTCTTGGGAGATAACATAAAAACGGTTGACTATGGCTGCCTCTGGAAAGAAAAGCATGGTGGAAGGCCAGAGGGGAAGGATGAAGTACTCTCCCCTATATACACGTCTGTTCCTTTTGAATTTGGAGCATTGTAAATTTATTTCCATATTAAGGTAGATTAAATACTATAACCAAAAGAAGAAGAAGAAGAAGAAAAAGAAGAAGAAGAAGAAGAAGAAGAAGAAGAAGAAGAAGAAGAAGAAGAAGAAGAAGAAGACGGAGGAGAAGAAGGAGAAGGAGAAGAAGGAGAAGCGGCAGCAGCAGCAGCAGCAGCCATAAAACAAAACAAATCCCCTGTCACAATCCAGTTGGGTGTTCTCCTTGAAGTTTTCCATATAAGCCTCCATCCTTAGGTCTGCCTTCTGCTAGGGCCTTAAAATCCTCTGCTGAATCCTGAGTTTAGTCAGCCCGTGAACAAAGAGAGTGTGAGAACAAAGAGGATCTTAAGGGATCTTTTCAAGGTAAGGCTGTAATGTGATACACATTACTTCTGTCACATCTTATTGATCAGACCAGTCCTGTGTCCCCATCTGCATGTAAGAGTACTGGAAAATGTCATTTAGCTACTGACACAGAAAGAGCAGTCAGGTTGGGTATCTGGCCAGACTTCTCCCCAATTATCTCCTTACCAAAAACTTAATGTTTTTAAAGAATAGAAAGAAAATGAGTAAAATGATGTGTTAAGTTATATCAAGCAAATGCCATGAAAAGAATGACAATATATATATCAGCTACCCCAAGACCTAAAGTATTAGATCAGACAGGAAGAAATTTTGTGATGGTAAAAGCTATAACCAAGAAAGTTAATAAAACTAGACTAAATCACTATGAAAAGACAGCACAGCAATGAAATACATTAAGCGAGATGTTCTAGGAAGACAGCAAAAACTAAAAAAAAGCCTGGGATCATTGATGGCAATAGAAGTGGGAAGAGGCCATACAAAAACAAACAAACAAACACACCTTATAAAATATTTAAATAATATACTTTAAAAGTTTAGCCTAATAAACATATTATTCCTTGAATGACCATGGGGTTATGTCCCAATAAACCTATCATTATATTGAAGATGTTTTAAGTCAAAAATGCATTTAATACACCAAACCTACGAAAACCATAGCTTAACTGAGCCTACCTTAAACATGCTCAGAACACTTATACTAGACTAGAGTTGAAAAAAAATCATCTAATACAAAACCTGTTTTACAATAAAGTGCTGACTATGCCATGTGATTTATTGAGTACTGCACTGAAAGTGAAAAACAGAATGATTGTATGCTTACAGGATGGTTAAGTGTATTGGTTGTTTACCACTGAGTCACATACTTGACTGAGAGCTGCAGCTTGTTGCTACTGCCCAGCATTGAGACAGTATTGGATCATATACCCCTTGCCTGGGAAAAAATGAAAATTCAAAATTCAAAATACAGTTTCTACTGAATACATATCCCTTTCACACTATTGTGAATCTGAAAAATCATAAGTCAAGCCATCATAAGCTGGGGACCATCTGTGTATATACACATATACCACCCACCACACAAAAATACAGGGAAAGAGAGGGGAGGGAGAAGCTGCCCTTACAAACAATAATAATACATTCTCCTCTTACTTATTAGAGTATTAATAAAAATTGATCACATAACTGGCCAAAAGAAAAGCTAATTAGATTCTCAAATTTAAAGAAAATATAGTTCACATACTCTGACCATGGAAATTAACAACCCAGAGATGACCCTTATAACTTTGCCATTTAAAAATTAAGGAACACTCTGATAAACACAAAATTGAAAGCATTTGAAGTGATAAATTTTCTAGAACTTAACACAAAAGCAAATAATTTATATCTATATCTATATCTATATATAATGGGATATAACTAAAAGCTATACTCAGGAAAATTTATAGTTAAAATATTTGTTTAAAAAAGAGAAAGATTTAATACAAATGAGTTATGTATTAAGCTAAGAAATTAGAAAAATAACAATAAGAAAATGAACCGAAAAGGTAAGTAGCATAGATACTACTGGTCGGGCCACAGGAGTGGTAGGAGGCACTCTCCACCATTAGAAGTGGCAGTCAAGATGGCAACATAGGAAAATCCCGAACTCACCTCCTTCTCACAAACACAAGAAATCTATAGCTACATATGAAATAATCACCTCTGAAAAAGACCTGAAAACTAGCTGTACAGCTCCTCCACAACAAAAGATAAGAGGGCTACACTGAGACAGGTATGGAATAGGATGGAGAGGAAGTATTTTCAAAAACTCTACCCCCAGCACAGCGACCTACAATCAGGAATCCTACAAATAAGTTTCTCCCTGAGGAATGAGAGGTTTATGCCCTACATTGGGCACTACAATGCTTGGGACCTGCACTAGAGAGATGAGCTCCTAAAATGTCTGGCTTTGAAAATCAATGAGATTTACACCCAGAAGAATCATAGGGCTGTAGGAGATAGAGATCTACTCTTGAAGGGCTCATGTGCAGACTCACTTGCTCCAGGATCCAACACAAAAGCAACAATTTGAAAAGCACCTAGACCATACATGAAGGAGTCTCATTTGCTAATCTTAAATTGTCTAAGAGGGAGGAGCCTGTCCGGACTCTTTCCAGGGACTGGTTAGTGCAATCTTTATGTTCTTACTCTATGTTACTAGTGTTGGCAGTAGAAGGTACAATTTTTGTACTCCCTTTCTAACCTGTTAGTACTGGTACACCCTCCCACACCTCACCCCTGTGGATTCACTAGAGCCAGGCACCTGGGTGCCCCACCTGTGCATCAACCCTATAGCTCTGCAAGAGTTGGTAGGTACATGTAGCCCACACAAGGGAGACTCCTTGAGGCCCTGGTTCTGCTGGCCAGGGAAGACTGTGTATAAATTCCATTCTTATAAAAACTCTTGACAAAGTGAGTATAGGCAGAACGTACCTCAAGATAATCAAGGCCATATATGACAGGTCCACAGCTAATAACCTAATCGACAGTGAAAAGCTAAAAGCTTTTCCTTCAAGATCAAGAAGAAGACAAGAAAGCTCACCTCTCACCACTTTTACTCAACATGGTATTAGAAGTCCTAGTCAGAGCAGTTTGGAAGAATAACAAAAAAGAAATAAGAGGCATCCCAGTTGGAAACAAAGAAGTAAAACTATCACTATTTGTGAATAACATGATTTTATATATAGAAAACCCTAAAGACTCTACAAAAAAAATCCTATTAGAGCTGAGAAATGAATTTGGTAAACTTATAGGGTACAAAATCAACACACAAAAATCTGTTGCATTTTTATACATTAAAAACAACCTATCAGAAAGAGGAAAGAAGAAAACAATCCCATTTACAATTGCAAGAAAAATAATAAAATATCTAGGAATAAATTTAACCAAGGAGGTGAGAGACCTGTGCACTGAAAAGTAAGGCACTGATTAAAGAAATTGAACATACAAATAAATAGTAAGATAATAGATGCTCATGGATTGGACGAATTAATAGTGTTAAAATGTTTATATTACCCTAAGCAATCTACAGATTCAATGCAATCCCTATTGAAATATCAATAGCATTTTTTTTCACAGAATTAGAACAAACAATCCTAAAATTTGTACAAAACCACAAAACCTCTGAAAACGCTACAGCAATATTAAGAAACAAGAATAAAGCTGGAGGAATCATGCTTTCTGATTTCAAACTATATTTCTTCACTCATCATCAGGGAAATACAAATCAAAACTACAATGGGATGCCAACCCATACCTGTCAGAATGGCTAAAATCAACAACACAGGAAATGTGTTGGTGAGGATATAGAGAAAGGGAAACCCTCTTGCACTGCAGGTTGGGAATGCAAACTGGTACAGCCACTCAGGGAAACAGTAAGGAAGGTCCTCATCCTCAAAAAGCTAAAAATAGAACTACCCTATAATGCAGCTATTGCACTATTAGGTATTTACCCAAAGAATACGAAAATATGAATTCAAAGGTATGCATGCACCCTGATGTTTATGGCAGCATTACCTACTATCGCCAAATTATGAAAATAGCCCAAGTGTCCATCAATAGATGAATGTGGTATTTATGTATTATGTAAACATACACACACACACACACACACACACACACCAGCGGAATATTACTCAGCCATAAAAAGAATGAAATCTTGCCATTTACAATGATATGGATGGAGCTAAACAGTATAACGCTAAGCAAAATAAGTCAGAGAAAGACAAATACCATGTGATTTCACTCATATGTGGAATTTAAGAGAAAAAAAACACAAATGAACAAAGGAGACTTAACTATAGAGAATTGCTGGTTACCATAAGGGAGGTGGGATTGGGGGTTAAAAAGGGCACTTGTGATGAGCACTATATTGCACACCTGAAACTAATATTACACTGTACGTTAACTACACTGGAATTTAAATAAAAACATTTTTTAAATGATACTTCAAAGCTATAGTAACCGAAACAGTATGATATTGGCATGAAAACAGACACATAGGTCCATGAAACAGAATAGAGAGCCCAGAATTAAACCCATGTATAAATGTGGTCAATTGATTTATAACAAAGGAGGAAAGAATATATAATAGAGAAAGGACAGTCTCTTCAATAAATGGTGCTGGGAAAACTGGACAGCCACATGCAAAAGAATGAAAATAGACCACTATTGTAAACCATACACAAAAATTAACTCTTGAATGTAATACCAGAAACCATAAAACTCCTAGAAAAAAACACAGGCAGGGGACCACCTGGGTGACTCAGTCTCAGCTTGGATCACATTTTCTGAGTTCAAGTCCCACAGTGGGCTCACTGCTGTCAGCATGGAGCCTGCTTTGGATCTTCTGTCTCCTCTCCACCCTGCCCCTTCCCTGCTTGTGTACTCTTTCCTCTCAAAAATAAATAAATCTTAAAAAAAAACAGAAAATACATTCAGTAAGCTCCTTGACACTTGGCAATATTTGGGAGGGGGCGTTCCAAAGGCAATGGCAACAAAAGCAAAAATAAAGAAATGGACTACTTCAAACTATAAAGCTTCTGCACAGCAAAGGAAAGAAACTATCAACAAAATGAAAGGGCAACTTACTGAATGGAAGGTATTTGAGAATTAGATATCCAAGAAGGGCTTAATATCTAAAATATACAAAGAACTTACATAGTTCAATAACAACAACAAAAACAACAACAAACCCAAGCAATCCAATTACAAAATGTAGCTACATTTGTGGTAAGCATAGCATAACATGTTGTATACCTAAAGCTAATGTAGCATTGAGTGTCAACTATACTTAAATGAAAAAAATCTTAGATACTGTGATTTAATGAATATGAGTCAAATACCTTCATCCACTCTAGAAACTTCTGCCAACTTGAGAGAAAGTATCCCATGGCAATTTGTACACATCAATGTCACACTATGTATCACACTGCCTCATGAGTTATCTGCTTGTGTATGCTTTTTCCCTTGAATCCCTTAGGCAAAGGGATCATGTCTTTTTCTTCTTGAATTTTCCCCAGTACTTCTCCAGAGCCTTGATCAAGAAGTATTTGATGGACAACTGAATAAGGGCATAAATGTATAGATACTAATCAAAGAGCCAAAGGGTGCAGAGAATCAAAATGTCTCCTTTTATGTATAGTGACCTAGATAATGAAGGCACCATAGGCACATTAAGCTACAGATGACAAGTACTCAACTGACAGAACAGAAGGGAAAGAACATGTAGACCATGTCAGAAACCTAGTAATATTTTAACAGAGACACAACGGTGTTTTTCAAGACTATTCAAATATTTCAGAAATAATTTATTATTTTTCAACCATCTTTAGCCCCCTACACATAGTGCAATTTCAAGCTTCTGGAAAATCACTAACAAGACAGAGAATCATTTGCTGACTAGGCTGCTCTTGTAGTAATCATTAGTTTCTTTTGCTCTTAGGGACAAAGATAAAATCTGAAGAAAAAGAAAGGAAAATAACACAAAGACGTATGAAGGTTGAGATAAGTGAATACTGGCTCACATAAGAAAGATAAAAAGATCTATTCACACATCACCTACACTATCCACATTCACATAGATTGAAAAACTCAGGAGAAAAGCTGCCTTATTTACTAAGCAGCTGTATTGCTAACTATCTCCTCAGTCCTATGCCCAGTTCTCCTGAACTTGCTCCCTAGCATGGTCTTTAAACATTTCATATAAGAACGAGTATATAAGAATATACTTATATAATAGTATATAAGAATATTAATAGTATATAAGAACCAAGTGAACATGGGTTGTGTAAGATCCTGAATGGACCTGGCCAAGAGTGAGCCTTTGTTGATTAATTAGGGTGGAAGGTTTTCCTATAGGGTCATTAATTCTTATACCTGCTCCCCTGTGGTCCAGTAGGCTAGCATTGGATGATTTATGAAGGCTTTGAAGTGGGGGCTGGAGAAATGGGGAGGAAATGACTAAAAACAGCAGTTGTCACCATCAACAATTCCACAGAGACATCCAGCAACATGTTTAACCTGCTCCTATATTCGTCCCCCTTAGCCTGGCAACTTCCATTCATCTTTTACTTCTCAGCTAGCTTACACATCACCTCTTCTAGGGAGTGGTCTTTCAGGGCCCCCTAGTCTAGTCCCATAGCACCACCTATTGTGGCCATACTTCATTATAATTGCTTGATTTGTGCTTGTCTTCCACTCTACACCAGAAGTCTATAAGGGCAAGAGCTATGTCTGTGTCATTCACAGCTGAATCCCTTGTACCAAGCACATTGCCCAACATAAACTAAATGCTTAATTGATGTTGGGTGAATGAATCAATTAGCAAACAAACAAATGGGCAGGGGTGTGCCTAGATTAGGTAGGGCTAGTGGTCAAACCAGGTTTATCTAAGAAACTGGAAGACTGAATACTCATAGCACCCTGCGGTATGGGTGATGTTGTTAAACCTATTATAGAAATTAAAAAAAAAAAATCCCAGAGAAATTAACTTGTTCCAATGGAAGCCAAGTAAGCAAATTAGCTACCTTGCCCTGTGCATCCTAAGTCTCAGGTCTGATTATGTAGGCTCAGCAACAGGGAGGCAGACAACTGGCCAATGTCTAAGGGGATCTCCCCAGTTCTGAAAGTAGAACAGCCAGATTAAAGAGTTCCTCTTTGTATCTAAGCAGTAGGGCTTCTTAAATACCAGTTTGGTGTGGTATAAAAAAATCTGGAATTTGGAGGCAAAAAACTTATACTTCACTCCTACTTTATATGTCACTATTTGTAGGATCATCTCAGTAGGGCTTATAACCTCTCTAAAGCCTCTAAATTCATCTACAAAACAGGGAAAATGAAAACCCTATTTGTGCCATGCTATTTTGAAGAGTAATTGACAATCTGTGCCTGGCATAGTCTGGCTCTGAGTATACATTCAATAAATATCTATTTATTAGAATGGAATAAACTAGAATTGAGCTGAAATATTCCTCTCACAACTTCAAAACCTTTACCTTCATTTACTTTTCCCTCATGTCTGACACATAGTAGGAACTCTGTAATCAGCACACTGAAATTAAATCGGCTCTCTCCAAAAAAGTATTTAGGATTACATTCTGACCTAGACAGCCATACATTTTTTGACTTGTTTTATGACTGGTACTCAAGCTGAGATGATGCTCTTCTGAAGAAAAAAAAGGGCTGTATAAAGAGAATTCAGGTCAACAAATTTTACTGAGCAGCTAATATGTGCAGGGCCTTGTTTCAGGCTTACCAGAAGATCATGGAGGCAGAGTGACGAAAAGGGTAGAGATGAGGACATCATAATACCCGCATTCTCCCTAAGCAATTGGTGCTTTTCTAGGCCACTATTGGCAAGTTAAGCCCACTGGGATGAATTGCATTTCTTCTCTGAAAATACATTCATTTTCCTAGTCTAGACCCCTCAGTACTATGTAAAGTAGAATCTGAATTTGCAATCAATTCCTATGCATTTGCTGGAATTGAGGAATGGAAGCCAATTGATGCATATGTGTGGAATTCATTACATTAAGATTTCTCTCATTGAGATAATCACCTCAAAGACTGGAGAGCATAGAAAAATAATTATGCTCAATCTTCTCATTTGATATATTTTTTATTTTCACTTACTGGAAAAAAATTTGACTGTCATTGATCCCTTCCTAAGAGCAGTGTACATTTTATTTTAAATGTGCTGCCTCCGAGTTACTACCTAGGTAGCCTGGGCGGACATCTTCATCTTTAGAGATGAATCATTATTAAGGACCACTCACTCACTCTTCTCTGGGTTTGGTCCAGCTCTCTACCAATGAACTGTAGGCTTTATCTTCTCATTTCTAATACTCATTTATAAATCTAAACCTATACGAATAAAATTTTATACTGCAGTTGACAACCTGTATGAAAAGTATCAGCACTGTAGGATTTATAAACACCTAAAAAATTGCATTTCTATAATGGATTACTTGACAAGTCTTTAATTTATAATGCAACCAATACCATTAGGATATTATGACAGATTCTGGATAGATTTTGTAATTCTTCTCTGAAGACAGCACAATTACTAAGTCTCTATTCTTCACTTGGGAGTTCATTTGTGCAGTTAAAAAAAAACAACTATCTTCCTGACAACCCCAGAATGTTAAGTACTAAAACACTGATTAGAATAGGAATCCTCTCACCTAGAACACTGAGATGGAAATAACCAATAAAATGTTCATGCATGACTTAAGCTATGCTTGTGGAATGCGGGGTGGGAGAGAGAAGAGGGAAGTACATGAGTAAATGTCTGAAATTGAATCATAGGAAGACATCTGAAAAACTGAACTACCTGAGTTGTGAATTGGCCTCTAAAACCACTTGGTCTAAATCTCTCACTCCACATTATAAGACACTGAGGCTGGAGAGAGGGAAGGCATTTTCATTTAACTATTTAACTACTAGTGAGTGGAAAAGGTATTAAGTAGGAGCAAGTTCTCCTGTTTCTCAATCCAGTACCTATCCTACTGTAAGGGTTTATGCCAGAAATCACAATATTAAGGTAATATGACAACAGATCAAACTGAAAGCTAAAAAGAAAAGAAGGGAAGAAGCACATAGAAAGAGGAAAGAGCTAAAAATTCTTTTTCTAAATTTACTATTATCTTAGTCCACTTGGGTTGCTGGAACAAAATACCACAGACTGGGTAGCTTATAAGCATCAGATATTTATTTCTCACAGTTCTGAAGGCTGGAAGCCCAAAGACCGGGGTGTCAGCATTGTCAAGTCAGGGCTATCTTCTGAGTTGCAGACTTTTCCTTGTTATCTCCACATGGTGGAAACAGCTAGGAAGCTCTCAGAGACCTCTTAGAAGGACACTAATCCCATTCCTGAGGACTTCCCCCTCATGACCTAATCACCTCCCAAAGGTCCCACATCCTCATACCATCACCTTGGATGTTAGATTTTCTACATCTGAAAATCTATGCTGGCAATGACACAAATATTCAGACCATAGCAACCATGGGGTGAACATTGGCATCCTTATACATTTATGAGACTGTATAAAACATGTATGTGCAATATGGCAGTGCTGGCAAATTATAGTTCATGGGCCAAATCTACCCTACCACCTGTTTTTAAAAATTGTTATTGGAACACAATACATCCAGTTGTTCATGTATGTCTGTGGCTGCTTTCGTGCCACAACAGTAGAGTTGAGTAGTTGTGTCCGAGACTGCACAATCCACAAAGACAAAAATATTTACTTTACTGTCTGGCCCTTTACAGAAAACATTTACAGGCACCTACTTTACAGAGTACTAATAAATACTAACAAAATATATTCATACTAGTAATACCAATAAAATGAACTCCCAAGAACACAACATCCAGGTGAAGAAACTGACCCTTACCAATACTTTAAAAGACCTGGGAACCCCTCCCTTATAATATCCTCCTCTCTCCTCCCACACACTACTTTGTTTGAAAAGCCAAGTATGAACTGCAAACCTAGGAAGGTTTAAAGAAAAGGCAATTTTACCATTGTTAGATGAAAGAAATTCAAGAGAAGGTGTGCTGAATAGAATATCAACTTTGACTCCACTGAGAGTTTATCAGAGTCCTTTATAAAGTAATGGGAATGAGGGGCACCTGGGAGGCTCAGTCTCAAAAATAAATAAAACATTAAGAAAATTTAAGTAATGGCTATGAGGTTATGAGTGAGAGCTGGGCAGCAAAAAGCTCCGCACACCTGGGATGTGTGGTGAGGTACTTGAGGTCGGACAGGGATTTGGTCAGAGGGTAGGCTGCTCTGTACCTTTTGCTTTTAGGTTCCTCATGGAGAGAGAAGAGAACATTTCTGCAAGATGAAATGTGTCACTGGCAGACCCAGGCAGAAGGTCCTGGAACAGCAGAGCAGGAAATTTACCAGCATCTGGAAGACAGAGTGTTGGCAGCTGATCATGAGTCAAATTGCGATTATCAGGACCAGTTAGACCTGGGGCACAGCTGTTCTCTTGGGGTTCTGCTCGGCATCCTCCTGGAATTCTCTTCACTCTGCTCTGAGGCTGCCTGTTTTATTTAGCCCATGTTTTTCTTTCTCATTTGGTGCAATACAGCCTCTAATAGCTTGTTTAGAAAGGGTATGTGAGAGGTCAAAGTTTTCAAGATCTAAAATTTCTGAAATGTTTATAGTCTATCAATAGCCAACTGATGATTCTGCCGGTAAAGAATTAAGGTTGAAAAGTGCTGATGCCATCAGCTGATGCTGATGTGTGTGTGTGTGTGTGAGAGAGAGAGACAGAGACAGAGAGAGACAGAGACAGAGACAGAGAGAGACAGAGACAGAGAGAGACAGAGACAGAGAGTGCACAAAGACCAGAATTTGATGACACTCTCCTCAGGGAGTGGACTATCAAAGTTGAGAAACCAGCTGGATTATTCCTTTTTGCTGTGATTTTACACCCCGGTATTACTCCACAACAGCAAAATAACATGTACAAACCGTCTAAGGTCTTCCCTTTGAGAATAATTGAAAACACCTAGTTATCTGCCTTCTTTGACCAAATTTAGCAGCTGGAAGGCCATATACACCATCAGTAATGGGGTCCATGCAATTGAATATACACAAATGACAACTCTGTATATATAACCATATCACTTTGGTAGGGCTGCTATAATAAAATACAATGGACTGGGTGGATCAAACAACAAAAATGCATCATCTTGTCATTCTGGAGGCTAGAAGTCTGAGTTCGAGGTATAAGAGGGGTTGGTTTCTTCTGAGGGCTCTCTCCTTGGCTTGCAGCTGGCCATCTTACATCTGTATTTTCACATAGTTTTCCCTCTGTGACTTCATGTCCTAATCTCCTTTTCTTATAATGACACATTTTAACATAATTAGCTCTTTAAAAAGTATCTCCAAATACAGTCACGTTCTGAGGTACTGGGAGTTAGGACTTCAACATAGGAATTGGGGGAAGGGCACAATACAGTCCAAAATAATGATTGGGTTTTATTATATTCATACTAGTCTAGACTTTTTTTATAAATCACTTTTATAAATGCCTCGGAGCCTATCTTATAAACAGTAATCTAAGGTAGTAAACAAATAGGCTTTGCAGCAATAGCATTTAGTTATCTATATAGGCATGCACTCTGAATACATCTAAGTTCATATTAGCATTACTTAGACAATGCCTGTTAAATATTTGAGAGTCATTATACATTTAAGAAAAAAGTGATATAATTACGGTATAAATTTAGCTATTGTAAAATGGAAGTTACAGTATTATGATTTTCAATTACTTTCTCAAAAGTATAACAGATATAAAGAGAAGAATCTTAAATGCTCAACAATAACATTTAAATTGATCGTACTTCAAAAATTAAGGTCATGCTAATTTCATATGGTCTTCATACAATTTCTAACAAAATTTTAATCATGACGGTTAATAGCACTTCAACCATTATGTCACTTTTTCATATACTTTCATCTTATAAATGGCAAGTTCACATTAATGTATTTAGGAGAATCAAGTCAGCTTGATTATTTAGGTTTTTTCTTGGCAATAGCCCAGAATTTCTAAAATGTAAATCTATGAAAGTTTTATTTTAATTCCTATCCTAGTGCTATCTTTATATAAAGCTGATTAAATACCATTGTCCCGAGACAATGACAATTGAGAGAACATGTATTATACATACATACAAATCTTAATACATTTTGGTCCTCTGGGGAAATACAGAATCTCATTTAAAAGTGTTCAAATAGGGAATACCTGGGTGGCTCAGGTCATGATCTCACATGTTCGTGGGTTTGAGCCCCGCATTGGGCTCCTCTTGTCAGTGTGAAGCCTTCTTCGGATCCTGTGTCCCCCTCTCTCTCTGCCCCTTCCCCACTTGTGCTCTCTCTCTCTCTGCCTCCCTCAAAATAAATAAAATTTAAAAATACTTTAAAAATAAATAAAAGTGTCCAAATAGGTGAAAGTATAGCAAAAGGTCTTTCAAATTGTATCATCAACTGAACCAAATAATTTATATTAGGTCTTTCTTGGTACAATGTCATTTTAGAACTATGGAGGAGTTACAGCACCACTAATTCCCTATATGGCCTACCTAGTCCCACAGGCATGGAATTAAAGTGATGATGGATATGTCCAACCAATACAAGTTCACTTACAGCAGGTAAAGGACTTATTAATAAGATCTAACTCCACCTCTGCCTTAGGCAAATTCCGTGGCATCCTCTCTATGTCAGCTCCTCTAATTATAAGAATTAGCCATGAATCAGGCAGAATGAATAGATACAAATGAGTGAATGATATCAATTAAAATGTTGTAACAGTAATGATGATTTTTACTCTCTATTTGGTTCTTCTGATGCCTGCCTGGTCAGCATGGTCAGGGGATCTGGATGCCACGTAGGATTTGAACACTTGAAATAAACCATGCTGTCTGGTCCAAGGGAGTAAAAGAAATGCTAATTTCTTGGATTGAACACTGGGAAATGAGAGTATCATGTATATGCTAGGCAATTTGCTTTGGGGTTCTATATTCAAATTTCAGGATATTGAAAAAGCACAGCAATTTATGGGAACAAAAAATGTAAATACTGACTAGTGATAAATATTTCTGAGAAACTCTGACCTAATGTAGAGGCAGGAAAAAAAAATCTTTCAGCAAGGATCTCAATACCAACAAGTTACATTTCAGTGAACAGGAAGTTCATTTTCATAAGCAAACTCCCTAAAAGGCCAGAAAGTCAAATAGCAACACCTTGTGTTATCTGAGCTTAAATGAGTTTGGCAACAATGATCATAGAGTTCTATCCAAGTCTCCCTTCAACATCAAAGAAGGAATGTCTATTCCCTATGAAGATGGGACATTCTTTTCTTTTTTAATGTTTATTTATTTTTGAGAGAGAGAGAGAGAGAGAGAGAGAGAGAGAGAGAGAGAGAGAGAGAGACAGTGTGAGTAGGGGACAGAAAGGGAGGGAGTCACAGAATCCAAAGCAGGCTCTAGGCTCTGAGCTGTCAGCACAGCACCCTATGCAAGGCTTGAAGTCACGGACTATGAGATCATGACCTGAGCCGAAATTGAATGCATAACCAACTGAGTCACCCAAGAGCCCCAATTATTTTCTACCTTGTCCCATATAACTATGTCCCTGGATCTCCAGTGGCTTCTGTTGTCTGTTATCTCTCAGCTCAGAAAGGGCCCAATGGTTCTGTTAATTTGGCCTCACTTCATTGGCATAGTTTACCACCCTGAGATCTGGCTGCATCTCTTACTGTATCCCTGACTTCAGTCAGTCTGCCCTGCAGTCCTGAGGTACAAGATCATCTTGTCCCATTTCTTTGGATCCCTTTCATAAGTCCACCATCAAGCACTATCAGTTACGTTCCATTCTCCTCCTTAGGACGGGGGTAGGGATCTACAAGTTTTCTCTTCTACATGGGAGACCAGGAAACTCTAGGGAACCTACTTGGGCCTTCTTTCTGCCTAACCATGCTATGCTGCTTGTTTTACTCTGATGTGGCTGTTCCATGTGGCCATGGAAATACCCTGCAAGACCTTCCAAATTTGAGAAGCAGAGTAAATGTTTTTTCTTGATTAGGCTTTCCCCTCAACCCCAGGTTAGAAATGTGAATCTAAAACACAAGTGAAACACTATCTGTTTCCCATATGTTTGATATCTTCACTTTTCCTCAATTCACCAGGGACAGGGAGGGGTTAGTGTACCTGTTAGGAGTCTTAACTCTAAGCAACAAAAAACAGTTTTGCCTAAATTTAACATAAAATGAATTTATTCCTGGAAAATGGGTAGCTCACAGATTCCAGAATGGCTGAAGAACCAAGCAGAGAGGTATCATGACTAAGAGCAACATCACTGACACCGAACAATGGATGTGGCTGCCACCGCATCAATACTAGGCCTGCCAGAATGGATTTTACAGAATCTCAATTTTTTATCTTTAATTTGCCACTTAAGGTCTGGGGCAATGGGACTGGAATAACCCTGGCTTCAAAGGACCACAGCAAAGCAAGTATCTGGTATTTCCAGCTTTTCTATTGCAAAGAAAGTTCATACAGTAGGTGCGGCCTCAAAGGAAAATCTAGATGCCATTGGCAGCAAAAGGCATGCTAACTGTCCTATGCAGCGTGGGCTTTCCACTTCCTCTATCTTGTCAACCCTTTTCCTTAGGTTAAATGGCTATGTGGTGTAATGGGGGAGACGATGCCCCCATCATTCCCAGGTGTGTAATGGTATAATGGCTACAGGAGACATGATTTGGAGATGGTGGGGTGGGAGATGTGATAGATTAGTATTTCCAAAATACCCCCCATTAAACTGGCAAATAAAAAAAGAGGGGTGCCTGGGTGGCTCAATTAGGTAAGTGTATTACTCTTGATTTCAGGTCAGGCCATGATCTCACTGTCATTTGATCAATTCCCACATCATGTTTAGCATGAAACCTGCTTAGGATGCTCTTTCCGTTTCCCTCTGCCCCTCCTCTGCTTTTGCCTGTGCACATATGCGCATGCGTGCCCTCTCTCTCCCTCTAAAAAACAGGGGCAGGGAATTTAAAATCACTGTTATATAAAGCTTTAACTTCAAACATTTTTATATCCCAAGCACTGTACATTATACATAATAAGAAACTATTTACAGATTCAGAGTTTGGGTTTGTTTTAGAAATCTAAATTCAAATGCTTATCTAAAACTACCCAACAACTACCCAACAACTCAGGCTTCAACTCTTTAAAATTAGCAATGACATTTCCACATAGGTTTATAAATAGAGGAAAAATCTCTAGCTTTGGAGGTTGGGTTCCATCTTTAGAAACAACAATGCCTGACTAACTATTTTTTGTTTGTTTTTGCATATGATATTTTGTCTTTGTTTAAGTCACAATAAAAAGCTGACATGCAATTGTTAGGACCGTGTAAATTTTCTATATTTATCCAAGATTTCAGCTGCATTAATTCAAAGGGTTGAATGTGAGAGATCGAGATGACTCCTCAGCAGAATATGCTTGGGGGTAAACAAGACATAGATACTTTTCCATATGTACATAAACACTTTGATAAACCTTCCTTTTGCCTGGTAGCAGCAGACACCCCCCACTAGCAAACAGGAACTCCTAAGAAGTGTTACCCGTAAGAAAGCATGCATATGCTCTTGAACCTCATAAAATCTTCAATAAATACAGTAAGTGATAAGATATGTGTCTTTTTATGAAAAGCACAGAACATGCTTATGGTTCTAAATAATCAGGGGCATATTATGAAAATGTATGAATAGATAGGAAGAACAAGTGTTGGTGCGGATGTGGAGAAAATGGAACCCTCAGACATTGCTGGTGGGAAATTAAAATTGCACAGCCTCATAGGAAAACAACTAGGCAGTTCCTCAAAAGTTAACTATAAAGTTACCATATGACCCAGCAATTCGACTCCTCGGTATATCTGAAAAAAAATGAAAATAGATATTCAAATACGTGCATGTAAATATTCACAGGGGCATTACTAAAAATCAACAAAAGACAGAAACAACCCAAATATCTAACTGGTGGATGGATACACAAAATGTGGTTAGAGCCATACAGTGGAATAGTTTTTAGCCATAAAGAGTGGCAGAGGAATGACAGCAACAAGATGGTGGGATAGAAGATCCCTGGCTCTCGTCACCATCACAGAGATACTGATTAGCAACTATCAACAGAAAATAACACCTTTGTGAAAATCTTAGAACCTGGGAATGAGGCTGAAGCACTCACTTAGAATGAAAACCTAAGAAAAGTCACATTAGAAGGATGAGAGGAGCCATTTCACTTTGACCACATTGTCTCTACACCAGGCCAACAAACCATCACATCTAGAGGGATCCTCTGGGCTTATTTTGCAATGGAGAAAAGAGAGCCTGAGGCAGATATCAAGCTTCCCCAGGGCTCCAGGGCACAACCCATAACATGCACTTTAGTTTCATCACCGGGGAAACACTGGGGGACTTGGCAGGGCTAGGCTACCTGGAGTCATCTGGGAACAAAGAAGGGGGCTGGGGTTAATAGCAACCAGTGCACAGATCTTGGTGGTCATACTGCACATCACTGCCAGCAGCTTCACCCGGCCAGAGAGCCCAGCCAGCAGCTGTGTCCATCCATGAAGCCAAGTGAACATATCCATCTGGCCAGGAGCACAGTGAGATGTTCTGCCCAGCAGACCAGCTGTGGGAGTCAGCCTAAGGCCCCACCTGACCACAGAGCACAGCCAGCAAACCCACTTGACCACAGGGTACAGTAGGTGACCCCACCCAAATGTGGGGATCCCAGTAAAGACAAGCTCAGGACCAGATGGCTTCATGAGTAAATTCCACCAAATAATTATAGAAGTAGTGCAGAAACTTCTAAAAATCCTCCAAAAACTTGGAGAAGAGAGAATACTTCCAAACTCATCTTACAAGGCCCACCTTACCCGGTACCAAAGCCACATAAGGACATTATAAGAAAAGAACACTAGAGTACAATAACCCTGATGAACATAGATGCAAAAATTCTCCCCCCAAAATACTAGCAATCCAAAGTCAACAGTATAGTAATAGAATCATACACCATGATCAAGTGGAATCTATCCCTGAGATGCAAGGATGTTTCAACATATAAAAATCGATAAATGTGATATACCTCATTAACAGGATGAAGGATAAAAATCAAATGACCATCTAAATAGATGCAGAAAAAGCATTTGAAAATGTTCAATATCCTTACATGACAAAAATGCAACAAATTGAGTATAGAAGGAATAAATGTATTTCAACATAATAAAGGCCACATACGACAAACCACAGCTTTAACAGTAAGATACTGAAAGCTTTTCCTCTAATATTAGGAACAAGAAAATGGTGCCCACACTCACCATAATACTGGGAGTCCTAGCCAGGGCAACTAGGCAAGAAAAAAATCCAAATTAGAAAAGAAGTAAACTTATGTCTATTTGCAAATAATATGATCTTATACATAGAAAACCCTAAACACTCCAACAGAAAGTTGTTAGAATTAATAAACAAATTCCGTAAGGCTGTAGGTTACAAAATCAACATACAACAATCAGTTGTATTTCACTAACAATGAAGTACCTGAAAAAGAAATCGAGAAAATAATCCCATTCACAATTGTACCAAAGACAACTAAATACTTAGAAATAAATTTAACCAAGAAGGTAAAAGACCTGTACACTGAAAACTATAAGACTGATGAAAGCAACTGATAAAGACACAAATAAATAGAAAGCTATCCTGTGTTCATGTATTTGAATAACTAATATTGTAAACACATCTATACTATCCAAAGTGATCTAAAGATTCAATTCAAAATTCCAATTATATTTTTATAGAAATAGAAAAAACAATCTTAAAATTCATACGGAGCCACAAAATACCCCAAATGTGAAAGCAATCTTGAGAACAAAGAACAAAGCTGGAATATCACAATTTCTGATTTCAAGCTATATTTCAAAGATATAGTGATAGCACAGTATGATTCTGTCAGGAAAACATGCATATAGACCAATGGAAAAAATAGAGAACCAAGAAATAAACATATATATATATATATATATATGGTCAACTAATCTTTGACAAGTGTGCTGAGAATATACAATGGGCAAAGATAGTCCTTTCAATAAATGGAACGGGGGATTTGGATATCCACATGCAAAAGAATGAAATTGGACCCCTATCTTACACCAAGCAGAAAAAATAACTCAAAATGAATTAAGACCTAAATGCAAGATGTGAAACCTTAAAAATCCTAGAAGGAAACATGGGGGGAAGCCTCCTTGATATTGGCCTTCATAATGATTTTTTGCATATGACACCTTTAAAAGCACAGGCAACAAAAGCAAAAATAAACAAGTGAGACATCAAAAGAAAAAGCAAATGTGTAGCATGGGAAATAACAAAATGAAGAGAAAATCTATGGAATAGGAGAAAATATTTGCAAACCATATACCTTGTAAGGTGTTAATATCCAAAATATATAAGGAAAATGGGGCACCTGGGTGGCTCAGTCACTTAAGCATCCAAGTCTTGGTTCCAACTCAGGTCATGATCTCGCGGTTTGTGGAACCGATCCCCATGTCAGGCTCTGTGCTGACAGTGCGGAGCTGACAGTGCATGCTTAGAATTCTCTCTTTCCCTTGCAGTCAGCCCCTTACCCACTCGCACACACACATATGTGTGCATTCTCTCTCTCTCTCAAAATAAATAATATATATATATAAAGAATTTATACAACTCAATTCCAAAAATAAAATAAAATAATTAAAAAGAAATAATCCAGTTTAAAAAAAAACAAAGGACTTGAATAGACATCATTCTAAAGAAGTCATATAGATTGTCAACAGGTACATGAAAAGATGCTCAACATCCTTAATCATCAGGGAAATGCAAATCACAGCCACAATGAGATATCACCTCACACCTGTTAGATGGGCTACTATGAAAAAGACAAGAGATGATAAGCGTTGGCGAGGGTGTAGAGAAAAGGGAATGCTTGTTCAGTGTCAGTGGGAATGTACATTGGTACAGCCATGATGGAAAACAGTACTGCAGTGACTCAAAAAAAATTAAAAACAGAACTACCACATGATTCAGCTATCCCACCTCTAGGTGTATATATCTGAAGGATATGAAATCAGTATCTTGAAGAGATATTTGCACTCCCATGTTCATTGCACATTATTCACAACAGCCAAGACATGGGGGAAAAAAAGAATGCCCATCAACAGATGAATGGATCAAGAAAATGTGGTGCCTACATACAAAGGAATATTACTTGACCGTAAGACAGAAAAACATCCTGTCATTTGTGATCTATTGCATAAACCTGAAGGGCATTATGCTAAGTGAAATAAGTCAGACAAAGACAAGTATTGTATTAGTTATATGTGGAATCGAAAAGAGCTGATCTCTGGGGCACCTGGGTGTTTCAGTTGGTTAAGTATCCAACTCTTGATTTCGGCTCAGGTCATGAGCTCATGGTTCATGAGTTGGAGCCCCAGGTGAAGCTCCACGCTGATAGTGTGGAGCCTGCTGGGGAGTCTACCTGCCTTTCTCTCTGCCCCTCCACCTCTCATTCTGTCTCTCCCTCTCTCTCTCTCAAAATAAATAAATAAAAACTTCTAAAAAGCTAAAAATAAAAAAACAAAAGAGCTGAACTGGTGTGAACAGAGAGTACAGTAATGGTTATCAAAGGTACAAAGTCACTGTTATAAGATTACTAAGTCCTGGGGGTCTAGTGAAAGCAGGGTGACTGTTGCTAATAGTGCTGTGTTATAAACTTGCAAGTTAACAAGAGAAGAGATATCAAATGGTCTCACTACAAAAAGGAAATGGTAATTATGTGACATAATGGAAGGGTTAGTTTATGCCACAATAGTAGTCATTTTGCAAAATGTAAGAGTATCAAATCAATGCATTGTACACCTTAAACCTATACAATCTCGTATGTCAGTTATATGTCAATAGAGCTTAAAAAAGATAAAATTTAAAGAGATATGGAAAATGATGAATAAGTTCTGGAGATGTAATATACAGCATAGTGACTATAGTTAATAATACTGTACTGTATACTTGAAATTTTCTGCGAGTAGGTGGATCATAGGTGTTCTCATCATATACAGATACACAGAAAATGGTAATTGTTTGAGGTGATGAAGGTGTTAATCAACTTGATTTTGGCAATAATTTCATATGTATATCAAATCATCATATTGTATACTTTAAATATATGTGATTTAACTTGTCAATTATGCTTCAATAAAGCATATTTCAAAAAAATAGAAAGGACATACTGCTAAATACTACAATATATATGATACTTGAAAACATGCTAATTGAAAGAAGCCAGACACAGTAAACCGCATGTTGTATGATGTCATTAATATAAAATGTCCAGATAGGCAAATCTATAGAGACAGACACTACATTAGTGCTGTGTCAGAAACTGGTAGAGTGAGAACAGGGAATGACTGCCAGTAGGTACGAGGTTCTTTCTTGTGGTGACAAAAACATACTGGAATTACATAATAGAGATCGGTGCACTTATATAAATATACTAAAAAGCGCTGAACTGTACAAAAGGATTAACTCATGGTATGTGCATTATATCTCAATTTTAAAAAGAGAATACATAGGGGCGCCTGGGTGGCTCAGTCGGTTAAGCCTCCGACTTCAGCTCAGGTCAGTTCTCACGTTCGTGGGTTCGAGCCCCGCGTCAGGCTCTGTGCTGACAGCTAGCTCAGAGCCTGGAGCCTGCTTCCGGTTCTGTGTTTCCTTCTCTCTCTGCCCCTCCCCCTCTCATGTTCTGACTCTCTCTGTATCAAAAATAAATAAAAAATGAATAAATAAAAATTTTAAAAAATTTAAAAAAAGAAAAAAAGAGAATACATGGAGAAGAAAAGAGAGAAAGGTCTCTGAATCTAGTAAAAAGAATGCTCTATCCTAAGACATAGCAGCATCTGGATAATCAATCCTTTTGCCCGCCCACCCTCAAAGGGATAACCCACAATAAAATTCTAACTGGTAGCTTAGTCTAAGCTCAGGTAAACAAAACTGTAAGTCAATGCACTTATAACAACAAAAGGCATACTTTGCTGTCAGGAATATCATAAAATTTACCATAGTGACTACTTAGAGCATCTTAATGAAGTTGAATATAGAGGTCTGGTTATGTCAAAGAAAAACTTTACCTAAGATTAGCCTTAATTTCAGCCATGCGTAGTCTTACATTAGCGGTATGACAATATTATGAAACATTAAACGACTGCTAACTGATTGGCCACTTCGTGGTTCCCCAGGGTCCTTGCCTAACACAGGCAGCTAGGGCATCAGAGACTTCACTACCCCAGGGCAGGTTGTTAGCACAGAAATCTAAAAGCAAAAGAGTGACCAGTGCTGAGTTTCTGAATTTCCCAGGAGAATTTCTTAATTTGAGACCAATACGATTGCCTTTAGAGGAAGTATTTTGAGTTACAAGAGCCTATGTCTTTTGAGGCTCAAATAACAAATCCTTGGTCTAAGCAATAGGAAAAGAATAATATTCCTCTCTAAGAATGAATTTCACCCATCCCATCCAGTAATGTTTAAGATTTCATGTGAGTAATGGAGTGGGTATAGAGTAGGGGAGAGATAGTCCAAGAAAAATGCCAGATAGGTATTGATGAGGTCTCCTAGAGCAGTCAGAAGCAGGAGGTGATGAAGCTTCCAGATAAATTTTGAAATCAAGATTAAGAAGACCCCATACACTACCTCCTCTAACTATTGCTCTGGGAGGCAAAAGGCTCACAGAGACATCTTCAAACCATCACAGGTTAGGAGAGGAAAGGAAAGATGGATTCATCCTATGCAGATACGCCTCACAGAATCCTCACAGATCCCCATGGCATATGGGAACTTCTCCTAGGTCCCCTGTGGCCCACAGTGTCATGGATCTGGAAGGGCCTCAGAACTTCAATGAAAAGCCGCTCAGCTGATAGTACAGGAACTTTAAGTCTAGTAGGGATAGGAATTGACGGGAATGAAACATTTTAGCAAGTAGCAGGATGGAGGGGTGAGGATTACTAAAAACAGGGCAGGAATAAGTACCTTTCAGGGCATCATGGGCAGATCCTAGGGCCCACTATCCACCCCACTGTGTCTTACCCAAGTTCCCTGGAAGGAAAGCCTGACACAAAGATTTTCCTGGGAGTGTGATCCCAGGGATTAAGGATGAGGTACAGGAAATAAAGCAAGAAAGGGGCAGAAACAAAATAAGAATGCCTTATTATGAATTAAGAATGCAGTTAGCCAGTGCAAAAGGAAAATGCCTGTTTAATCCAATGAAATGTCTGAGAAACCGCATTAAATCCAGCTTCCTGGGGATAAAATTGGGAAGCAATTATCAGCTAGCCTCCAAGCCCTTGGTTCAAAGTTTTGCCCCACTGGGTATGAACTCCCCATTTCTGTACTGTGCTGAGTGATTTCTGAAACATCTCACACTTCAGCTTCAATAAGGCCAAGCTGGTGACAAATTGGTCCCCACATTGGTGGCTGAAATAGCAAGAGGATCTAAAGGGATGCATAAAAAGTGTCAGATACACTTAAGTGAGCGCATCAGACCTAAGTGCCATTGTGGACAGATGGTGAGGAAAAGAACCCTAAATTGACAGTGCATTCATTCCAAGTCAGCTGCAAAAACCTGAGGCTACAAAATTAACTTGAATTGGCAAAATTAAGTTTTCTTCTTTAGAGCTGAGAAGGAATTCAAAATAGAGGCTAAATTGGGTTATACATAAAATTGTTATACTACTTCAATGTCTAAGTTTAGTGGCCTGTAAAATTCATCTCTACTAAGTATTCATTTTGTATGCACTCAACAAATATTTCTTGAGTGCCTGCTGCATGCAAGCACCTACACAGGTGTCATAGGGAGCATAAAGGCAAGGAAAGATAATACTGGTTCTCAAGTTGCCCACAGTCTCATGGGGAGAAAGGCAGTTATCCACCCAACTACAATCCAGGAGGAAAGGCTAGCTATATAAGTGACAAAGCCAAGGTCTCACCCCATGTGGGTCTTGAGGGTCCTCATTAGTAAAATAAAGTTGGAAGAGCCAATCCCCCACTGGCATTCTGTGATCCTCTTACTGACACACAAAACCAGATAACCACAATATAAAAGCCACATTGTTTAGTTTAAATTATTCTCCCCAACTCCCTCTTGCAGGGAAATTGTTTCAGAGAAAGCAGGATGGGAACCTATCAGTCATCATACTCACTTGTCCAAAACAAAGCCAGTATTGAAACAACCAACTTATAAAAACAGCTGGGTGGCTCAGTTGGTTAAGCATCTGACTTCAGCTCAGGTCGTGATCTCACAGTTTATGGGTTTGAACCCCACATTGAGCTCTCTGCAGTTGGTACAGAGCTCACTTTGGATCCTCTGTCCCCCATCTCTCTGTTGTTCCCCTGCTTGTCCGTTTTCTCTCTCTTAATAAATAAATATACTTAAAGAATATTTTTTAAAAAACAGCCAAGTTACAAATGAAAAATTCTGGAAAAAGTACTTTCTGACTTCACGAAGGGGAGAAAAAGAAAGCTTTTAAAACCAAATCCAACTTTGGGTACATAATACTATCATAAGCAACTGTGAAGTATCTTTAATAGATAAAATGTCGACCAGCACAATAGATTACTAAGCACGATATTTATTGGCTGCTTGCCTGACATATGTTACCCATCGTTCATGCAAATGAACTTCTCTATTAATTCAAAACTCTTATTGCTGCTCTCCAATTCCAATTCTACACTTTCTTTCCTCAAATCTTACCTATACCAACCATCCTTTCACAATTCTCCAAATTTAGTGTAATGTATTATCTTTCCTTTTATTTTTTTATTTTTCGCCATGTGGATGGATTGCATACTAAAAATTGTAATTAGAAAAAATACCAATGGAACTGTTTAACCAAGAGAAAGCCAACAATTTAATGCCACTGTATAATGATGACCCATACATTTTCACTGAAAAATACCAGCTAATTTTTAGCCAAAGTTTAATAGTATGAAATACCAGAGATCTGGGTAACATTTCTTTTTTTTTATATTTTATTTATTCTTGATACAGAGAGAGACAGAGCATGAGAGGGGGATGGGCAGAGAGAGAAGGAGACACAGAACCGGAAGCAGGCTCCAGGCTCTGAGCTTGCTGTCAGCACAGAGCCTGACGCGGGGCTCAAACCCACGAATGTGAGATCTGACCTGGGCTGAAGTCGGAGGCTTAACCGACTGAGCCACCCAGGTGCCCCTGGGTAACATTTCTGACACATACTCCTAACTTTTGAGGATTAAGCAGATTAAATACAGAAAACGGTACCTACTGAATTAATCAGCCATACTTTTACTAATATAGTTTGAACAAATGCCCTGGAATGTCTCTCACACATAATTGAATTTATCTAGATTTAAGGTGTATCTACAGTTCTCCCAATAAAGGGAACTTTATACTCAACACTGGGCAAGAAAAAGAGTGTTTCTAACACACTCTTCTTTGTTACAAATGTTACCTTTGCCTTAAATATAGGACAAAAGAACTGAAATGTGTGGCAAGAAGTCCACCTTTACACAGTACAGAACATTCAGAACTAGGAAAGGAATATTTCTGTCTCATTTGTTGTTTTTAAAGTCAAGTGATTTTGTGGAATCACTGAATCATGGTGTAAACGTGGTATGAAATGAAAAATGGTCAGTTTCCTTTGCATGAAGAATATAGAGGCTGCATTGTAATTTACTTCTAGACTGAACTATTTGCTTCAGTAAAGATAGTCTCTCATTGTCAAGGTGCCTTGATTATCTATAGATAATAGAGACGTTAGGGTCCCAGGAGAGAAAGTATAAAGATATCCATTTGTGTGACCAGATCACTGGTTTAGTTTGTAAACAGTTGGGTACCCTTAAAGGTAGAAAGGTCAAAATCAGTTGTTTAGATCAGACGTCCACAATGCTGCACCAATTTTAGAGTTTGGCAAATAATAGAGAGGGTAATATAAAAAGCTGAAAGAGCTGTCTCTATTTTGTTATGAATGTGTCAAGCAAATATCAGTTTGCTTGTAGTTTTAGATTTGAATTCCTCATGGGCTTGGGTACATATACGTTCACATAAAAGTAGAGACAATATTCATAGTTTTGAATACTGATGGTGAAATCTCTGAGATTGTACGCCATTTCCAAAATATATTTCCCATGGCCCAACCAAACTCAGCAAATCAGAGATTCTTGTGAAATAGACTAGACACTTAATAAAAAGTTCAGCTCATGTAAGGCATGATAATGGATATGGAATGGAACCATGCTTCAGTTACTAAATACTGTTTTCTCCCCAGGTGTCAGTGTCAGTTTTTAATGTGTAATGTGTCTCTAAGTATACTCACATTCTGTGTTTACAATGAATATAATTTACTTTTAAATTTTACTACCTCCTCTACCTTTGATGGCATAGAACACATTTTTCCAAGATAAATTACTCAGTGATTGGAATCAACTGTCACATATGAGTCCCAGAGCCGAGAAAAAGCAGAATTTAATGAGGTCACCATAGAAAAGATTGCTGCTTTAACTGTTCAAAATCATTTATGTTTAAAAAGACTTTATAGTAAAGAAAAAAAAATATTGAAAACAGTATCAGCAGCAGATTTGCTTGATTGCTTTAACAGAAGCTGAAGGGTTTTTGTAAAGCCATCTTGTGGTGAGAGAACCATTAGGAGCCCAGGCAGAGGAGTGCGGGGGCAGAGACGAGGAGGGCGGGGAGCGATCTGGGAGGCAGGAGCAAAGGAGGAGAGACAGGAGGGATAGCAGCGTGGGCTGAATGCAGACCAGCAGCACCGCATTTCCACCTCTTGATCAGGCCCTTTTGCTGAGGCAGAAAAATCCAGGGTGGGCAGCTGGACCCTTGCCACGTTTTGCCTTTTGAATTTAGTCTAAATTGAATCAGGTGATGAGAAGGCACGAAAGAGCTCATGACTGCTGTAGCAGGAAAAACCAGACTTCAAACAAACGGAGTAGTCAGTTAGTGAAATAAAAACACAGCTGTGGTTCCTAAGAGACTTAAATCTCAGCAACTCAGGGAAGCAGGGGGCAGAGGTGCTGGCAAAGGAATGTCGGAAAGCTTCTGATTAGAAAGGAGGTTTAAAAGCAAAGTGTGCTGCAGCTCAGCGCGTCTTCTCAGAGCCCAGAGGTGGGAGAACATAGAGATGTGTATTTAAGAATCACTTCTCCTTGATTTAAAGCCTAATAACATAACTTTTTTATATCCTTTGTTAACTGAGGATAAGTCTCCTCTTAGGCTTTCTTTCCTGTTATGTTTCTTTTCACAGAACTGCTTCCCCCAAATACTATGAGTTCCATATAATGTTTAGATAGGAGAGAAGTATTCCAAAAGTAATACTTCCTATGAGCCAAAAATAACCAGTTAGAAAATCTAAATAACCTGCTAATTGTACTAACAGGAAACATAAGGAAATTATACGATGAAAACTAGCAAACATGACTGAGCAACAGAAACGAGCTGAATAGTGGAGTCAGAAAGCATGCATCTAAATGGAAAGAGTGGCTGCCGGGGACACGGTAGTAGTCCTCAAGAGAATATGTACTTTTGAAATATTTCTAATAATAACACCAATAGAAAAACTACTAGCAGGACTGTTTGGAGCTTTCCAACATTTTTCTAAATTTTCTCTGGAAAAAAAAGCAAGCAAGAGTGAGTATGAAATATTAGAAAAACAAAACAAAAAGAAAAAAAGGAAACCTACCCTGCAAGATGTTAAAATCTATCATTAAGCTGTAATAATTAAAACATTGGGGTACTAAACACAGAAACCAAAGAAATATCAAGGGGACAGATCAGAGAAAATGGACCCTAATGCCTAGATAATCTTAACAAGGAATTAAAGAAGAACGGATTATTCAATAAATAGTATTTTGGAACTTAGCTTTTTCAGAACAAACAAAAGTAATTTTTCATCCTTACCTCTGTGCTATGAGCCAAAATAAAACTGAGATGGATAAGAGTTGAGCTTCAAAAAAACTGAAACCTCAGAAAGGATAGGTGAATATTTTACTGTCTTGGAATGAGAAAATTCTTCCTAAGCATATGACCAGTGAAAGACATCACAAAGAAAAACTACATAAATTTGATTACACAGAAACTTTAAAATTCAGTACTAAAAAATTGGGAAAAATTGCAGATGAAGGGAAGAAAGTTTTCTACAACTCTGACATAAAAAGGGTTAACATCCTAACTATACAGATAGATAACTCATCGGTTGATATTTTCCAAAATACAACTTTGTTAGTAATTGGAACTGCAATTCTAATCAACACAGGAATGTTATTTTTCCTCTAATAAAATTGGCAAGGGATTTTTTTTAATGCAATCTTCTATGGCTATGCTATCCATTATGGTCATGACCAGCCACTTGAAATATGGCTTGTCCAAATTGAGATGAGCTGGAAGGTATAAACTCTACAGTGTAATTCATAGGTTTAGCACAGAAAAGAAGTAAAATATGCCATTAAATATTTTATATTGATTGCAGGTTGAACTTATATATTTTGCATATATTGGGTTAATTAAAATATACTATTAAAATTAATTTTTGTTTTTGCTCTTTTAATGTGGTTACCATGACATTTTTTAAATCTGTTTTTAACATAAATTACACATTATTTAAGGTCTATAACATGTTGATCTGATATACATAGTAAAATGATTGCCTCTGTCAAGCTAATAAGCATATCATCTCCTCACTTGGCCACCATTTTTTAAAGAGACTTTAAATGACAGGTTACTTATATTATATTTCTGTTTTATGGTTTTTTTTCTTTTTCTTTTTTTCTTCCTATCTTTTTTCTTCTTTTTTCTCTTTATTATTTTTTTAATGTTTGTTTATTTTGAGAGAGAGGAAACATGGGTAGGGGAGGGGCAGAGAGAGAGGGACAAACAGAATCCCAAGCAGGCTCCACTCTATCAGCACGGTGTGTGACATGGCACTCGATCTCATGAACTCTGAGATTGTGACCTGTGCTGAAATCAAGAGTCAGATGTTTAACCAACTGAGGCACTCAGGTGCCCCCTTATTTTTTTTTATTTTGGAGAAAGAGAGAGGTGCACATGCCTATGCACACATGAGCAAGAAGGAGAGAGGCAGAGACAAAGGAAAAGAGAGAATTCCAAGCAGGGTCCATGCTGTCAGTGCAGAGCCTGACATGGGGCTCGATCTCACAACTGTGAGATCATGACCTGAGCCGAAATCAAGGGTCAGATGGTTAACCGACTAAGCCATCCAGGCGCCCCTGGCTTATGTTATATTTCTAGTGGACAGTGCTGCTGTATGGGACTTGGGGGACAAAGAAATTGTTACTATCATCCACTGCCGGTGGGAATACAAATCACTACAGCAGAATTTCTGAATGCACTTCAGCAATGCGTACCAAATGTGCTTATTTAAAAGTGTGCTGTATCCTTTCACCCAGTAATTCCATCTCTAGGACTCTAAAGGAAATAATCAGATGAAACAGTTAGATAATTAGCATGAATATATATATTAATGATAATTAAAGATTAGAAAAACATAAATATTCAGTAACGAGCAAGCCATTAAATTACAGCATGTTCATTGAGCGACATGACAAAATACTTATAATTCAAAGTGAAAAAAAAAGTGCATATGCATTGTCCCAAATGTGTAAAAAACATGTACACACATACTCATAAACATAAATAAAAGACTAAATGTAAATGCACAAACATTTCCTGTGGGTTATGAAATTATCAATTATTTTTCTTTTTTGTATATGTATTTGCAATTGATAATAAGCATAGATTCGTTTTAATTAAAAATGAAGTTGTACTGATGCACCTGGGTGGCTCAGTAGGTTAAGTCAGTTGGTTAAGCTCAGGTCATGATCTCACGGTCCCTGGGTTCCAGCCCTGCATCGGGCTCTGTGCTGACAGCTCAGAGCCTGGAGCCTGCTTCGGGTTCTGTGTCTCCCTCTCTCTCTGCCCCTCTCCCACTCATGCTGTTTGTCTCTCTTTCTCAAAAATAAACATCAAAAGTTTCTTTTTAAATATGAAGTTGTATTTTTTAAAAGGTTCTTGTCTTCTAATGTGTTCAAACGAACACAAATCACAGCTAGCTAATAAATCTCTAATTAGCAATGAAATCCTTGATGGGGAGCCATATGTTTGCTTGGGCAATATCTTGATTGTGTTTATTTTTTTTGTCTTTATTTTTGAGAGTGAGATAGAGAGAGACAGAGAGTGACAGGGGAGAGGCAGACACAGAATCTGAAACAGGCTCCAGGTCCCGAGCTGTCAGTACAGAGCCTGTGCAGGGCTTGAACCCACAAACTATGAGATCATGACCTGAGCTGAAGTCAGACACTTAACCGACTGAGCCACCCAGGTGCCCCAGTTTTGGTTGTGTTTAAATGACAGCCCCAAAATACCATACTCAGTGGGGTCATATTTCAACATGAATGTCAAACCAGCTTAACTCTTCCCCTGGTGTAGAGGCTTTTTGGTTTGGTTTGGGTTGGGTTGGGTTTTTTTGCCTGCTACCTCTTGGGTCAGGAACTTAATGAGCAAAGGAGGCCAAACCTAGAGCAGATGACTACCAGGTTCAAGATACATGAGCTTTAATGTCTTCACACCTCATTTTTCAACATGAAGTGTTCTAACTGCCCACGTATTATTTAGCTGTAGAAATAACCAGCTTCATTTTCCACTGTGATCCATAAGTAGTTAGTATCTCATGCTTTCTCCTGGTATGTGACCAACAGGTAGAGGCTGATTTACCTTAAGTGAGGACAAATGTTCAACTTTGCCCTAAATCATCCAGGTCAGCTTACCCTCATCCTGACATCTCCAATTCATACCCAAAAAACAGTGTGTTAATTTAACATGAGTAGGCATTATGAAAAGTCTCTAAGACTCTTAAGATCTAAACTTTGAGGCAATGCCACAAGGAAGATTTATTCAAGCCAAGAAGCCAAAAACATGCAGCGAAGCTGGTTAGGTAGATTTTTGCATAGCAACAGAAGTGAGAAACTACTTGGTTTGCTATATAATATTTGAACATTTTGAAGAAGAGATATTTTAAATTGCACAAAAGAAACATTTTAAATTCATAACTACTAGAGATCTATATTGTAAATCTCACTAGCTACTATTTAAGATAATATCTGTGACTACTGTTTGCAGTCAAAAACATTCTGATTTTAACATTAAAAACTGAGCATCATGAAACAGTGAACTTGCTCTTGGGCATGAAAAAAAGCCACTCCACATACTCAGGGTGAATTCATTCAGTCACTTGACATCTACCATAATGTTTTATCAAGGTAAAAATTTGATATTCAGGTTGCATATGTCTTATTCCCATTGAACATTTTTGCTTTTCAACAAAATTGGTTCAAACCAGGAGTTTGCTTTTCAACTCATAAAATAAAGTGACTGTGTATAAATTAACTTTATAAGCAAACAGCCCTGTTTGCACACATAATTTTATCATTGGCTCATTTTTCTTTGTCTCAGATGGATTTTACCATACTGCCATCATTTTAAACTAATATTTTTTAAACATTTCTAAAGTACAATTTTCAGAAGTGACAGGTCCATATAATTCACATCCTGCTAATACTGTCTCAGTAAACAAATGGAAAAATGTTTTTGCCCAGCAAAAAAAAAAAATTCTAAGTAGCATGTGAAGTACCTCTACTACATGATTCAGATTATTTTAAAATAGACAGCATGGTACAATGACATGAGTGCCAGGTTTATAATCCAATAGACCGGGATTCTCAGCCCGACTCGACCACATACAAGCTATCTCACCTAACTCAGTTTGGGTTCTGCTGTCTTCCAAATAAGGATAATTAAACCTATTTGGACGCTGTTCTATGGATCAAAGGATTGCTAAAATGAATGTTTAGGACTTTTGCTTTCACAAAAGGCAAGCTAATCAATTTAGCCTTCTCTACCACTGAGGATAATAAGTTAAATGCTATAAAAATATTAAGAACATCCTTTAAAAGAACTGAAGGGCTAATAAACATAGTAAAAAATTGCCAGCAACCAAATCTCAGGGATGAAGAACTCAAAGCCGTCTTTGGTGGAGATCAGTACAAAAGGAAAAGCTGAGAAATCAAGCTGCAGTGTTGGTGGCTTTACAGGCCTAAAGCAACAAAAGTCAAAACTCAGGGCCTATCAGAGTCAGGGACTCTGATCCCTTTAAGGATAAAACATTGAAAGGCCTCACTTTCAAAGTCAAGGTGAAAGAAAAACAGTCTCTCACACTAAGTTGCTTCCCAGTGTTGTAACAACTGGGGTGTCTAGGGAAACTCAACCTCAAGAAAGAGAATGTATAATTTCAAAAACAACTGAGGGGATAAAATGGAATGAGATTAATGATTAGTCCACTTGAAATCAAGAAAATGAGGGAAAAACAAAATACAGACCAAGCAAGACAAATACAAAGCTCAAAAGAAGATGGTAATTTTAACCTCAATATATCAGTAGTTATAATCAATGCAAATGGATAAACTACTCTAGTTATAAAAAGAGGATTATAAGACTGGATTTATTAAAATGTCAGCATTGGCTATTTACAAGAAACAAATCTAAGTCATAATGACATTTAAAGATTAAAAATACAATGATAGAGAAATATATCATGCAAACAGTAACAAAAGACAGCTGGTATAGCTATATTAAGATAGGACAAATTTTACTTTAAGGTAAACTCATTACAGAGATAAAGAGGATGACTACCTAGTGATAGAAGGTCTATATCTTATAGAGCACATTCTCTGACCACAAGACAATTAAGAGAGAACTCAATTTAAAAAATACAAATAAAATGCCATATGTCTAAATATTAAGAAATACTCTTCCAAATAATCCACAAAGAATAAATGATAATGGAAAATTTTTTAAATTCTTTGAACTAAACTGTAATAACAATAATACATGTTAAGACTAAATGCAGCTAAATCAATATGTAGAAAAGAGCTATATATTCTTGTTTTTAATTTGTTTATTAAAATTCAAGTTAGTTAATATACAGCATAGTATTGGTTTCAGGAGTACAACCTAGTGATTTGTCATGCACATATAACACCCAGTGTAGTCTTAACAGCATAAGTTAGAAAAGAGGACAATTTAAAAACAAATAAGGGTAGGTGACAAGGTTGCTGTGTGGTTAAGGTGATGAACTTCTAAAAATGAATGAGGTTAAAATTTAAGAAAGCAAAATAAACCCCCAAAACTAACAGAAGCAAAGAAATAATAATAAAATAGAAAACAAACAAAAACACAGAGGACCAGGGGTGCCTGGGGGACTCAATGGGTTAAGTGTCCAACTTCAGCTCGGGTCATGATCTCAGAGTTCATGGGTTTGAGCCTCACATGAGGCCCTGTGCTGACAGCTCAGAGTCCGGGACCTATTCTGTGTCTCCCCATCTCTCTGCCTTTCTGCTGCTCATGTCCTGTCTCTCAAAAATGAATAAATGTTAAAAATTTTTTAAAAAAATACAGCGTATCAAAAACCAAAAGTTGGTTCTTAAACAAATGAAAAAATTGTATAATCTTATGATGGGAGTGATTAAAAAGATAAAGCACTTATTAAATGTAAGAAATAAAAAGCATGACTACATATATGACATGAAAACTAAAATATTGGGATGCTTGGGTGGCTTAGTTGATGGAACATCCGACTTCGGCTCAGGTCATGATCTCACTGTGGTGTGTGTGTTTGAGCCCTACATTGGGCTCTTCGCTGATGGTGTGTAACCTGCTTGAGATTCTCTTTCTCTCCCTCTCTTCCCCCCCTCACTCATATTCTGTCTTTCCCTCTCTCTCTCTTTCTCTCTCTCTGCCTTTCTCAAAATAAGTAAATAAACTTAAAAAAAACTAAGATATTAAGAATAACTATATGCTAATAAGTCTGAAAATGCAGACACAATGGGCAAGATCCTATAAGATTTTAACTTACCAGAATGACCTCAATAAGAAATAAAACATATGAACAGTCCTATAACTACCCCACATGTGGGCGTGCACACGCATGCACACACACACACACACGTGCATGCAAACAGTGAGAAACATCAACCTCCTTGTCAATTTTCAAGTTCTATTCATCATCAACTTCCAATGTTACACCACTGTTCCAGAAAATGTAAAAAGAGGGTATACTCCGCAACTCATTTTATGAAGTTAACATAAGTTTGATATGTATACCTGAAAAGATGATTTGGAAAAGAAAAATGATAAGCCACTCTTACTAATGGGTAGACATAACAGTCCTAAGCAAAATAGTGGTAAATGAAATCCAAAAGCTAATGAAAAAAATTATACATTTTGCTCATGTCAGGTTTATTTCAGGAACCCAAGGTTGGTTTAATGTTGAATAATCAAAAAAAGAATTCAACACACTAGTAGGTTAGAAAAGAAACAAACAAAACTTACATGTTGATAGATGCAGAAAAAGCACTTGATGAATTTTGATGAACATTAAGTCATGAAAAAAATAACAGTTTAGCAATTTTTCCACTAAAATATCAATACAAAATAATCAAATGTCTTTCTCTATATAAACAATAACAATTTTAAAAGCTTTTCTAAAAGTACCATGAATAAGAACATAAAAATTTCAAATACCTAGGAATAAATACAACAAAAATATGATCAACATCTCTAATGCAGAAGATTATAAAATGTAGTTGGAGACATTTAGAATATATAAATACATAAAGGGATATACTCTAGTCAAACATTTGAAGACTCGATATTTTGTTTAATGTCCACATTTCTCCACGAAATGACCTAGAGGTTTAAGAGAGTCCCCATCACAATCACAACAGGAGGATTCAGAGCACCAGCCAAAAATAAGGTAAACCCCTCACAGCCCATCTGTCCTACTGATCACAACTAAACACTCCAGACAAAACACAAAAACAACTACCTGAGTGTTCTGAAAAGTAAACAGTAGCAGGCAGATTGAAGAGGTGATTCAAACTTAGAAAAGCAACTGATACAGAATTGATTTTTCTCAGGTTTATTTCCTCTTTTAGCTTCTGGCTCTGACATGAATTATGGCTCAGTCATGGAACTTGACATGGAGGAGGTAGTCAAAAATCTGAAAGAATGTCTGTCTTTTCACTCAGAGAATCAGGAAATGGGGCTGAGGAGTCAAGGTATGGGAGAGAAGCCCAGAGCTGGAGAAGGGGATCTCATAATTCTGTATGTGGACTGGCACAAGGCCCAGGCCCAGCCTTGTCTTCCTGGCCACAAAATTCAGAAAACGGGCCAATGGAGAATGAGAGAAAAATTCCATGTTTTCTGTTTTTTTCTCTCTCTGCTATTCTCCAAGCAACCGTACAACAGTGGCATGAGTCGGTAAAACTATGGAAGAATCCAATATTCTCACCAAGAATAAAGAAAAACCAAAAAGGGAATCCTGTGGTCCAAAGAATGTAGAGGGAATCTGCAGTCATTTTTATCTCTGCATTTCAGTAGAAATCATTGAAACTGAAAAACAGACAAGAAAATGTTTAAGGAGAAAAAAAACCAGAAACTAAAAAAGTATAGAACTATATCAAATGGTCTAGCATTCATGTCATCAAAGTTCCATGAGATGAGAAAGAAATTGGTGCAAAAGAAATATTTGAAGAAACTATACCGGAAAATTCCTCAATTTGGTGAAATAGATAATATCAATTTTCATGAAGCTCACTTAACTCAAAGCAAGATAGACTCCACAAAACCTTACAGAGACACACCATAATCAAACTGCTAAACACCAAAGGTGGAAAATGTCTTAAAAGCAAGCAAAGAAACACTGAGACATTATAGATAGGGGAACGTTCACTCAAGTGATGAAAGGCTTCACCAGAGATAGTGGAATAACATCTTAAAGAGCAGAGTAGCAGACTATTATCTCAGAATTCAGTAACCAAGAAAAATGCCTTTCAGTAATTAAGGTAAAATAAAAATGGTCTCAGATGAAGGAAAACCAATAATACATCACTAAAAGATCTGCTTTGGAGCTAAAGGGACTTCTTCAGTCTGAAATAAAATGATACCAGAGGAATACCTGAAAAATCATGAATGAAGGGATATCAACAAAAATAAGAAGTCAGGGGCACCTGGGTGGCCCAGTAGGTTAAGCATCCAACTTTGGCTCAGGTCATGATCTCGGAGTCTGTGGGTTGGAGCCCCACATCAGGCTCTGTGCTGACAGCTCAGATCCTGGAGCCTGCTTCAGATTCTGCGTCTCCATCTCTTTCTACCCCTGCCCGGCTCACTCGATAGCTCGCTCTCGCTCTCTCGCGCTCTCTCTCTCTCTCTCTCTCTCTCTCTCTCTCTCTCAAAAATAAATATTAAAAAAAGGATAAGCCAGTGTAAATATAAGAGACCCTCTTTCTCCTTTTAAATTTAACTTAAAATGTGTGTAACTACTAAAAGCGAAAGTTGAGTTTGTATAGTTTTCAATGCAGACAAAGGTAATATATATGAAAACATTAATATAAAGTGGGAAGGGCAAAGGGGTCCATACAACTTTAAACCTCTTACATTTTACTGGAAGTAGTAAAATATTAATGCTAAGTAGACTATAAAAAATTAGGGAGGCATATTTTAATTCCTATGAAAACCACTAAGAATATAAAAATATGTAGTCAAAAAGCAAAGAGATATATTAAAATAGAATACTAAAGAAATTTCAAAGTAAAGAGTATATAAATTAACCCAATTCAATGCTGAAAGAGTAGTCTTTTCAACAAATATTGCAGAGCATGTTGGATATCTGTATGCAAAAAAGAACCCATCCCTTATCACACACCTTATCCAAAAATTAACTCAAAATAGATTACCAACTTAAATGGAAAATGAAAAATTCCTAAGAAAAATCATTATGACAAAGCATGATGCACAAAAGAAAACTGATAAATTTAACTTCTTCAACATTAAAAAAAATATTTTTTCTGCATTAGACACAGTTAACAGAATAAAAAGGTGAACCACAGACTAGAAGGAAATATTTGTTAGCTATATATATGACCAGAGAGTTCTATTGAGGATATATATTAAAACTCTCAAAACTCGGGATGCCTGGGTGGTTCAATAGGTTAAATAACCAGCTTGGGGTCAAGTCATGATCTCACAGTTCATGAGTTCAATCCCCGCATCTGGCTCTGTGCTGACAGCTCAAAGCCTAGAGGCTACTTTGGATTCAGTGTTTCCCTCTCTCCACCCCTCTCCCACTTGCTTGCTCACTCTGTCTCTTTCTCTCTCAAAGAATAAAAATTTTAAAAAATAATCTCAAAACTCAACAATAACAAAAAAAAATGGGAAAGGGTTTTAACATACCTTTGCCAAAGAAGACATACAGATGGCAAATAAGCCCGTAAAAAGATGCTCCACCTCATTCATCTTTAGAGAAATGTAAGATAAAACCTCAGTGATATACCACTACACACATATTAGAATGGCTAGTGATAATTTTTAGAAGACAATAGCAAATGGTGGTGAGGATGAAGAGCAACTGGAACTTTGCTACCTTGCTAGTAGGAGTGCAAAATGGTGTAGCCATTTTGGAAAAACTGTTGGGCAGCATCTTATAAAGTTAAACAAACACTTACATAGGCCTCAGAAATCCCACTCCTGAGAAATGAAAAGTTTTGTACACACAAAATCCTGTACATGAATGTTTGTAGCAACATAATACATAATCTTAAAAACCTGGAACTACCCGGGGGTGCCTGGGTGGCTCAGTCAGTTAAGCGTCTGACTTTAGTTCAGGTCATAATATGGCGGTTCATGATGTCAAGCCCCAAATGGGGGCTCTGTGCTGACAGCTCAGGGCCTGGAATCTGCTTCAAATTTTGTGTCTTCGTCTCTGTCTGCCTCTCCCCTGCTCATTCTGTGTCTGTCTGTCTGTCTCTCTCTCTCTCAAAAATAAATAAAATAAAGTAAAATAAAATAAACTGGCACCACTCATTTGATGAGTGAATGGATAAACAAATTGTAGTACATCCACACAATTGAACGCTACTCACCAATAATATGCTTCTGTCTCTCTCTGAAAAATAAACAAAAAATGAAATAAAATAAACTGTAGTACATCCACACAATTAAACGCTACTCACCAATAATATGCAATGAATCAAGTGTACAGTATACATAAAATTTGATTTGCAATTAAGGTTATGGAAGAATAATTTTTTTCTGTAAATGGTGCTAGGATCATTGAGCATCAAGAGATACGCTGGTGATACTCAAGTGAATGACCCTCTAACTCATTCCTTGTATGATCAACTCTGAGTGAGTTGTACACTTACACATGAAAAAGCAAAAGTATAATGCTTTTTCAGAATAATACAGGAGAGAGCATCATATATGGAAAGATTTCTTAAAAGAGACACAAAAGGTATTAAGCATAAATAAATGCTTCATAAATTCTTTCAAGTTTAACATATCAATGTTCCATAGAACTTTTCCATTAAGGTACTTTATTTTTTTTTCCATAATATTTTATTGTCAAATTGTTTTCCATACAACACCCAGTGCTCTTCCCCTCAAGTGCCCTCCACCATTAAGTTCCATTAAGGTACTTTAAATGAAAAATTTCCATGCACCAAGACACAATAGACAACCTATAGAATGTGAGAAGATATTTGCAACATGATGATTAGTAAAGGACTCATATCTGGAAAATAAAGAGTTCCAAAAAATAAAAAAATAAGCAAAAGACATGAAGGTCACATAGTTCATTATATATGGAAGAAGTGCAAGATCAGAAGGCTCTCTCAAGGCATCTAGATGCTGGCAAGGTTCTTTATTAACTTGATTGCTGATTACACAGATATTTGATTTATAATTATTCATGATTTTGCATATTTATGTTCTGGATGTATACCATATATTTCATAACAAAAAGAAAATAAATAAAATATATTTATAGCCAATTATTTTATACCATTTTCTAGCAAAAATTGATATAGGATGGTAAATTGTCCTTAGCTTTTTTTTTTATAACAGGTATTTACCTTAAGAAGGGGGTAAGGGCCTGGGTGTCTCAGTCAGTTGAGCGTCCAATTCTTGATTTCAGGTCAGGTCATGATCCCAGGGTCGTAGGCTGGAACCCCACACTGGGCCTCCACATGGAGTGTGGAGCCTGCTTAATGTTCTATGTGTGTGTTTCTCTCTCTCTCAAATACAACAAGGGCGGGGGGGTGGGCAGGGATTGCATTGTTCTAAATCACTAGTGCTATAAAAAACAGTTTTTAATAATTTTTAAATTTTTTATAAATTTTCTTCCTAGCCAAATTCAAATTGCCTGTTTTTACCCACTCTTAATATTTGGAGTAAGAGTATATGAGTTTGTAATCTAGTTCAATTTCTTCCTAGCTGTCAGATCCTGGCTAAATAAGTTACTATTCCTCTTTGAATCTGCTTCCTCTACCTTATGTGGGTAATAAGTGCACCTGTCTTCTGATTCTGCTGAGGATTAAATGAGCTACTTCATGTAGAGTGCTAGCAACGTGCCTCGCAAACAGTAAACACTCAACACATGATAATTGTAATAGCTACTATTCTCATTACATAATTATAATCTCACTCCCCAACCAATTTAGATAAGAGCACTCAACCAGTCCTGTATTTCATTCTGGCCTTTGCTACTTAGCAGTTAGTGATCTTGAACAAGTTCTTTAACTTCTGAGAGCCTCAATTTCAACATATGAAAAATGGAGATAAATATGTCTCTTTAGTTGTCAGACTCAAGTGAGAAGATATATGCAAAATCTCAGCATTTGAAATAAAGCAGATACTCCTAAGGCACAGTTGTATCCCAGCAAAGGAGCCCCCTGTGATATATCACCATAGCAGAAACTCAGAGAGCAAGTTCTCAACTCAGACTTCCTAAATGGCTTCCCATTGAGCCTGTGCTTTTTGAGCATTCTCAAGATAGTACAGTTCCATCTGTTCCTCTATTTCTTATCTAACACGATGTCCCTATTCCCCAGCGCTAAGCTTTCATTCTGTTGATAGATGCTGATATGCTAATAGAAATTGTAGAAAATAGCACACATTCTGAAAATTAATCTAATTATGTGTCCAATCATCTGTCACTTGCCTCAGATCATGATACCAATTCTATGACCTTGGTAAGTCACTAATTGTGTGACATTCAGGCAAGTTACTTTTTAAGACCTGTTTCCACATTTGTAAAAGGCAAGTGGTAATATTGAAAAATTCCCAAGGCCTTCTAATACTGGGTACTAAAGTAGGTGTTTAATATATAATAATACTTTTAATACCCATACACCATAAAAGATGAGAAGTATTACTGTGGTTGTTATTTCCATTTTACTTGAGAAAATTGAAACTTAAAGAGGTGATGCTGTAGCAAAATCAAGGTTCAAGTCCAGGTCTCTCTATTGCCAAAACCCAATTTATTATACCTTACTGATTCTCAATTAATGGAATACTGACTATATGGTAGGCAATCTACATTCATAATCCTTTTAAATTTACAAGATTAAAGGAACTGTTGTTTGTAAAATCCTTGGCACAGAGCCTGACATGAAGAAGGCACGCAAAAAAGTGAAATGCTTCTGGCTTTCCAACTTTCTTCCAGTTTTGTCTTTCAAAAAACAAAAAACAAAACAACCAAACAACCTAACCAGACAGAATTCTTTTGATTGAATAACAGGAGCTGCAAGGCCTCTCTTCTTCCCACATATCTAATATGCTTTCTACATATCTAACATTGATTCCATCTGTACAGTAATATATGTAGTAACATTGTTACAAAAATATCAGAATGTAAGCTACTAGAAGCACATTTCACACAGAAAAGGAATCAAACTGATTCGTTTTTTAAATTGTGCAAAAAAAGCAATACTCAAATTTTTATGTCATAGAAAAAACTCATGAGCCCATGAGGACACTCATTCTGGGTGCATCAGAGGACCCTTTGAATTCCCTAATACTGTATGTAAAATGTCTGAGTTTTGATCACTGGCTCACTTTTGCTGCGAATAGGATTCTTATATTATTATTATTATTGTTATTGTTATTATTGTTATTATTATTATCTTAACTTTCATAGAATTTGTATAGGATTCATGATCCCCAATGCTTCAGAAAAATCATCATAAAATAAATTCAATTTCTCTGAAGACTGGGTGTTTTCATTGACTGTTCTTCATCCCACTGATGAAGAAGGGACCCTGCACTAGGGTTAAAAATATGACACTTGATACTAGACAGATGAGATCAACAACATTTTATTAATAACTTATACTCACAGCCCAGAAAAAAACTCAAAAATGAATGGTGATGTGATATCACCTCATACTTTTTGAATGGCTATCATCAAGAAGACAAGAGATAATAAGTGCTGGCAAGGATGTAGAAAAAATAAATCCTTGTGTACTTTTGGTGGGAATGTAAATTGGCACAGCCACTATGGAAAACAGTTTGGAGGTTTCCCAAAAAAAAATTTTAAATGGGTCTAGCATATGATCCAGCAATCCCACTTCTGGGTATATATACAAAGGAAATGAAAATAGGATATCAAAAAGATATCTGACATGCACCCCTATGTTTATTGCACCATTATTGACAAAAGCCAAAAGATGGAGACAGCCCAATTGTCTATACACAATGGAATATTATTCACCCATAAAAAGAATAAAGTTTTGCCATTTGCAGCAACATGGAATTAAAGCATTTAATGCAAAGCAAAATAAGTCAGACAAAGACAAAAACATATAATTTCCACTCATATCTGGAATTTAAGAAACAAAACAAAAGAGAAAAGAGAGATAGAGAGTGAAACCAAGAATCAGACTCTTAACTATAGAGAACAAACTGATAGTCACCAGAGGGGAGGTAGGGGAGGGATGGGTGAAATAGGTGTTGGGGATTAAGGAGGGCACTTGTCAAAATGAGCACTGGGTGATGCATAGAAGAGCTGGATCATTATATTGTACACCTGAAACTAATATTACATTGTATGTTAATTATACTGAAATTAAAAACTTAATAAAAAATGTAACGGCTTTCCCAGGTTTATTACAGCATTATCCACAATAACTCAACACATGGAAACAACCTGGGAAGCCTGGGTGGCTCAGTCAGTTAAGTGGTTTCAGTTCAGGTCATGATGTCAAGATTCGTGAGCTGAAGCCCCTCATAGGGCTCTGTGCTGACATTACAGAACCTGCTTGGGATTCTCTCTCTCCCACTCTCTGTCCTTCTCCTAGTCTCTCCCTCTCTCTCCCTCTCCCTCTCCTTCTCTTTCTCTCAAATTAAATAAACTTTAAAAACTTGAGAAGAAAGACATGGAAACAACCTAAGTGCCCATAAATGGATGAATGGATAAATAAAATGCGGTTGGGGGGGGAATATTATTCAGCCACAGGAAAAAAATGAATCCTTCCATTTGCAACAATATGAACAGACTTTGAGATCATTATGGTAAATGAGAGACATTAGACAGAGAAGGACAAATGCTGTATGATCTCACTTATACAGTAAAACCTTGGTTTGCGAGCATAATTCATTCCAGAAACATGTTTGTCATCCAAAGCACTTGTATATCAAATTGAATTTCTCCACAAGAAATAATGGAAACTCAGATGATTTATTCAACAACCCCAAAATATTCATATAAAAATGATTACAATACTGTAATATAATACAAAAGAATAAAGAAAATACAAAATATAAACAAAACTAACACATTAACCTGCACTTCCCTCTGAAAACCTTCTTCACTGGTGTGAGGGAATGAGAGAGGAGGGTTATTGTGTAGAATGACTTTCACTATCACTAACAGAATCACTGCTATCTATTGGCTCAAAGGAATTGTTTGTCCTGTGTGTAATTTTAACAAGAAACCTATCCAATGACACCTGCTTTTGCCTACTTTTGAAAATTTCATGGAAATGTGACATTCCATTTCATTAAACAGATTCATCACTCACACTGCTACAGCCTTATTCGGGTGGTGCTTTTCTTTTTTTTTTCAAGTTTATTTATTGATTTTGAGAGAGAGAGAGACAGAGAGAGAGAGAGAGAGCGAGAAATGAACTAGCAGGGGAGGGGAAGAAAGTGAGCGAGTGAGAAGATCAAGCAGGCTCTGCGCTGTCAGTGCAGTGCCCAATGTGGGGCTCTATCTCACAATCATGAGATCATGACCTGAGCTGATATCAAGGGTCGGATGCTTAACTAACTGAGCCACCCAGGTGCCTGCCACATGGTGCTTTCCTACAAAATTCTGCACTGTTTCCCACATTTTACACATCTCCTTAATCTCATTTGAAGTAAGGGATTCCTCCACCGTTTTCTCCTCCTCCTCTTCAGATGAAATGCAGACATAGTCTTCTTATATAATCTTGCAATTTTGGCCATTCACATACCTCATTCATACTTCTCAAAAAGTTCCTTCTTAACTTCCACCATAATCATCTTCTTACCACCTTCCTTTTCAACTTTCCTCTGCATGGGAGCCACTGTATACACTTGCACAGAGGTAGACTACAGTACAGTATTAATAAATTCTTGTCACCTGCTGTGTTTAATGTAACTGGCAATAAGGCAGCAGAGGAAAGGCTCTATATTTGCAGGCAGCCTGACCTAGAAGGAAGCAAAGCATTCCTAAGCTTACTCTTGTATATGTTTGCTCTTGTTCCCTGTTTGTTTGTCTGCCTGTTTTCCTTTCCAGGGCTACCTCAAGAAACAAACCAAAGTACACGTGGTGGAGAGTCCCAAATATCACTATGAGTAGGGGAATAAAATAACCAAAGTCACAACAAGAGAGACCAAGGGACACCATTAAAAGAACACTTCCTGAATGGACAGGCCCTGGGAAGTCTATGAGCCTCCTTTAATATAGCAGAACTCACAGGTGCAGAGTACATAACAAGCTTTTAAAACTGACAAGCGATAGAAAGCTAGCCAAAATGACGAAATGGAAGAACTCTCCTCTAAAGAAATTCCAGGAAGAAGTCACAGCTACAGAACTGCTCAAAACAGACACAAGCAACATAACTGAACAAGAACTTAGAACAATAGTCATAAAATTAATTGCTGGGCTTGAAAAAGGCATGGAAGACATCAGAGAAGCTATTGCTACAAAGATTATGGATCTTAAAAATAGTGGTGATGAATTAAAAAATTCTATAAATGAGGTGTATAATAAAGTGGAGGCAGCCACTGCACGGATTGAAAAGACAGAGAAGAGAATAGGTGAATTAGAAGACACACTTCTAGAAAAAGAGGTAGCCGAGAAAAACAGATAAGTTGATCCAGGAGCACGAAAGGAGAACTCAAGAACTGAGTGATGCAATAAAATAGAACAATATCCAATATCCGTATCATAGGAATTCCAGAAGAAGATGAGAGAGAAGGGGGCTAAAGGGGTACTTGAACTAATGATAGCTGAGAACTTCCCCAATCTGGGGAAGGAAATAGACATTGAAATCCAAGAGGCACAGAGAACTCTCCTCAGATGTAACTTGAATTGATCTTCTGCATGACATATAGTGAATCTGGAAAAGTATAAGGATAAGGAGAGAATTCTGAGAGCAGCTAGGGATAAACAGGTCTTGTATGGAAAAGCAAAGTACTGTCCATACGTGCTTTCAAGTGACAAAAAATACACTAGTGCCAGTTGTCAGCACCTTCCAACATTTTGAAAATTCACTGATTTCTGCCAAGCACCACACCTGAGTCCAAGTATCCACGCATGGGAGACAATTACCCACAATTCTGCAGTAAGAAAGAGAGAGAAAGAGAGAGAGAGAGAGAGAGAGAGAGAGAGAGAACCATTGGCTCAGTTGTGATCATGTGATGTTTAGCATCACGTACTACTCATATTACAAGACATCACTCATTTATCAAACTAAAGATTAGAAATGTTTCCTCATCGTGCGAAATACTCACAGAACAAGTTACTTGCAATTGAAAGTTTTATGGTATATGGAATCTAAAAAAGCCAAACTTGTAGAAAGAGTTGAACGGCAGTTACCATGGGCTGAGAGTCAGGAAAATTGCAGAAATATTGGTCAAAGGGTACAAATTTGCAATTAGAAGATAAATAAGTTATGAATATCTAATGCACAGCATCATGACTATAATCAACAATGTGACATGATGGAGGTGTTGACTAACATTATGGTGGCAACCATAGTGCAATGTGTAAGTGTAAATCAAAATATTGTACACCTTAAACTTGCACAATGTTATATGTCAATTATATATGAATAAACAAAATGAATCCTGAACTGGTAGCCCACTTATGAAATGGGCTTGTGAGATATAAGCTATGCTGAGCTTAATACATGTAAAGGCTTACTTACCACTATGGTTCATTTTCATCTAACAAATTCTGTTCTGGCTCTACTTCTCCACTTGTCACCTGTTATGCATTTAAACAATATCCCTTCTGTTAGAGAGATGCAACCTTGCAGGTTTTGAGGATGCACGAAGGAGGGTGACATGAACCAAAGAATGCAGATGGCCTCTAGAAGGCGCAAATGCAAGGAAATGAATTCTTCCCTACGGACTCTAAAAAGAATGCAGCACTGTGATCAGCTTAAATATAGCCCAGTGAGACCCATTTCAGATTCCTATCCTAGAAAACTATAATATAAATATGTGTTGTTTAAACCACTAAATCTGTGGCAATTTGTTATAGCAGCAACAGGAAACTAAAACAGTCAGCAAAGAATTCTATCACTTTTCAGCACCCTTCCTCCTGAAAACCCCCTTTCCCTTCCTATATGATTCATAAGTTCATTTGAATGCTGGAAAGTTAGGGAGACAGATTAGTGAACAACAAACGTCATAGCTCCTGCTTTAATAGATTTCCTCAGTGAAGATGCAAGGACTAAGAAAACATATTTTTAATCTTTTGCTCACTTAAAATTAACTAGAAAAATATTGTGACAGATGGTGTCCCTCATGCTGCCTTAGCATTCTGGCATGTTCCATTTAATATATCTCTTATGTTCCCAACTCAGAGCAGAAAATCCAATTACTGTAAGAGCATTGTAGTGTTTTTGACAGCTTCACTTTGGTACATTTTAACTGAAGAAGCGAGTAGACATAGTGGCCACTTACAGATATGAACCAAGGGAGCTGGAAGGTAATACACTTGGAGTAACCAGAATGAACTCTTGTGTGTAAGGCCTGTGAACCACTACTGAGGAAAGAGTGGGTAGCAGTGCATGGACATTAGTCCGCATGCTTGCTCAGCCTTCTTTCTCCAGAGCACATTCCATGAACTGTAACAACTCTGTGAATTGTGTGACATGACTAATATTCTCAGAAAGCATCAAATAACCAATCTTATCACTGCAGTTACCTTTGCCAGTGACCCACTTTGGAAGTGAGACTGGTGATTATCACTTTCTTGTCTATAAGAACTCCAAAACAGTTTTCTGTGTTGAGCTGAACTGGCAAGTTATTAACAAAATCTGCTCAGTCAAAATACATAATCCAGAGACCTTAGGGGTCATTTGCTCAAATAACTTCATCTCCCTGAGCGAGGAAATTGAGAAACTTGCCAATGATCACCCAAGTAGACAAGGGTAGAATTGGGGCTTGAGCCTGGATCCATAAATTTCTGATTTTTCTTTCCCTGTTCAGGGAAAATGTCATCATTCTTAAAACATTTCCTAATAAATGAGAAAGCCTCCCATAATTCCATCATCTAACACAATTATAGTATTTTAATTTTCCATATTACATTCTAATCATAATTTATACATAATCAAAACTGTAATGTACAAGGGAATTCAGGACAGTGTCAGTTTCAAAATGCATAGTCAAAAATTAATAGCTTCCCCATACAAATGTAAAAAAGGAAAAAAATAGTATTAAAAGGAAATATGGGTGAAGAGTTATATAATACTGGGATGAAAGATACCTTCTAAGTAGATATAAATATCATGAAGGAAAAGTGCACTAGATTTTACTACATGAAACTGTTTGCTTATTTTGAGGGTAAAAAAGCTATTTCAATAAATATAACAATGTAAAACTGAGATTACAAATGATAACTATAGCAGCCTGACTATCCAGTATATTTTGTTTTGATTTTAAGGTATCAATAAAGTTTTAATTCACAAAGATAAGTAGTTATGTAAGTTAATAGTTCTGATGGTTTCTTTATTTTTACAGTCTGCTTTCCCATCCAGGATAGTTTTCTATTAAATTGATCAAGAAGCTAGAAAAAAAAGAGTGGTAGACAATTATTTAGACAATGTCTAACAATAACTCAAAATCTCTTATTACAAATGGTTTTCTTTGCAGAGAGTTAATGAGTAGGTTCTCAACCAGTCTAAATTTTCATTGTTTAACAGAAAATATTTTTTCAAACATCTTTGAATACTCTTGGATGTTTAACAATGCCAGTTGATAAAATTTCACATTCCTTAGTGCTTGTCCTTATCAAATAGTTCTTCAAAGCTTCAAAAGCATCTAATTCATTTATTTTGATTGTGCATATTGAATAAAATTTTACATCCATTTCAACACTGACTCTTCTGCAGTTATAAACACACAATAATTCTTCAGTTCTACAATGTTAAATTGAAGTTGTTCTACTCATTAGCAGTTTCATACACATAAAAAAACACAAGTTGTATCAACTATTTCATATTTGAGGAAAATTCATTTAATGGAGTTACTTGTCAAAAGGGTAGGGTTTTGGTTCTCTGAGGTTTTGGGAGGTGTTTATTTTTTGTGCCTATTATGAAATATTCATACCCTTGGCTCAATATAGCCAACGAACTTAAGCATGAAAAATAAACTCTGGAACCCACTGCCCACATCATTAAAAAATCACTGCCAAAAGTTGTAGCACTTGGATGGCTCAGTTGGTTAAGCATCTAATTTTGGCTCAGGTTATGATCTCACAGTTTGTGAGTTTGAGCCCTGTGTTGGGCTTTGTGATGACATCCCTGAGGCTGGAGCTTGCTTTGGATTCTGTGTCTCCCTCTCTCTCTGACCCACCCTTGCTTGCACTCTGTGTCTCAAAAATCAATAAATATTAAAAACTTTTTAAATCACTGACAAATCTCAAATCAGTCAAGGGTTTCATGAAAACAACAAACTATATGCCATCATTTTGCATAATTTTAAAACTTATTTGATAGGGGAAAAACTTGTGAGGGAAATGAGAGGAGGAGCTGGAGGAGGTAGGGAGAGTCTCCTCCCATGATGCCGGTCTGAACCTTATAAAGAAGAAAGGGAAGAAAAGAGAGGTAGGAAGAGTTTAAGAATGCAGCCCAGCTCTTGAAAAGTCCTGATGAAGCTAATGAGGTGTGCTCTAGCGAAAGGCTTCCATTACAGGAATCCTGCATCTTCTAGGAATGGACCTCCCTGAGTATCTTGGCCATGCTCAGTCATTGCCTGAAAACAATCATGAAAAGATGGCCTTGCATAAACCTAGCAATGGATTTCAGAGCACCGCAGCTGGAACTGTCTGTAAGTTCTTCTGTCTCCAGCAGATCTCTGAAATTCATTTGCATGACTGCCAAAGAGTTGGCATATGAGGACAGAGAGATAAGAGGGCCAGATGACATAAGTCCATGTAGGCTATCATAAGTACTTTGGCTTTTCCTCTCAGTGACATGAGAACCACTGCAGAGTTTTGAGCAGGTAGTTATGGGATTTAAATTAACCAGCAATTAGTTAAATTAAATTAAATTTAGAGTATTTATGTGATTTAAATTAAGAGGAATACTCTGTTATATTGAAAATAGATAAAGGGGATGAAGGAACAGAGCAGGGAGACAATCAAACGCTGTCTCATGAAGGTGGGAGACTGCAGTGACTAGCAAAAGAAGTAGTGAGAAGGGGTGGAGCCTAGGCATGTAATTTAAAGTACAGTAACAGAATTTGCTTGTGGATTGGATGTGGAGTGTGAGCAAGAGGAGTCAAGGATGATTCAAAGGGTTTTGGCCTGAGCAACTGAGAAAAGGAAATTTCCATCAATAGAGATAGAGAAGACTGTAGAAGGAGCATAACTGAGGAAGAATGATCAGGTTTTCTGTTGGAATAGGTTAAATTGGAGATGTTCAGACAGAGAGGCAAAACTTAGATATGTGGGTCAGAGGAGAAATTCAGGCTAGAGGCTGAAATTTGAAAGTCATGGTTGTATAATGGTACCTAAGGATATGAAACCAGATAGAATCACCAAGGCAATTTACATAGACTAAGCAAAGGCCAAGAACTGAACCCTGGGACACTCAACATTAAGAGGCCAATAAGATGAGGAAGGACCAACAAAGTACACTGAGAAGGAGCAAATAGTGAAACTAGAAAAAATGTGATGACCCAGAAGCCAAGACAAGAAAATGTTCCAAGTGTGCCCATCTATGTCAGGTACTACTGCTAAGTCAAATAATAGGACAATAAGTTTGACCACAGATTTCCCAACACTGATGATCTTGACAAGAACAATTTTAATAAGGGTAAAAGCTTCAGTGCAGTGGATTTAAAAGCCAATACAAAGAGAAGAATTATAGACTATACAGAAAACTGTTTTGAAGAATTTTTTATTCAAATAAGAGCAAAGAAATGTCCTGGTAGCTGAAGAGCTACATGGAGTCAAATAAAGGTATCTTTTCCCATCTGCTACAGGGTAACTTTCTCTAAATGGTGCTTTATACCAGAGGTCAAGAATCTTTTCCTGTAGAGAGCCAGATAGTAAATATTTTCAGCTTTGTGAGCCATATGGTCTCTGTCACGACTTCTCAGCTCCGCCATTGCAGCACACAGACAATAAATGAATGAGCATGCTACATGCCAATAAATCTTTATTTGCAAAATCAGTCAATGGGCCTGATGTGTCCCACAAGCTGGGTAGTTTGTTAACCTCTTGTTTACACAATCTAGCTCTAGTAATGATTTACAATGATCAGTCTGCAAATATTTATTAAGTCCCTAAAATATGGCAAGTATTTTTCTGTTATGGATATAGATGGAGGTAATGGAGAAAACAGAGGTTCTGCTTCCAAGAGCTTCCACCTGACACCAAGGAGCATGACACAGACCTCCAAGGCCAATACTAGCCCTCACTCCCTAAGCCTCCTCCTTCCTCCTCCAGCACCCTGCCCCCAGGCCACATCAAACTTAGTCAATGGAGCCCATCCTGAGGCTGTTTGTAACCTTGCCAGGGGTAGAGTCAGACCTCCCTTTCCCACTCATGTTGCCCTTTCCTAAAAGAAGCAGTTCCCTATCTTCACAAAGCAGCAACTTTTACATAACAACCCTACAACATCCTTTGCATTTTTAAAGAAATTATGAAAATGTGGCATTTCTTTGTCTCTTCCAGCTCCTGAGATTCTCTCTCACATTACATGAGCACACGCATCTGTCACTGCACGAATGTGACAGCCCAGCTTGTCTCTTCTGGCTGACCTGCCAGAGCACCTCATTTATCTCCTGTGGCAGCAGGTGCAGCTGTGTCTATAGAATCTGAGTTCTTTGTGTGCTTGTGGAGCAGTCTTCCTGAAATGACTGGTCTCTGGGAGGTCACTCTCTGTGAGCAGGGAGTAGAAAAGTGTGGCTCTCTCAGAATCAGTTTAAACTGCACATTGCAGGTTTCAGTGCTGCTCCTCACGACTTCAGTAGGGATATTCTCTTATCCTTCCCCTCCCCCCTTCCGTAATCCCTGAGTCCCCACTTAGGATCCCTGACATTCATTGAAGCTATGGATATGAAAGATCCTTGAAAATGACTCATTTCCATATAAGGTCAAGGTCAGAATCCAGAACATGGCTATAAACCACACATTTTAGGGGAAATGTTTTAACCTTCCACAAGAGCAACAACAAAAAGAGCAGGCTTCACTCACACAATGGAGAGAATTTAGAAGTTAAATCTCAGCTCTAATCACTGTGTGACCATGGGCAAGTCCCTTTAGCATCTGAGTTTCCAGTTTTCAGTTGTCAAAATGGGATAGAGCTGCCTCCACTAAACTAGGCAGCCTTGGCAAATCAGCAGGCCCATATGAAGAAATTCTGTAGGAGATCTGTGTATCAATCAGCAAAACAATCAAGGAGAATCCCGTGGGTGGGTGGGTTCAAGTTACAGCTGTCTGCTCAATCAAGAAGTCACCAGGACAGCTGCTGTTACCAGAACCACGCCAGCGGTGCTCCAGTTCTCACCAGCCAAAATAGATGTCTAACACCCTCCTCTCTCCACCTTACATCAATTCCAAATCCAAGTCTCCTGGGAGTACATCTGACTAGCAGAACCTAAATCACATCCGGAACCTCAGTTGCAGAGAGAACAGTAAAGGGAAACATACTCCAAAGAGGCTAGAATGGCTGTTAAATGAGTCAACTCAGTTTCCCGCACATTCCATGTGGTCAGCCCAGTTTGGACCCCATGATATTTGCCCCCTGGTGTCATGCCTGTGGAAATGTTACAGTACGTGGCAAAGGGGACTTTACAGATGACCTCAAGGTAAGGAGATGGGCCTGGATTATCTGGGTGGGCCCAAAGTAATGATATGAGAGTGCTGAAAGAAGAAGAAAAGGTAGAAAGATGCAGCAGAAGTCGAGTTGAGAGAGATTTCAAGCCTGAGAAGCTCTCGACCCACATTGCTGACGGGAAGATGAAGGAGCCCACGTGGAAATGTTAAGAAGGAACTGAATTCTTGCCAAGTCCCTCAAGGAGCTTCAAAGCTGATTTCCCCCACCCAAGAGCCTCAAGACAAAGGCCCAGGTGAGCCACCATCTTTATTTTGCCCTTGTGTCGCCCGAACAGAATGCCTGGTTAACATTGCCTAGACTTTTGAACTTGTAGAATTGTGATTTTGATAAATGGATGTTGTTTTAAGCTGCTAAGTTTGCTGTAATTTGTTATGGCAACAATAGAAAACTGATGCATTCTCTATCCCACTGCTGAGCTGACCGTGTAGTATCACCTTCCTCACCCCACAAAATAAATTTGCCATCAAGTCCTTTTAATGCTCTCCAGGTCTCACATTCAGCCTTTCCTGTACTCATTCCTACTGCCATGGGTCACAATTCCTTCTCCTGCGCTACCGGAACAGCCTCTTAAGTGGCTGCTCACAGCCTGTCTCTCCCGATCTTGTCAAACCTCTCCACATCCACCAGGTACCCTAACAAAGTATTGGCAACGCACATTTCTTATTTATTTATTTATTTACAAAAAGAATATGTTTCCTTTGTAATTAAAAAATTATAAACTCACATCACTAACTCTGCCAGGAAAAAATAAATCAAAAAGCAAAGCAAAAACCTTGTTCATTTATTCATCCAGCAAACATTTAGTGAGTGTCTATTAACTAGGCACTAGAAACACAGTGAGAGAATGGCATAAACTGGCTTTTCAATATATGCATTTCTTCGACCCCTGGGCTCGCAGACATTTCCCAGCCTCCCTTGCAGTTAGGTGTAGCTATCTGACTGTATTCTGCTCAGTGTAATGTGAGAAATGCCAAACATCACTTCCAGGCCTGGTCTCAATGTCTATCCTCCCACAAGCCATTTTCCTTGCGCTTTGCCCTCCTGCCAGGTGGATACTAAAGAGCACAGCACTGTGATTGTGGTTTCAACATAGTTGGAACCATGTAATAAAGATTATGAAGCATCAAGAAGAAAGTCAACACTTGGAGTAGAGTCACCTCTCAATCAGAACTAAAACTTTGGAACATATATGAGTAAAGAATAAACTTTTTGTATATTGTGCTTAGACCAGTGTCCAGTTTGAAGTTCACTATAGCAGAGGCAGCATTATAGTATCAGCTCTCCTGAAACCTAACAGTCTAAACTTCTTAACATACAAGGCCGTTCACAATCTTTCTCTCCTAATTTTCCATCTATCTCCTCAATCATTCCTCACTATGTACTCTATAATTCTACCTCACCTGACACAATAGGCCCTTTCCTAACTCCATGCATTTGTGGACATTGTTCTAGTCCCCTAAAAAAAGCCTTACCTTCCTGTCCTGAATTAAGGCCTACTCACCATTTGAAATCTGGTTGTGGGATTTATTCCTGGGTTAAAAGGCTGGTTCAATATTCACAAATCCATTAATGTGATACATCACATTAACAAAACAAAAGAAAAATCATATGATCCTGTTGATAGATGCAGAAAAATCATTTGACGAAATACAACATCTCTTCTTAATAAAAACCCTCGAGAAAGTTGGGATAGAAGGAACTTACTTAATCATCATAAAAACCATTTATGAAAAGCGCACACCTAATGTGATCCTCAATGGGGAAAAACTGAGAGCTTTCCCCCTGACATCAGGGA
>NC_043717.1:105437801-105444089 GCF_006229205.1 Suricata suricatta
CATGACACCCTCGAGGTCCATCCACTTTGCTACAAATGGCCATATTTCATTCTTCCTCATTGCCACATAGTACTCCATTGCATATATACACCACATCTTCTTGATCAATTCATCAGTTGATGGACATTTAGGCTCTTTCCATGATTTGGCTATTGTAGAAAGTGCCGCTATGAACATTGGGGTACATGTGCTCCTATGAATCAGCACTTCCGTATCCTTTGGGTGTATCCTTCCAGATGGCCAACAGGCACATGAAACAATGCTCAGCATCACTCATCAACAGGGAAACACAAATCAGAACCACACTGAGATACTACCTCACGCCAGAGTCGCTAAAATAAACAAAGCAAGGGAATATAGATGCTGGCGAGGGTGTGGAGAGACGGGCACCCTCCTACACTGTTGGTGGCAATGTAAACTGGTGCAGCCGCTCTGGAAAACAGGGTGGAGGCTCCTCAAAAAACGATCGATAGAACTCCCCGATGACCCAGCAATAGCGGTGCTGGGGATTTAGACCACTTTCTTACACCATTCACAAAAATAAACTCAAAATGGATAAAAGATCTGAATGTGAGACAGGAAACCAAAACACCCTTGAGGAGAAAGCAGGAAATCGCCTCCTAGACCTCAATATTAGCTCTTAACTGCTACTTCCCCAGGCAAAGCTGCTTGTTCCTATCGTACGTATCTTCCCAATAGCTTGTACAGGCTGTACTGTGCTATATGGTAGTTTGTGGTATATAGTAAATATAGTGATATCTCAGAACAATGTTTTCTTCCTCATTCAGTATCTAGCACATATTAGGTGATCACTAAATCTTTGTTGATTAATTGGATTTGCTGTAAGTCCTAGTGTATGATGCATGCCATTAACCACCATGCTTCATATAACTTCTATAACTTCATATAACTTCTTCTTACTCTCTATATTACATGCATTACGGCATGTCTAGTACCTTGACTCCACATTCCTCCAAACATGTAAACTGAATTTAGTTAATCCCCACATATCACCTTATTTCTCCCCTGACCCTGAGACAAAACCTAGTCATAGGCATTGAGGTCCTAGAGTGCTTGCTCACTCAGCTACTGGTTCCACTGTGAACTTAAAGCTCCAAACTTGTATTAACCTAGGTCCTCTGCCTCATAGTCATGTCTGCCAAACATCAGCAATTCTAGACTTAACCTCGAGCCTTAAAAGAGAAAATGTATGCCTTATATCCCAGTCCTCTTATAACTAAGTCTCTGATATTTGCCTTACCTCTCCAACAAATGGCTTAAAATTGGACTTCTACCAAATTCCTGACACATCTGTCCTTTGGATAGATAATACACATATAGGCTTCTGTTTGGACCCTGCCAACATATTAGTGTCCTATCTGTCCTTTCATCTGGAATGATCTTCCATATAGAAGATATGTTTTATAGATGTCTACAGGTATCAACAGGTAATATATGAGTCAGGCACATATTGAGACAATAGAAATTCATGGGAATTGGATTGAATGATACCACTATCTGACTATACATTGGACTTGAGTAAGTTGTTCCATATGGTGTATAGATTACTAGAATCCATAGGCTCTTCAAAGTAGTCTTCTCTTGAGTACTATTAATATTGCTAATCGAGCAGTATTTTTCTATTTGGTTTTCATTTGAATTAGTAATGCTTCCCATTAGATTTTCAAAAGTAATACACTTTTTCTCTGATGCATATATTATGAAAAGTTGTCATTCACAGTTCCTAATGCTCAATATTTGATAAAGAAACAAATGACAAAATGAACAAATAAGTAAGCACAAATATGGCAAATGGTCCACTGAGTCTTTTGACTCCCAAAAGTAGTCTTCTGGCCTCTGTGGCCTCTAAGCAATATGAAGCACTATCATTGATTCTCAAGTACATACACTTCTTATTCACAAATGGCATTTTAAAACATTCCCTCCCTCTTTCTCTCTCTCTCTCTCTCACTCTCTCTCTCTCTCGGTTTCTCTTTCCCTCTCTACAGCCCCCTCTTCCCAGTTACAAAAATTGTGGATACATGAATGAGTAGTTCCTAACTATTGCTTGTTCTGTTCACCGAAAGCTTTTGAGTGGTAGCACTAGTCAGGGAACCAGCTAGTATGAAGTTGCAGAATATTAAGCCTGGAGGCTTAGAAAGTTCATTCATGAAATTAATAAATATGAACAGAACATATACTTACTGTTCAACTTGACCTCTGTCCTGGTCCACAGCATAGTGAACATGAAACTAGATGGAGAAGTACCATAATAGAGAAACAAAAAGGCAGGGAAAACAGAAAGGAAGGAGATTAGACAAATCTTCACAAAACCACAGAAAAGAGAAAGTAAACTCTACAGGGCCTTTGATTCCGAAGAAAGAACAAAATATATCAAAGAGACTGCATGCTCAAAAGATATCTTAGTAGACATGATGGATTCTAGTGTCTTTGTAGATAAATATTTTAATATAAAGCTGCTATGATCATGATGATTAAACGAATAAACACCATAGAATTGCAGATTTTAAGAACTAGCAAGCATGTTACAGATCGCCTGAAATTGCAACCCTTACCACCCCTACCTCCCTACCCCTGCTGACACTCCAAAAATCTCTCACTTGATTCTGCTGCTCTCTCCTTTCCATCACATGTATCACCTACCATAATAATATAAACATCTTATTTATTTATTACACTTATTGTTTGTTGTTTGCCTCCCACCTGCAACTAGAGGGGAAACCCCATGAGGACAGGGTCTTTGCCTGTTTTGTTCATTGAAACAGCTCAAGCACTTGTAACAACAGTACCTGGCACATAGCAGCTACTCAACAAATATCTGTTGAATGGATCATACCCAATGAAAATCCCCACTTTACAGTTGAGGAAAGTAAGTTCCTAACAAGTTTGTCAACAACATTGGTATGACAAGAATCCAGGTCTGGTCCACTTTGATACTACAGTTCTAAATCAGTTTAAGTGACCCCCACACCTCTCTCCCTCCCACATGCACTTTACCTGGGACAGGTAATAGAACTCAAAGGCTTATTCCCTCCTAAAGAGCCCCCCTACACATCATAAAGGCTTGGGTGGTGCTATCATGCATCAAACAAGAAAAGTGCATTCATATGTTTCCAAACAGAGAGCTTCCTAAGCGTGGTAAACGACATTTTCAGAAAACTGCACTCTCTCCCTTTGAAACACCCCAAGTAGCACATCATTATGCAAGCTGCCTTACCCAGCTAGTCAGTCACTGTCTCATGGGTCAGGTAGCAAAGCAACTTGTTGGCCAGGCAACTTTCTAAATATGTTTGCTTGCTCCTCCTGCACCACTTTCCGATCCCCTAAAGCATCTGTGGCTTTCTTTCAAGGTGAAGAACAAAAGAGTTTGACATTTTTTTGCTAATGATTTATAGAGAAATATCCTGTAAACCACAGAGCAGGGAACATCCCCTAATCCAATTGTCAACAGGGATAATATCACAAATTCTCTTTGTTAAACCAATTTCCTGACTCTTTCTTGTATAATTAGTTCTGGGTCTTCTATCAGGGTTTAGCTTTCTAATTGTGGCAATTCGAAGTACATCAAAATGCATTCACACCTGGGGTTTACTGCCTTACCTGCATTGCTTTTGCATCTGTTATACAGAAATAAAGCCACATATTTCCTGCACACATTAGGCAAAGAGGAAGTGATATTTTTAGAACAGAAGCAATAGAAATAATTCAACTCAAATTTCTCCTCTGCATTAGAGTTAGCAGTGTAATCTCTGGGCACAAGAGGGAATTATATCTTCTGAAATACTGCTATATGTATGTGTTGGGGGTGGGGAATTGGGCAAATAGAAAGTGCACACAAGAGAGACACTAGGAAGCCATAAAGTGGGGCACAGACAAAATCCTTACTGATGACCTCAACCCAGAAGCTGGCCTGAGAATGCATGGGACATCAGCATGTATTCTCAATGATATGATGTGACAGAAAATACCCACACTGAAACCACACTAGTTATGTGCCTGCCAATGAGTAAAGGCAGAACAAATCCTCTCCCAATGTGCAGACACAGTCTTAGGGAAAAAGAATTAATTATGAAAGGTGCCCTTTGAAAATGGGGAGACCAAGGGACTCTTCTCCATGTTCACGGACCTGGGCTGGTGGATTAGGACCTGACCACAGACAATCTGAAATAACAGCACTGTCGAATCCTATTTCTTGGGATTTTCATCAAAAAAGGTCTGTGTGTACCTTCATGAATGGCCTGACAGTAAAAGCATTCCTCCTCCTTCTGGATTCTCAGGTATATTCAACCTCCTAGCCAAAACAGTATCCCAAACCCAAAAATAACACATAGTGCTGACATCTGGCAAACTTTCACACACCCCATTCCCCCCACTTGACCTACAAAAATTATCTTCAAAATATCTAAAGTCTCACCCCTTCTAACTCCCTGCCCTACTGCTACCTGGTCCAGGTCACCATCATCTCTCACTTGGATTATTCCCCACTTCTACCCTTGCCTATCTACCATCCATGATCAAAACCACAACCCCAGTTACCACTTTTAAAACTTATATTTCACTAGTCTTTTTTCTTTTTTTGGCTTATAAGTGACAGAAATTTATTTCTCGCAGTTCTGGAGGCTGGGAAGTCCAAAGAATCAGGAAATTTGATGTCTGATGAGAGCTCATTTTCTGATTCATACATGGCTGTATTTTCAAGGTTCCCACATGGTGGACAGGGCAGGGTTACACCATTCTTCTCTTCAAAACCTCCAAGGGCTTCCCGTTTAACCAAAACCTATAAATCCCTACATGATCTAGCTCCACCCCCATTGCTCCTTGACTTTATCTCTGATTCCTCTCCTTCTCATGCCCTTTACTCTGCAGGGGCCTCCCTGTTTCTCTTTGATCATCAAAGTATGTTCCTGCTTTTAAGCCCTTCTTCTAGTTGTTTCTGATAGCAATTATCAATTCTCTTCCTGTGTGAGAAATCCTACAACCTTTTTCTTAACCTCAGGGATTCACTAGATAGAATCACAGTTCAATACCACGTTTATACTCTTGGCTAAGATTAATCACAGAAGAAGATAGGAGTGAAAGTAGCAAAGAAAAAAGATACATATTGACAGAATCCAGAGAAATCCAGCATAGGCATCTAATGTCTCTTCTAATCCAAGACAATCCAGGATGGGCTTTTTTCTCTGGCAGCAAACCACAAGGACAAGTGTGGAATTTCTCTACCAAGGGAAACACACTTGACTCTCAGGGCCTATCTTGCTAGCAATCGGCCATGGCAACTGAAGCTCAGGACGTTAATAAGGAAACCAGATGTACATTATCAATCTTGGCTATTTGTGCAAAGCAATCCTGGCAAGCTACTATGGTACGCTTTATTTATCCCAAGTATACACAACCAAATAATCAATTCATCAATGATATAGAGAACATTCTGAGAGCTATATTCCTATGGATTGGCTAAGAGTAAATCCAAGACACTTCCCTGTAATGGAATATATTCCCCGGCCCCTGACAAACTTAAATAACATAATTATGTTCAGAGAGAAGAAAATATTTATTTTGTTTGGTTTGGGTTTTTTCCTTCAAATTTTTATTTAAATTCTAGTCAGTCAACATATAGTGTAATATTGTTTTCAGGAGGCACATTTACTAAATTCATAGAGCTGAATCTAAAACCATTCAGTAGAATAACTTAATAAGTTGTGACCACATAAAGGACAAATCCAAAGTAATATGCAAAATTAAACCAGATATAATTTTAATATCTAAGGAAATTATATGATTCAGTAATTATTAAGGATAGCAAGATTCATCTGAGTTCAAAGATCTTCAAAATTAAATGGAAAAGACAATATTAAGATACTTCCATTTTAAAGATCTTTACAGTTTGAAGGAAAATACATGCAGTGATAAATAACTGTTAACAGCTATATAGCATATACTATGAACCAGGGGCTATTCAAAGAGTTTTCCATATATTAACATATTTATGGATGTCTGGATGGCTCACTCAATTGAGTGTTCAACTCTTGATTTCTGCGCAGGTCATGATCTCATGATTTGTGAGATGAAGCCCTTTGTCCGGCTCTGTGCTGACAGTGCAGAGCCTACTTGGGATTCTCTCCCCCCACCCGCCCCTCCCCTGCTTATGACCTCTCTCAAAATAAATAATTTTTTTAAAACAAACACATTAAAAAAATAAAATAAAAAATGCATTGCTGGGGATTTACCCAAGAGAGACAGAAATGCTGATGCATAGGAGCACATGTA
>NC_043717.1:105444189-105573719 GCF_006229205.1 Suricata suricatta
AAAAAAATAAAATAAAAATAAAATAAAATAAATAAAATAAAAAATGGAAAGGAACACATCTAAGTCTCATGACAGTCCCATGTGATAATTTCTAGGATTATCCACATTTTACAGATTAGGAAACTGAGGTGCAAAGAGTTTAAGCTCTTTGTCTGAGATCACACGTCTAGTAAGTAAATGATAGAGCCAGGATTTAAACCTAGGCATGCTGGCCCGAGAGTCCATGCTTGGGCACTAAGCACTATAACATATTGCAAGAAGCACCAAATTGTAAGTGATCCCTTTGGGTGGGCAGTGGAGGACTTCTTTGAGAAATAACAATTAGGTAATGCAAGCTAGGAGACCTATTCCCTATTAAGTAGAGTCATCTGAGACACAGTGACTGTATATAAAGGGTCAGAACGACAGCATGGGTGGCCCAAAGACCTATATAGCTCCAGGTCCCATACCTGGCCACATCTCTGGTTGAAAGTAACCAGAAATTAGAACAGTAACTATATTCTTTACTGAGTATAGATCTTTCTAAATGTGAGAAGATTTGGAATGAATAAAATAAAAGTTTGAGAGAATCAAGCTATAGTATTATATTTTTGTACATATTTGACATCTATACACTTGATATTTAAGATAATTTGAACCTTTAGAGTGACAGCCTAGTAAGTCCAATTTAAAATGTGAAACTGAAGAACTGATTATACTTAGGATTTTTAAGTGAAGGACTTTAATTTTTTATTTTTAAAAGTTTATTTGTTTATTTTGCATGAAAGAAAGAGGTAGGGGAGGGGCATAGATAGAGGGAGAGAAAGAATCCTAACCAGGCTCCACACTGTCACTGCAGAACCCAATGCAGGGCTCGAACTCATGAACCATAAGATCATGACCTGAGCCAAAGTTGGACACTTAGCCAACTGAGCCACCTAGGCACCCCTATACTTATGACTTTAAGTGGAATCTTACTGCATTCTTTAATATTATTAGAGCATCTAAGAGAACTTCTGATTCACTTTATATATAAATTCAATTTTATAAGAATTTACTTAATATTCACAGGCTTTGTTTACCAGACAATTAAAAGACTTAAAAAAATGCTTAAGAAAGGAAAATGAATACTATATATTAAGTATATAAATGCAGTTTAAAATATTTGAAATTGTTTAATTAACTATGTTGATAAATGCTACTATACATTATTTAAAAGCACTTTGAAGAATTATTAAAATCTATTAGATTTACAAAGAGAATAATAAGATTTGTATGCAGAACTCAAAAAGGAAGAAAAAACTAGCTTTGGGGATTTATAAGTTTAATAAACTGCATATCAATATTTAAAATCCAAAGAAAACTTCTGAATAATCTCACTCAAGAAGACCGAAAATTCCCCTTCAGAACACCTAGGCTCTCTGAATTGACACCAATGTCCTCAAGAAATCACCACCTTCCCAAAAATTACACATCACAGCTGTACATTTTCTTTGAGATAGGGAAGGAGAACTTTTTTCACTTCCCAAGCTATTTCCTCCCAAAATGAAAGTGGACAGATTTCCCCCCATTAGGGAAACTGGTTGTAACCCATCTGTTCTGTAGTACCAGACCATACTGAGCAGATCTAACTCATGGAGCAAGATGGCATTTTTAGGAAAACCTCTGAGAAGCTTCAAAGAACTTCAGTGAAATTCAGGAATCTTCAAGGATAAGGAGGGTTTATTTATGTTTCTCTTTGCTTCCTTTTCTCCACCTACTCACATTCTACTCTGCCAATAAATTATCTTCATTATCTAGTTAAATGAAAGAAGTGTGAATGCTGTAATACAGCCTGTTTTTGTGGCACATTTTTCCTCTGGGGATGAAGCTATTTAAATAATGTTTTCTGGCTCTGGTAATTCATATACTCAACAATCAACGCTTTGGACCTCAATATTGATTTGCTTGGATCTTTGGGTTGTTGTTAATGTAACAATCCCAGGAGGGTTGTTTGTGGCAGAGAAATCTACTTCCATTAAAATTCTAGGTGTCAATTCACTAAAATAATTTTCTTTTAGATTGCTATTGAATTGAAGGAAAAGTTTTTCTAAGCTCTTTCTAATTGAGTCATAAATCTGAAGAACAACCTTCTGAAAGCCATGAAGGATGCTCCGTAAGTGAAGAATATACATTCTTCAACCTAAAATCTTGCAATCAGAATATCCCCAGGTATCTAATGTATAATGAATGTGGAAGGTTATTTAAATTCAGAAAGGTACAGCGATGTTGCACACATAAGATAAATGTAATTGTGAATCTGTATGTAAGAGTACAGAATTTGACATCTCATAAAATTTATAACTCAATTCAAAGTCAAAAGTATACATTTGGTGTGAGGTGAAATTCAAGAATCAAAGAAAATTGAAAGCTGTGGCATGGGAAGACCTGGACCTAACATTTAGTCTTTAACTGCTCTTGGGCAAGTCATTCACCTCGTTGAGTTTTTTTTATTTATTTTTTATTTTTTTAATGTTTTATTTATTTTTGATACAGACAGAGACAGAGCATGAGAGGGGGTGGGGTAGAGAGAGAAGGAGACACAGAAATGGAAGCAGACTCCAGGCTCTGAGCTAGCTGTCAGCACAGAGCCCGACGCGGGGCTCGAACCCACGAACGTGAGATCTGACCTGAGCTGAAGTCAGAGGCTTAACCGACTGAGCCACCCAGGCACCCCTCACCTCGTTGAGTTTTAAATTCCTCATTAAAAAAATAGGTGGGGTGGGGAGCCTACCTTCCAAAGTTATGTTCTCTCTGCACTTTATAAATCATTGATGGAGTTGTTCATGTAAACTGAAACAGGGTAACTAGCCAGATGCATGATAGGATATACATATCATTAATGTTTCTGACGCTAATGTTTGAATCTTTCAGAAACCTATTGGGCCTAATCTAACTTCTGGCAGTGATTCTGGTTTTAAGGAATATTAAGCCCACTATGATGGATGAAATCTTCCATTGACTAATCTGATATTAGATCACAGAATGACAACATGATGAAAAATGGTAGATTACATGCTAGATTCCATTATCACTTTTTTGAACAATGGAAATTACTCTTCTCAATTTTCAATTATCTCTATTTCTTTCTCGCCAGTCTTTTGTTTTTTAGCTATCTTACCTAATTGCTCTGTATATGAGAGAGAGAGAGAGGCATCAATAACATTCAAATATGATATAGCCCATAATTTTGCAGGACTCAAAAAGATTTGCTAGCATACAAAAACTAATTACACAGAGTTTATAAAAAGGGTCTCAGTCTTCATTAAAGGCACGACTATTATTATTTCCCCAGCTACTTTCTAATTGCACTCTTTATTATTGTTGACAAATTCAGAAGCTTAAGACTCAATTATGGAGACAGCTTATTGACTGCAACTCTGTCCCTATTAACTGTTCCTATTATAAGGAATTAGCAAAACTGTCAGATTCTTTCTAATTCATGAGGAATAGTTCTCTTTATAGATTAGAACTTGAACTCTCTGATTAATGGCCTCTTGGAAAGACATTCTCAAAATGAGTTTCAAGTCATGAACTGGCAATCTTCCTGTATTCGGAATTACAACCAATGTAATTCTTTTATTTTTATATCTGACTCCTGACACTATGATTGAATTCAAGGTTGGTTACAACTTTTTGCATACACCATTAAGACATTCTGCTGGTACAAGAATCAAAGAATCAATAAAAATCAGTTTACACTGTATATTTTTAAGTTAACATCTCTGTATGTGTGAAAAAGTACTCTGAATTGAGTGAAAGAGATAAAAGAATAGTCAGAAGCATAATGCAAAAATCTTGTACTATGTGCTAGAGTGGTGGATGAGGTCCCAGTTACTGAGACTTACACTTGTTTTCTCACCCCAACTTTACCATGAGCTTCCACTATTGACATCATAACCTTTGTTTCTTCTTATAGTAAATAAAAAGTGGGGACTAAATTATTACAAAGACCTTTCCAGCTCTATAATTGAATGGTTCTATACATTTAATAAAAACAAGGTGATACTGTTACAAGAAAATGTTCTTTATGCTTAACATTCCACATTTCCAGTTTATGACTTCTCCCTAGAACAAATCTGTCTTGCAGTCAATATTTCTTCCATAATAATTCATTTCCCTGCAAAGTCATCAAAAGATCTTTATCATACATTCTAGAAGAATGAACTCAGATTAATAGTCAAAACTAAGCAGCACATTAGACTAAAGCACACCCCCAAGTGCATTCAATTTTTCCATCTGTGCCTTCCCAAATCATTAATATTGGCATATACAAATCACATCAATACATCTGGTAGAAGACATAATTTGTCCTTCCCTCTTCATATAACATAGAAATTGGAAAGTTTCCTAGATCATTCACGTTCCCTTATTTACATAAGTACACACTCATATCCCCTACTTCAATTATCCAGATATTTGAAGAGATAATGTGAGCAGAACAGACTCAAAATTATATTAAACCTGCTTTCCCAGGTTAGAAGAATGCTCGACAGGAGCTTCAAATACCTGAAGGAAGGTGCAAGACAGAACTTCGAGGTCTCCGACAGCTCTAGAGTAGTGGACAGCACAGTGGATAAGAAACCAGAATTCCTCAGTTTGAGTCCAAGGTCTGCCCCTTATCAGGTATGCAAAGCTCTTCATTCCTCCAAGTGTGAGTTTATAAAAAGAGATGGTAACTCTGTCAACCTCACAGAATCATCCTCAGGAATGAATGAAATAAATGTCTGTGAGAGCCCTATGTGCCATAAAAGTGTTATAAAGTATGTCAAATCAGTCAGCCGCTGTCACGTATGATCTCAAGGGGACAGCACCCTTTGAATGAAACTCTCTTCCTGAGAGAGAAACTGCAGATAGCATTTTCAAATTTCATTCAAAATATTTAAGATACAACCTAGTAAACTGCTTTAACTATATAAATAATTAAAGAAACTAAAATTCAGTGCCTTCTATTCCCTTGATTGTACTAAGGGTGCTGTCCCCTTGAGATCATACGTGACAGTGGCTGACTGATTTGACATTTCTTAGTAACAATCATGATGCCACCCTTGTAATATGTCCACATGGTAGATTAAATAATGGTCCCCTGGAACTCATACATGTTACTTTATATGGCAAAGGGACTTTGAAGGTGTCATTAAGAACTTTGAGATGGTGATGGTGCACCTGGCTGGCTCAGTTAGTTAAGCATCTGACTCTTGATTTCAGCCCAGGTCATGATCTCACAGTTTGTGGGTTCAAGCCTCGTGTCAGGCTGGACGTGAAGCCTCCTTGAGATTCTCTCTCCCTTTCCCTCTGCCCGTCCCCCATGCGTGCTCTCTCTTTCCAAGTAAATAAATACGTAAATAAAAAGATTTTTAAAAATATTAAAATATTTAAAAAAGAACCTTGAGATGGGGAAATTGTCCCAGAGTAAAGTGGCCCTGAAATGTAATCAGAAGTGTGCTTATGAGAGGGGGCAGCAGAGGGATACGTAAGAACAGAAGAGAAAGTAGGACATGTGACTATGGAAACAAGAGGTTAAAGTGATGCAGGCAAGAGGCCAAGAAATGCAGACAACTCCGAGAACCAGAAAGAGGCAGAGAAACAGATTCCTCCCTAGAGTTTACAGAGAAAGTATGGTGGCCCTGTCAATATCTTGCATTGGGCCCAGTGAAACCCATTTCAGACTTCTGACCTCCAGAACTGTAAGATAATAAATTTGTGTTGTTCAAACCTGGAGGTTTGTGGTAATTTGTTAAAACAACCAGAGGAAGCTACTACTATTCATTCTGGCTATTTCCTTCAGACACTCTTGACTCTTTTTTTTTTAATTTTTCAACATCTACTTATTTTTGAAAGAGACAGAGTGTGCGGGGGAGGGGCAGTGAGGAGGTAGACACAGAATCTAAAGCAGCTGTCAGCACAGAGCAGGGCTCGAACTCACGAGCCATGAGATCATAACCCGAGCCGAAGTTGGCTGCTTAACCAACTGAACCACCCAGGCGCCCGACACTCTTTATGGCTGACTTCATTATCACCTGTAGCTAGTCTCAGAAGAGCTGGTCAGTACGCGGGCCTCAGATTCTTTCCAAAGATGTACAGATGCTTCCCTTGCAGCAAAGCAGGCCAGCTCCTTCCAGCCAGGTCTGCTGACTGCTGAGGCTGCTCAGTTGTCTTTGGTTACACCATGGGTTGGAGTCAGTCTATCTTTCAGACACTGTGACAATAATTTTGTTCAAAATATTTAAGATAGAACCTAGCAAATTGTTTTAATGGTTATAAAGAACTGGAAAAACTGAAGTTCAGTTTCTAAGTTTGATCTTTGAGAGCACATGTGACACTGGCTGACTAACCTGACATTTGTTAGTAATAATCATGTAGCCACCATCTTTTTTTAAATTTTTTAATGTTTATTTATTTTTGAGAAACAGAATGTAAGTAGGGGAGGGGCAGAGAGAGACAGAGACACAGAATCCAAAGCAGGCTCTAGGCTCTAAGCTAGCACAGAGCTGATGCAGGGCTGGAACTCACCAACTGTGAGGTCATGACTTGAGCCGAAGTCAGCCACTTAACCGACTAAGCCACCAGGTACAGCAATTTACAGTTTGTATATATTTCTTCATCCTCACTATAATCCTACTGGGGGGAAATACAGTTACCTCCATTTTGTAGACAAGGAAACAGAGGCTCAGGAAAAGTTTCCCAGTATCTCAGAGACTAAGGAAGTCACAGACCAAGGACCCCAAACCTGGTCTTCTGCCTACAAAAAAGACAAAACAGTCACTATTCAAAAAGATACGTGAGTTGCTCCCAGCATTTCTACTGGCAGGATTAACAAGAGCAGTCTTGATTATTTACCAAAGCTATATTTTATGAATTAATATATACTTGCTTCTTTGTTATCTTCACAACTCAAAATCACTTCAAGAGGCATTGTCATGTTCTAGAAAGAAAGCAAAATGTAGAATGAGGCACACTGGCCTGGAGACCTGACTGTGCCTCTTTTTATCTGTATGACCATATGACATCCAAAAGGTCACTTCATTCTCCAGGCTTCAGTTTGCTACAAAATGTGTAATATGTGGATAAGTAACCCCATTTCACAGATGAAGACATAATCTCAAAGAAGTTATTTCCCCAAGTCCATATAGCTAATCACTAGAGGAGGTGGTACATAAAAACAGGTCTTTTGAATTCATTCGTTTATGAAGCAAAGCATTAATAAGCGTCTATATCAATGTAGGTCCCGGAAATGCAAAGATGAAAGGCCAATGATGAAATGCCCCTCAAAGAGTTTACAGTCTGATGAGAAGAACCATAAAGGTGAACAGGCAATTAGAATGAAGTGTGATTAAGTGACAGAGCGAAAGAATATGGGAGGACTTCTCAGAAGAAAATACACAGAAATTGAGGTACAGAGAATAAAACTTGACAGGCAATGTGGGAGCGGGGAGGGAAGGGTTTTTCAGAGAATGTACGTATCTTGCATGCAAAGCCTATACACACTGCACAGTGCACACTCATGTCTATTAGTATTGTGCTTTCTCACCTTTAAGCTCAAACAAGCTTTCCTAGACACAGTTTGCGATGGCAACAGGGTATTCCCATGAGCCCATGACGTTTAAAACCGGCAAAATGGGTAAAGCATACAGAAAATCGGTTTGCTGGCTCTAAGTGTCATATATTCTCTTCTTTAAATTTTTTTAATGTTTATTTATTTTTGAGAAAGAGAGAGAGAGACAAGAGTGTAAGCAGGGGAGGGATTTTGTGTCTCCGAAGCAGGCTCCAGGCTCTAAGCTGTCAGCACAGAGTCCCAGGTGGACCTCGAACTCACTAACTGCAGGATCATGACCTGAGCCAAAGTCAGATGCTTAATGGACTGAGCCACCCAGGCGACCCTGTATTCTCCTCTTTAAATATTATTTGTGGAATAGGGATACCAGGTGCCTATCAAATTTTAAAAGGATATAATGTTTAAAAATCATCAATGAGGATTAGTTTTGACACCAAAGCAGACTGAACACAAACATTCAGAGACTTCATACCAAGAGGCAACAATTTCTGATTTCCTCAGTAGGAAAGGCAATTGAGACTGCTATTCAGGACCACCAGATGGGCGCCTGGGTGTCTCAGTCATTAAGCATCTGACTTCAGCTCAGGTCATGATCTCAGAGTTTGTGAGTTCAAGCCCCACTTCAGGGGAGCATAAGCCTCTGCAGCAGCTGAGCTCGGAGTCCCGCTTAGGGTGAGGTCAACCCCTGCTTTGGTAAAACACAAGTACCCCATGGAGACCTGTTCCTCTCTCGGTCTCTCTCTCTGCCCCTTGCTCACTTGTGCCCTCTCTCTCTCTCTCTCTCTCTCTCTCTCAAAAAAAAAAAGGACCCCCCAGAAGGATTTTCTACTAAACAAGATGCTATATATAAGAGTATCTGGAAAAGTTAAAGATAGACCTCAATAATTTTCATTTTTCACATGAAGAACACATTTCTCTGCTTCAGACACTTTCCTATCAGATCCAAGACAAAAAATAAATCAACTAAAACACTTTTTTGAAAGGTTTAATGCATCATTCTACTGGATGCCTTCTTTCACTGTGATCACATTATCCCCTTTTCAGTATGGTGCATATGCCCTCACATTTCTGCAATATATCTCTAAGTTATAAAAGTGTTTTTCCATCCCATGTAACTGACTTAATTTAAGGATAGCAAATTTTATATTCCAGAGTAACAAAAAAAAAAAAAGAATTAGAGCAAAGCCGCACTGATGTGTTCACTTCATTATTTAACCTAATTTCTTGAAAATGAATAATTTTTTAATAAAAATGTACTTTTCCATGACTGAACCTTTTAACCGACTATATTTGACTTTTGAACATCTGTGATCTGAACTGAATATTGAACATCTGTTTAATCTTAGACCAACTGGAAAGCCATCAAAGCCAGTCCTCTGTGTCTCTGCTTGCACCACAAAGAAAATGAACTCTCCTTTTTGGAATACTAAGTGAAATGATCTTTCCTAGATTCTTTCCTATATCTTCCCTGGGCAGATGTGAAGAGGTCAACAGTGTAATCCAACATTTACCCATCTCTGTCCTAAGTCTAAACTTAGAAAAACAAACAAACAAGAAATCTGAAGCCTACACAATGCTGATTAAAATAAACGTATTTTTCTTTCATCCTCCATGTCAGGGGAAGACAGGGGTGTTTGTTATGGAAATGTATAGACTCCAGACCAGGGACTGGTAGTGTGAGCAAGCTATGAGCACGCCATGGGGCATTTAGATGCAGCTGTTTTGAATGAGCCAATTTGTTTTGTCTTTCACTTTAATGCAATGATTTTGATGCCTGGAACAAACCATTAAACTTGCAGCTTAGAAAAATCAGTAAATGTGTGACGTGGATATCCTCACCTCATTGCATGCCTTGTCCTTCTGGCCTACCTCCACCCCAGAATGTGGATGGAGAATGAGGAGCAAATGTAGGACAGGCTGAATCTCAGAGACGGGGTGAGGTAGGGTATGGAGAAATGGCACGGAGGGCAGGCGTCATCTCCTAGGTGACTCACATAAAACCAGGAGTCATACGCTTACCATATTCACTCCTTGAGTAAAGTGTCATTTATCATTTGAACAATTTCTCAGAATACAATGATTTCTGGCATGGTCTGCATCTCACATTTTCAGGTTCTGCCTTTGGAGTTATAATGGTCAACATGAAGTAATTTTCTGAATATAGATATGGATATACATATAGATGTAGGTGTAGAGATAGAGTCAAGTAGAGAAAACCTAGTTGTCCCAATGGAATGATTTATTTGAAAATATTCCTGAATATACAATTTTATTGGTCATGTGTATGACAGTGGGATAGGAGTGGAGGTAGGAATGAGAAAAGTTATTCAGACCCCGGTGCGTCTCTGGAAATCCTAACATGAAATGTCTACCATTTCTCTCAGTATGCAAATCTCAGCCACAAACCCTCATCTAGGAGAAATAGATGTTTACGTTTCTTCAATTCAAGTTGATTCCTACTTTGAAACTTCCTTCTTCCCAGGTAGTAGAAATTTAATCTCAGTCAATTCAAGGGTCCATCTTCTTTCACCCCTGTCTTATCTGAGCTCTATAGGGACCTCTGTTCCCACTCTGCCATGGTGGGGAGTCCCACTAGTTTTACAAACATTTCCCCCAAATATTCTCTTTGTGCCAGGAGCATTCAGTTCCCCTAGGACTTAGGCTTCTGTAAACCTTACCCAGTTAGCCTCCTTTGTTTCTATGGCCCACTGTGTCAAATCCTTCCCCTGAGGCAACTGATTCTTTCATTCAACAAGTATTTACTGAAGTTCCTCTACATTGCAAGCACCATTCCAGCAGTGAACAAAATAGGAAAAGATAAATCATTGCTCTCATAGGGACAAACAGAAACTATGCTACACAAAGTGCACTGGTAGAGTTGCAGATGAGTGTTATAAAGAAAAATCAAGCAGGGAAGGACTTCAGAATGGAGGGTACAATTTTTTAACTTTACATTACCTGGAAGGCTTCACTATCAAAATGGTATTTCAATAAAAACTGAAAGAAGGGAGGGAGCGTGTGCATGTGATTATCTGGCACAAGTGCATTCCAGCCCAGTGACCAGCAAACAGGAGCCAGAAACAGCAAGAATAGAAGAAGTCAGTGAGGTGGCAGAGGGCCAGATGAGGGAGGTGATCAGCACAGCTTGGTCTCGTTCAGCTATGTCCAAAAGAAGTGTAAGGTAAGCCAGATATGAAATTGTAAATGTTCTCATAGCCACATTTTTAAAAGGGGGGGAGGTGAAATTAATTTCAATATATTTTATTTGATCTACTATATCCAAACTATTTCAACAGGTAAGCAGTATAAAGATTATTAAGGAGCTACTTTGCTTTTTAAACTAAGGCTTTACGATACACTGGGTCTGTCACACCAGTGGCACATCTCAGTTTGGACCAGCCATATTTCAAGTGCCCACTAACCACATGTGGCTTGCGACAACCATATTGGATAGTGCAGTTCTAGGTACTTGAATAAGGAGAAGGGCAAAGAGGGGAAATGTTACGGGGAAAAAAATCAACGTATCATTGACATCATCCAGTCATACATACTACATTCTATTTCCTTATTCTTTTATCTTTTTAATGTTTGTTTATTTTTGAGAGAGAGAGAGAGAGAGAGAGCCAGGGAGGGGCAGAGAGAAAGAGATGGAGACACAGAATCCGAAACAGGCTCCAGGCTCTGAGCTGTCAGCACAGAGCCCAATGTTGGGTTCCAAGTCACCAATCATGAGATCGTGACCTAAGCCGAAGTTGAACACTTAACCAACTGAGCCACCTAGGTGACTCTCCTTATTCCTTTATTATGCTGGTCTAGATTAGGAGTACCACGTTAGAGGCAGAACTTTCTTAAATATTTTCCTTTTCTTAGTATAAAAGTCATATGTACCCATCAAAGTTCAAATAATACAGAAAAGAATAGTGGAAAGTGGACATTTGTTCAAATCACATAAAGGTTAGGGATGCAATGACGGTCAGGCAGCTTGCAGCACACACATTACACACTCAGTACCTGCAGCTTCACAAGTTGACCCGCTGTTTTGGTGTGATAGTTTCAATCCATTTTTCTAAAGTGAAAGTTGAGAAAGCCCAGGTTCTAGGGACAGAAAATCTTTAATGAGAGCATGTACATTGCCATTACCGAGACATACATATGTAACTGCAAACTGGTATTATCTAGAGATTAAGACTGTATTTGTCTCTCCTATTCTGCACATCTAATCCATTCACGGCACGTCAGGCTCAAGGAGGAGTGAACAGATGCTTAAGGTAGCCACGCCTAGAAGCAGGAGGTGCGCAAGGGGTGGTCAGGGTAGTCAAGCTGGAGCTGCACTGCTCAGGAAAGAGCCCTGAATGCATAACTGACCATCAAATGCCCAGACATGATCCCACACATTTCCTCCAGCAGGCCTGTTTCAAGCCTGCTTCTAGTTCCTCAAACCTTCTATACCCATTCTTCCACACTTAGTTCCACTAGAATTTAAATTCCACAGGGACAGGGATTTTATCTGTTTCATTCCCTGAATTCCCCCAGAGCCTAACGCAGTGCCTGGCAAAAAGCTGGTGCTCAAAAAACATGTTAAGTGAATGCAAGAAGCAGGTCGCATTTGGCTTGAACTCCATCATCTTCCTGTGGCCAAGCCTACAAACCCACCCACAGCGGCATCCCTCTCTATTTACAGTGAAGACCCTGACTCTACTCCTCCTTAAGGCAACACTTCCACTGGCGTTTTGGGTCCCATCCCCCTCCTGGGCTTCTTAAGGCCTTCAGTCCTTCTCTACCCACCACCATCACCACCACCACCACCATCACCATACCCCCCCCCCACTATTTCTGGCATCCGTATCTCCTAACTTAATGAAAAACCCTCTGACAAGTACATATTCCTCTCCACTACATGCTCCCAACTTCTCACCTCCCTTTTAAAGTGAAAGCCTTCAAAATATTTGTCTATATTCACTGTCTACAGTTCTACTCCCATTCTCTCTTTAATCTACTCCTGTCTTTTGCTCACACTAAGGACACCCAGGCTACCACAGATCACCAGTGACATCCATATTGCCTAACCCAAGCTTTACTTCTCTCTACTCATGTATCTCCTCAAAATCCCTGATAGAGGGAACCACACTGCTGATTTTTCTTTTATCTCAGTAACCTCTCTGTGCTCACATCCACTGGCTCTCCTCCTGCAGAAGTCTCTAGAGGTGGCTTGAACTCCATCATCTTCCTGTGGCCATAGTCATATTTCAGGGCTCTCTTTGTCTCACCACCATGTTCAAGCCATTAGCACACCCTGTCACCTCTATTCCCAAAATATACATTGATTCCGTCAGCTTCACTCACTCCTCACCACCACCCCTGTAGCCCAAGTCACGGTCCTCCTCACCTCAATTGCATGTTCCCATCTGCTCTCTGTCTGCTCCCGTCCTGGCTGCCACAGTCTATTCTCAGCCTGCATCCAGTGATTTCTTTTAAAATCCAAGTCAGACCAGTCACCATCCCGCTGCGTGGCTTCCAATGACTCCCCATTATGATAAGAGTAAAATCCAGCGTCTTTCCCATGGCCCCTCCTATCTACCCAGTGTCATCTCCTACCATTCTTCCCACCTTGTTCACCAGACCCCAGCCACACTTGGCATTCTTGCTATTCCTCAGAAAGTCTAAACTCTTTCTTGTCTCCAAATCTTTGTATACACTATTCCTTCTGTCTGCAAGTCTCTTCCCATTTTCTTCATCTGGCTGGCTCCTTGTCTCCTGGAACTCTCGGCCTACACGTTTGCTCTGCAGAGGCCTTCCCTGATAACTCTAACTCCCCTCCACCCTACAATCTTCCCCTCTCACGCTAAGCTGTTTATTTGTTATCTCCATAGAACTTAAGATAATTCATAATTATGTCACTTGTGCTTTTCTCTGACTCTCCCACTAGACTGTCAGCTCTTTCAGGCCAGTAGCTCCCAGTCTTGTTCACTGCTGTATTCCCAGTATCTAGCTCAGGACTCAGCTCATTCCATTCTAGGTACTCCGTAAATGCTTGTCGAATACATGAATAAATAAATAAATGAATGAATGGGCATGTGATGACCTAGAAGGCAACTGGGTAAAAGGGGACAGAGGGGAATGGTGCAAAGTTCCAAATTCAAATAGTTGATCTTCATCCCTGAGACTAGACGTCACATTTGTACTGTGGCAGGAAATGCTAGAGCCAGGGAATCAGTAGGAAAACTGAAGTGAGCACCTATTAGCTATTCTCCATCAAGAGCAGACCCAGGCCACAGGCTCTGTCTGTATCTCAAGCCCCTACCTATACACTGCCCAGTCATAGTTTGATGGTATTACTAGCCCACTGGTGCTTCAAAGCCCGAGCAGCCAGATTGTTTATGCACATGTCAGGACAGTTTCTGCGTTAGGACATTTGTGAGTGAGTAGAATCAGCAAACTGAACACAAGAGAAAGACAGAGGAATGAGAAAGAGATTGAGACATCCTCAAAGCTGGAGGTAAAGGGGAAGGTGCACTTCCTTTTTCTTTTTTATCTGTTCTTATCAGACACACGATCATATGAGAATCCACATCATCACTCCCCTCCTTTCATTCTATTCCCTTTAACAGCAATAGTAGTGGTCATCCCAACTTGCTTGACCCCAGGGCTCTCAGCTGGCAGCACTAATCACTTGGCAAGAAACAAAAAGCACCGTCATTTGTTGTAATGATGCTGGTTGCCCGGTCCTGGATGTGTGAGTTGTTTTTGATTATTAGCATAGGGACCTGTCACATCTAAAGGTCAAGAGCCACAATTCAATTAAACACTTTGAACCTACAGACACCACACTGTTCCCATCAAAGAAGAGGTTTCCTGATTTAGTATATAATAGACCTGGCCCTTCCTTGTAGGCAGCTGGGATGGAGAAAGCGTCTTATCAATCAAATCTTTCACCAGGTAACTTCATCAGCAGCCCTAGACAGCAACTTATGAAGAAGAATCAATAAAGTTACAGAGAATGACTTTAACAAAAATCATTATGATAAACCCACTGACAGTGAGCATCAGCGTTGATTGTTTGAAGCTGTAATGCGTGTCACTGAGAGTGATATCTTTATCGCTGTTATCAAGCTTTTCCTTTGGGCAACTCCCTGTGATTGTGCTGCGCAGGACGGAGGCTATCTTCTTCACGCTAACACATGCAGTTGATTGTGTGGGGATTATGGGGGGTGGGTGTCTTTCCCCCTAAATATGTCACTATAAGAGAAAATTAATTGATGGGTAGTAGGGATGAGAAGGCCTTTTCTTCCTGGGTGAAAGAACATATCGATGTATAAATGCAGTTGAAATTGGAGTGTTTACACTGACTTATGCTCTATGTAAGGAATTAGTACACTCTGAGAGATACTGACTGTATTCTGTAGAAAAGCCATTCTTGAAACCATAAGAAAAATTAAGTCCAAATAAAAGACAAAAGGAGATCCTCAAAGGAGTCATCTTTAAAAAATGCAATACACTGAGGTATTTTAATTCCTAAATATCATTCATAATCCAGACATGGCACCACTAAGGAAACAACTGAGTCATATTTTATGCTAATTATCTGAGCAATATTCAAGCCTTTGTCATATATATTTTATCACACTTCTTGAGAGCTAAAATCTGGTTCAGCTTCTTGCTGCTGAAATGAGATGTCAACCAGAGTAACATTCAAGATCTCATCCGCAGTCTCTCGTCACCAACTTAGGTCAAGCACCCTCCCCTTTTTCTTATGTGTACAGAGACAAAGACTGACTTAAGCAGTCATAATGTGGTTTTCTTGGCAAAGACGTATGCTGAGAATTGATGCTTTAGTCACAATTAACCTTTTGGAAGAAATACGCACTCCATTTAAAGAAACCTAGGTGTCAAAAGCAAAACTGTATGGGAATGCAATAGGCATTTGTCACTCTTTTTGGAGGTCCAGGATACAAAGCACCTTCCAATGTCTGCTGGGAGGCAGGGCCCGCCTTTCCCCCTGAATGTAGATGACCATACTCCAGCAGCAAGGAGCCTGGTCAAGCAAATGTATGGTCATCTGTCCAGGAAGAGTACTCTTCTGACTTCCCTCATGATAAGAATCATCTGAAATTCGGAGTGCGTGGGTGGTTCAGTCAAACATCCGACTCTTGATTTCAGCTCAGGTCATGATCTCACAGTTCATAGATTCGAGCCCTGCTTTGGGCTCTGTGCTGGCCATGTGGAGACTGCTTGGGATTCTCTCTGTCCCTCTTTCTGCCCCTCCTCTGCTCGTGTGCACTCTCTTTCACTCAAAATACATAAATAAACTTAAAAAAATCACCTGAGGTTCTGGTTAATAGCGACATGGGCTCTTGTCACAGAGATTCAGACTTAGTGACTCTGGGATTAGGCCAGGGAATGGTTACTCTAACAGGTACTCAGGTGATTCTTATCAAAAAAGCTTGGTAACCAAACATTGGCCTGAAATAGCTAAGTGGTTCTTTACCTAGAATGCACATTAGATCCAGCTGTGAAGCGTTTCAAACCTAGGCCTCCTGGACCCCACCCTGGCTCAACTGTATCAAAATCATGTCCAGGGTGGAGAGGAAGAGAGGGGAGCAGAGGGAAGAGGAGGGGAAGAGGGAGAGAGGTGGAGAAGAAAGTGACAGAGGGAAGAAGAGAAATAGACACAGAGATGGAGCCAGCGAGGCAGGAAGGGGGGAGAGGGAGGGGAAAAGAACGGGGAGTGGGGGACAGGGCGGGGTGGAGAAGGTTCACAGATGATTCCACTGCACAGTGAAATTTTAAAACCCCTATTTTAAGCCGACTTCACCAAACAGGTGCTTGGACTTTGCTGTAGGAGTGACTGGAGAGGAGAGTGTGGCTATGCGCAGGGATTAGTAGTGACTGCAGACAACCGGGTTGCTGAGGTAGCACGTACAGCAGTATCAGCGACAGCATCCATCCTCAGTGGCCCAAACTATAGCATTCAGTAATGTGTCACTCAGTCCCTCCTTTGGTCTGAATTTGAGTGACCACTGCTTAAGGGTCCATAGTTCAGAGACTGATATTGCAACATTCCTGGTGATTAAATCCCTTCTCCACCTCAATCTGCCAGAAGTGGTTTCTGTTGTTTGCAAATAATGTAAAGCACTGCAAATAGTCAGGGGAGGCAATGACTTTGCAGTAAGGGTACCTGAATTTGAATCCTATGTGAGACCTCACTCAGTCTCTGATTTCCGTATCTGTAACATGGAAATGCTACTTAGTCTTACAGAGTAGTTGCAATGATTAAATTAAATACTAACTCAAAGTATTGTTGGCAGGTTCCAGAATCTCTCTGAAAGGGGCTTAAGAACAGCCATTTGAAAGGCAGTGAGGGATGAGTCTTGAAGCTCTATTTGCACAGCAGACACAGCATATTTACTTTGACCGTATATTTAGCTCTGGTGACTTTGATGGTGGTTTTTGCAAGTTGGTACCCAAAGCCATGCCAGAGAATTACCACTGGAAAGGGTTTGGCACAAGCCATTAAATGTTATTTTCCTTCTTTCATTCCTTAATACTTAACATGCAAATCTAATCAAAGAACTAGATCCTAGCAGAGTAGGATTTCAGAACTTGCTGGAGACCATTGTTAGTTACCTAGTCTACTGACGTTTTAAGTTACAAAAGTTCCAGTATATTTAAAGAACATAATTTACACTCTGCATATTTTCTCTAATATGCTTAACTATCATCCTATTTCCTATTTATAGTCCTTATTTATGTGATTTAGAATTCTATATGTGGTCAATGTCTTCTCATCAGAAGGCTATATTTTGACGTTTCAGACAATATTAACTCAGTCAATAAGGTCCTGCCATTAGTTGGCTGTTGCTATAGCAAAATGGAAATTAAAACTCGAGAATTCTAAATCTGATATCTGCCAGACGGGTAGGATGCAGACAAAATACATTTCCATTATGATGATGATTTTTTTTTTTGTAACTTGGCTCTCCACTCCCTCGTCTCTCCCCCTCATTCCATATGATTCCCCAGCCTCAGCCCCTCCTCGCAGGCAGATAAATCACTTTAACCACCTAAAATTTAATCATCCATAGTTCTCCCCACTCAGTTCTATACAAACACATGCCTATATATACATCTCATATAGGATAATTTTTCTGTTGATGATTGTTTTACATAGATAAGATCATCAAAAACAGTCTTCTGCATCTCGCTATTTTTATTTAATATTACTCTGTGGAACGCCCTTCAAATATTTTTTCTTAATGGCTGCATAATATTCTATGATTTAGATATCATATTTTATTTCAGCCATTCTGCTATTGGTAGGTGTTTATTTTTTCCACCTTTTTACATTATCAAAAAATTCAGTGTGTGTTTATATAGGTACATATGTAAAGATATATATTCATTCATATGTTCATATACGTGGAGGTGTCTAGTAAACCTAAAAAATGGAGTTGTTCTGGAGCTTGACACATCCCACTTCCATGGGACAGAAGCTCCTGTGCTCAAGACCCTTCTAGACCTCACCTGATGTACCTCTTCACTTGACTGTTCATATGCCTCCTCTATAATAAAGTAGTAAACAACCCTGAGAAAGACCAGGAACTAGAGATGGCAGGTATCACTGATGCTAGAATGTGGATAGTTCTGAAAACGAGAAGGATTAATTGAAAGTCTAATTGAGAAGCCCTTCCATATAGTGACAGAGGTAGACTGTGGAGAATCCAGAGAAACTCTTGATTTGGAAAAACCAGTCAGCGCTAAGGATGAAAACACCAAAGGAGAAGGAGAATTAAGGAAAAGACAGCACCCTGAGCAGAGATATCCCACTACAGCTGTCAGTGAACAGCCAAGTAGCACCATACGTTTGAGGAACACCTCCAACATCAAAGGATCTTACAAAAAGAATAACAAATTTAAAAGGAAGATGAAGAGGGGCCCCTGGGTGGCTCAGTCGGTTAAGTGTCTGACTTCAGCTCAGGTCACGATCTCATGGTTTTTGAGTTCAAGCCCTGTGTTGGGCTCTGTGCTAACAGCTCAGAGCCTGGAGCCTGCTTTGGATTCTGTGTCTCCCTCTCTCTTTCCTCTTTCCCATTCATGCTCGCTCGCTCGCTCTCTCTCTCTCTCTCTCTCAAAAATAAATAAACATTTAAAAAATTTTAAAGGAAGATGAAGAAAAGAGTGAATACAGGAAACAATGTAAAATTATAAAACATGAATAGAATCCTATAAGGAATATCTCAAAACTAGATTTAGGAAATTAAAATATGGTAGCAGAAAGTTTAACACTCAGTAGAAATATTGGAAGATAAATCTGAGGAACTCTCCTAGAATATATAACAAAAAAGCAAAGACACAGAAAGTAGGCATTTTTCAAAATATGAAGTTGCAGAAGCTTACTTCCTTAAACATCTTGGGTGAAGCTACAAGAGGAAATATACCTACCTTTTAAAAGAATATGCTAGTGTAACAATGACTGGTACTATAACCATAAGAGAGAAAAAGAGATGATTGTTAAATTCATAGAGATTAGAGTTACATAAGAAAGGATGTATAATCATAATATACTCCATGATTTAACCATCATTAAAATTTCTATGATAATAATAATGTAAATAGGGACTATACAATTAAATATAATTGTAATATGACCATATTAGAAGGATAGGATAGGAGTTATGTATTGGGCTCGGAAGTCTGCAAACTATGTAAGAGAGTCAAGTCCCTTTGATTCATATTTGGAAGTGAAAGAAAATATGTGAATGTTAAGTATAAAGAAATAGAAGGAGTACATGTTATTTATATATAGGAAGATAAATATGACAAGAAAGAGCTAAAAGACTAACTACATCTGGGAAATGGTAATAAGGTTTGGGAAATACTGGACAGTTAATTGCTATTTTTGTAGAATTTATAGAACTATTTGATTTTAAACTATAAGTACATAAGACTTTGATAAAAATAAAATGAAATTTCAAAACAATACTAAAAAGAAACAAACCAAAATGTTAACACCAAGTATATCTAGGTGGTAAGATTACGAGTATCTTTAATTTTTTTTCATTATATTTCTCTGTATTATAACATTTCTCTTTAATGAAGCTGGATTATTATTATAAGTAGATAAAAAAAAAAAAAGACTGAGAGGGGCGCCTGGGTGGCTCAGTCGGTTAAGTGTCCGGCTTCGGCTCAGGTCATGATCTCACAGTTCATGGGTTTGAGCCCGCGCCAGGCTCTGTGCTGACAGCTAGCTCAGAGGCTGGAGCCTGCTTCGGAGTCTGTATCTCCCTCTCTCTCTCACCCTCCCCTGCTCACGCTGTCTCTCTCTGTCTCTCAAAAAATAAATTAAAAACAGGTCATGATCTCACAGTTTGAGTTCGAGCCCCACATTGGGATCCATGCTGACAGTGCAGAGCCTGCTTGAAATTCTCTCTCTCTCCTTTCTCCCTCTCAAAATAAATAAACTTTTTAAAAAATAAGTAAATAAAACATATGAACAAACTTAGATTTATAGGTGTATATGTAAAATATATACATGTATAAATAAAAATGTATAACAAATATTTTTAAATAAAATTATATATACAAAATTTTGAGAGTAAAATAATTTCTATTCCTAGATACTTATAATTGCTTTCTAGCATATTAATACAATTTATTTTATCAGTATTTACACTGTCTTATGAACTTTTTCCTAATAGCTGTATTATCTTTTGGGCTTAATTATTTTCTGCTAACTGTTTAAGGCTCAAAGGAGTTCTTACCATTTTTTTCTAGGTTTTAGGGATTCTTTTCTTGGTGTTTTATTATTTCTAAATTACGTCTTAATCTCATAGACATTACAAGCCTACTTTCTCTTTCAGGTTGTTTTTAGTAACATTGAGTAGATATAAAACTCTTATGAAACTTATATATAATGAAATAGACATCAACAAACACTGTCCACCACCTGATTTAAGTATCACTGATACTGATATTCCCTATGGGACCCTCCCTGCCCTCATCCCCTCCCCTGGTCAAAGATAGCCACATACTGAATGGTGTGTTTATCATTCTCAGAATTTCTTTATTGTTTAGCCACATGTTTGTCTCTAAATAATATATTGTTTAATTTTGCAGATTATGAATTTCTTGTAAATAAATCTATACTATATGCATTCTTTTTTTTAATGTTTATTTTTGAGAGAGAGACAGAGCATGAGCAGGAGCAAGGGAGGTCAGAGAGAGAATGAGACACAGAAACTGAAGCAGACTCCAGGGTCTGAGCTGTCAGCACAGAGCCCAATGTGGGGCTTGAACTTGTGAACCTTGAGATCATGACCTGAGCCGAATTCGGACGCTTAGCTGACTGAGCCACCCAGGTGCCCCAGTATATGCATTCTTTAACAACTTATCTTTGTTGTTCTAATTATGCTCTGTTGCTAGGTGAGTACTTTTATCTCTTCAAGTACAATGCATTAACTCTATACTAAGGTTTTTGTGTATTTTAATTACATGTCTATTATTCATGTCTGTGTATGGAATATATGTACATGGGATATGCTATTATTATCACACTTGCTTTAAAATATTCATTCAGATTAACTAATGTTTTCTACTTTTATTATTCTTTATTCTCTCCTGCATCTCCACCCCTCCATTGAGGACTATTTCTCTTCTGTGGAAATATTGTCCTTTAAATCTGCTTATAAGAGTTTCTTTGTTTTTGTTACTCTGAAATCTTTATTCTGTTGTTATTCTCTTTATCTGTTTTGAAAAATTCTCAGCGATTATCTCTTCAAATATTGCTTTGTCCCATTTTCACTCTTGGACATCAATTTTGAATATATGTTCAAGCTTTTCTCTGTATCCTCTATCTCCTATCATCTCTTCTATTTTCTATCCTTTTTGTTTCATTTTGGGTAACTTCTTTTGGATCATTGTCTATTTCACTCACCAATTCGCTCTTGAGATGTTAAATCAACAACTGTACAATTTAATTTCACTTACTTTTTTTTCTGTTCTAGAATTTCTATTTGTTTCTCTTTCAAATATACATATATACATATATATTCTCATTTAATCTTCATGTCAATCCTATATGGGAAATGCTGTGATTATCCCTTATTTTACAGATGAAGTAACTGAAGCTCAAATGGTAAGTGATTTTTCTGAGGTCATATATGTTATATTCTCAAACCCATATATAGCTACTCATATCCCAATTTGTATAGCTAAAAACCCTATTCTCAAGTAGAAGTGGGAGTTAACCTCATATAGAATACTTAGAAATTGAAGTCATACCTGAAATCTTACATGGCAGTACATTAAACCCATCTTCCTCTAGAACATCCAGTCCATGCCACAACCTAATGTGTAACTATCTTCATCCCACCTAACGGCAATAGACAGAATCTGGCTACAGGCCTCTTCTGGGGGAAAAAGAAATCCCTGGCCTCTACTTATTATTTAGACAAACAGTAGGCTCTGACACAGAACCAATAAATAAATATTAAGCAGCAATATATGAAAGTGCAATGATAATTCACTAGACCCCAGAATGGAAATTAGAAAAAAAATGTTAAGCCATTTGGTAGTTTATACATTCATTCAACAAATATTTATATTTATAAATTAGTTTCTCTGTGCCAGACACTGAGGCACTGGAAACTGAGTATATAATCGTTAACTAAAAAACAAAACAAAACAAAACAAAGCAGCAAGATCTTTGACCTTGCAGAGCTCATTGTCTAGTGGGGAAAAAAAACATAGCGTCATACATGATATGAAAGCTATGGAGAAAAGACAAAGTAGAGAGAGAGATCAAGAAAACCGGAGTGAACTAAGGAGGAAGTCGTACGTGATGAGATGAAAGCATTTGTTTTTGGGAGAGGTAACAGATGTCTTGTAGGCATTGTTGCCTGTTAGAGGTGGTAAGCTACTGGTTGCTTTGAAGCAGGATATTGATGTGATCTGACTTAAAATTTAAAAACATCACTGGATGCTGCATAGAGTAGATTACAAAGAGAAAGGGTAGAATAAAGGAGACACATTGGAAAGCTGTTTCAATTAACTCAGAAAGAAGGTAGTGGATGTTTGGACAAGAGTGGTCCAAGGGTAAGAAGTGGTTGAATTTTGGATCTCAACTGGCAGTAGAGACATACGATTTGCTGACATATTGGATGTGGGATGTGAGAGAATAAAAAGAAGAGTGAGAATAATTCCAAGACACTGGCCTATGCAACTAGAATAATGGGCTTACCATGTCCTGACTGTTAGAAATGCTGCAGATTGCTCAAACTTAGAGCAGAACATCAGGAGTTCTGTTTTAGATGTTGTCTCACTCTCTTCAGGCTGCTATAACAGAATATCAGAGATTGGGTGACTTATAACAAGAGACAGCTATTTCTCACAGTTCTGCAGGCTGGGAAGCCCAAGATCAAAGTGCCAGCAGATTTGGTATCTAGTAAGGGTCTGCTTCCTGGTTCACAGATAGTTTTCTTCTTACTGTGTCGTCACAGAGCAGAAAGGCTGAGAGAGCCCTCTAGGGCCTCTTTTATAAGGCATTAATCTCATTCATGAGGGCTCTGTTCAAATAACCTAATCACATCCCAGATGCCTCACCACCAAGTACCATCACATTAGGGATTTTGTTTCAACATAGTATTTTAGAGGGATATAGCATTCAGTCCATAACAGAAGAATTAAGTTTAAAATGTCATTATCTATTAGTGTGACGATGTCCAGAAGGTCAATGGATATATGAGTTAAGCAATTAGGGAAGAGGTTTTGTGCTAAAGGTACAGATTTGAAAATTATTAGCATATATATGGTATTTTAAGCCACAGAACTGGATAAGTCAAGAAGGATGACTATACAGAGAAGACATATGAGGACATATCTCCCATTCACCCATTTTGCCCACCTCCACACCTCTCTCACTTCTGGCAAACATCAGTTTGTTCTCTTTGTTTATAGATCTAATTCTGCTTTTTTGTTTGTTTATTCATTTGGGTTTTTTTTCAGATTTCACAGATGAGTAGGATCATATGGTATTTGTCTTTCTTTGTCTGACCTATTTGACTTAGCAAATACCCTCCAGATCCATTCATGTTGTCCCAAATGGCCCAATCTCATCCTTTTTAATGACTGTGTAATATTCCATTCTGTATGGAACATCTTCCTTATCCATTCATCACTGATGGATATTTAGGTTGTTTCCATATCTAAACTATTGTCAATAATACTGCAAGAAACATAGCAGTGCATATATTTTTGTTTTTTTAATGTTTTTTTTTTATTTTTGAGAGACAGAGAGAGACATCACAAGCAGGGGAGGGTCAGAGAGAGAGGGAGACACAGAATCCAAAGCAGGCTCCAGACTCTGAGCTTGCTGTCAGCACAGAGCCCGACATGGGGCTCGAACCCACAACTGTGAGATCATGACCTGAGCCAAAGCGAGAAGCCAGACCCTTAATCGACTGAGCCACCCAGGCGCCCCAGTGCATATATTTTTGAATTAGTGTTTTCATTTTCTTTGGATAAATACTCAGTAGTGGAATTATTGGATCATATGGTATTTCTGTTTTTAAGTTTTGAGAAACCCCCATACTGTTTTCCACCCTGGGTATACCAATTTGCATTCTCACCAACAGTGCATGAGGGTTCATTTTTCTCCACATCCTTGCCAGCACTTTTTATTTCTTGTCTTTCTGAATTTGGCCACCCTGATACATGTAAGGTGATCTCTCGTTGTGCTTAGATTTGCATTTCCCTGAAGATTGGGCATCTTTTCATGTGTCTATTGGCCATCCATATGGATTCTTCATGAAAATGTCTACTCAAGTCCTCTGCCCATTTTTTGTTTTTTTTTTAAATTTTTTAATATTTTTATTTATTTTTGAGAGACAGAGACAGATCATGAGCAGGGGACTGGCAGAGAGAGAGAGACACACACAGAATCGAAAACAGGCTCCAGGCTCTGGGCTGTCAGCACAGAACCCAACGCAGAGTTCAAACCCACGAACTGTGAGATCATGATTTGAGCTGAAATTGGATGCTCAACGAACTGAGCCACCCAGGCACCCGTTTGCCCGTTTTTTGAATGGATTGTTTGTTCTTTGCTTGAGTTGTATCAGTTCTTTATACATTTTAGAGAGTAACCTCTTATCAGATATAACGTTTGCAAATATCTTCTCCATTCAGTAGATTGCCTTTTTGTTTTGTTGAGAGTTTCCTTCACTGGGCAAAAGCTTTTTATTTTGATATAATCCCAATAGTTTGTTTTTGCTTTTGCTTCCCTTGCCTTAGAAGAGAGATCTACAAAAATGTTGCTATGACCTACATCAGAGAAATTATTACCTATGTTCTCTTCCAGGATTTTTATGGTTTCAGGTTTCACTTTTATGTTTTTAATCTATTTTCAGTTTACTTTTTGTGTACGGAGCTAGAAAGTGGTCCAGTTTCACTCTTTTGCACGTAGACATCCAGTTTTCCCAGTATCATTTTTTAAAGAGGCTATCTTTTCCTCATTATATATTCTTGCTTCCTTTTTCACACATTAATGGACCATATAAATATAAGTTTATTTCTGGGCTCTCTATTCTGTTCCATTGAGCTATGTATGTTTTTGTACCAGTACCATACTGTTTTTATTACTACAGTTTTTCAGTATATCTTGAAGTCTGAAATTGTGATACCCTGGTTTTGTTTTTCTTTTTCAAAATTGCTTTGGCTATTTATGGTCTTTTATGGTTCTATACAAATTTTAGTATTATTTGTTCTCCTGTGAAAAATGCTGTTGGTATTTTGAGAGGCATTGCACTGATTATAGACTTCTTTGGGTAATATGGACATTTTTACAATATTAATTCTTCTGATTCATGAGCACTGAATATCTTTCCCTTTATTTATGTCATCTTTAACTTCTTTCATCAGTGTTTTATATTTTTCAGAGTACAGGTCTTTCACTTCCTTGGTTAAGTTTATTCCTAGGTATCTTATTCTTTTTGTTGCAATTGTAAATGGAATTGTTTTCTTAATTTCTCTTTTTGCTATTTTATTATTAGTATACAAACATACAACAGATTTCTGGGTATTAATTTTGTATCCTGCAACTTTACTAAATTCATTTATTTCTTGTAGTAGTTTTTTAGTGTAGTCTTCAGGGATTTCTATGTATAGTATCATGTCATCTGCAAATGTTGACAGTTTAACTTCTTCTTTACCAATATGGATCCCTCTTATTTCTTTTTCTCATGTGATTGCTGTGGCTATGACTTCCAGTATGATGCTGAACAAAATTTGTGAGAGTAGACATCTTTGTCTCACTCCTAATCATAGAGGAAAAGCTCTCATTTTTTCCCCATTAAGTATTATGCTAGCTGTGGGTTTTTCATGTATTACCTTTATTACACTGAGGTATGTTCCCTCTAAACCCACTTTTTTGAGAGTTTTTATCATGAATGGATGTTGGATCTTGTCAAATACCTTTTTGACATCTATTGAGATGAACATATGATTTTTATACTTTGTTTTATTGATGTGGAGCAAATACCAGATTTCTTTATTAGTGCAGTAACCCTGGGCTGTGGTATCAAATATACTACAAATTTCCATAAACTTAGCACAACATAAGTCTATTTCTTGTTCATATAATAGTGAAAAGTGAGAGTATCTGTCCTACTGACAGCTTTCCTCCATGCAATCTTGCAAGGACTTAGGCTCCTGCTAACTTGTGTCCCTGTCATCTTCAAGATCATACCATTTGCAAGTAATAGTATTACTATTCACTAGCCAATGAAAAAGGGAATGAGGATAGAAAAGGCACATCCATTCCGTAAAAGTCTTATCCCTAAAGTGAAATACATCATTTTCACTCCCATTCCCTTGAAATAATTAGTCAATTGCCACAAGAAGCAATGAATTCTGGAAAATACAGTTTCTGACTGGTCAGCTACCATTCATCACCAACTTGAAAGGATATGAATTGTGATGCCCAGTGTGGTAGTTAATCCAGAGATGGCTCCAAATGAATGATTCTCCATATTATTCATTAATGCCTTTGGACAGCCCCTACCCATAGCAACTCTGGTTTGCTCTGTGTCTTGCTTTAATCAACAGACTACAGAAGTGACCTTCTACTTGTTCTGAAACAAAACCTTAAGAATGTCTTACTGTTTCTGCTTTTGTGCTTTTGGATGTAATGAGCCACCATGTAAAAAGTCCAGCAACCCTGATGCTGATATCATGTAAAAAGGCCATGTGGAGAAGGGGTGACCTACATGTCCATCATCCCAGCCAGGCCCAGCCTTCAGCAATACCCATCAATGTATCAGACTATGTAAGTTAGAACAGCCTGTATGCCTTAGCCTCAACTATCATCTGACTGCAGTCATGTGAAAGAAGCCAAGAAAGTCCAGCAGAAAAATCACTAGCCTGAGCCTAATCAATCCAAAGAATCATGAGAAATAATAAGATGACTATTGTGCTACGTCACTAAATTTGGGTAGTTTGTTGTGCAGCAATAGGTCATTGAAACACAAAGCTAAGCTCTCTTTGCTACAGTTTCCAAACAAATGAGTATCCTTTACTTTAAAGGTTTTTCCTGACAAAGATCAAAGTCCACTATTTTTCTTAAGAGGGAATAAAAAACTTTTTCTCCCTAGAGTAAAGCTTCAGTATCAAACAAAAGTACCAAAATATCCATGGCATCCAAAAGGCCACGCCAAAATGTCCTTCTTTGGAGGGTCAGGCAGTTTTCTTTGGGAGCAGAGGGTCCTATTGATATTTTCCTAATACTACTTCACAGATAGCTGATTATACTGCTCACCTGTAAGCTTGGCTAAGGAAAAAAACATCATGGAAGAGAAAGAAAAGAGAAAAAAGGAGAAGAAGAAAGGGGGAAGGAGGAAAGGACAGAGAGAGATCTTATGAACCGCCAGGCAATCTCATGAGGAAAGTAAATTAAAGAAAAGAAAACCATAGAAGAAAAGAATTACCTATTGTAATCAAAGAAGATCACAGAAACTTAATGTCATATTATGTAGTTCAAAATGGGAGAGTGAAAGAAAGAGAAAGAGCATATTTTATTTATCTCAGTGTAGCCTGATTTATAGTAATCTGAACTGAATAACATACACATTTCCCTGTAGTGTGTAAAAATTTCCAGTAATTATGCTCAATTTAGAGGAAGTTATCCTCTTGAAACTCTTTTAAGTCTGTTTAGCATTTTCCTGTACCCTATTGCATGTTTGCCATAAATCTGAAACAGTAGCATTTTCAGTTAAAATTCAAGGATTGGCAATATTCCGTGCATTGAAATCCCACCGCACCAGGATGAATCCTATGTGAAAAGTTCTACACTATACTCTGATAGAAAAAGTCTTATCAGAGTAACATTATCTTATGAGTTACCAAGGTAGTCAAATGTCTGGATTTCAATTTTTTAGACTCTGAAATTTGATTTTATCTTTTATTAGCCCACCCAAAATGGAATGGATTCATCTCCCCAGGGCAAAGCCACATTTAGCAAATCCAGTGACACTAACTTATTCAACCAGAGACTAGTATACTAATTTATAAGGAATAATATGATTATCGCTAGTACATCTTTGGTTAAGCTTCTACCACTAACAACCCAAACAGCTTTTGTACATACACATTCTTTCATTTGATGTGTTACTATCAAGCTACATTCAAGACCCATGAATCTGCATTACCTTAAGGTGACTTTGTATGCCATATCTCCTTTATTCAAAGCCACCACTGATTTAAATGTACAACTTATTCAATAACAGCTCATAGAAAAGAAAAGAAGCACTACATGGAATGTACACACTGTACGTGGCATGCAAACTTTCAGTTACATTATTTATATCTCACACTGAGTAAAGGGTTATTGGTTACATTTACTGAGTATATACTATGCACCCGATGTTTTACAAGGCTCTAAGTATACAATATTGAGTAAAAATTTGCATGATCTCTGCCATCATGAAATTTATATCCCAGTGGGGGAGTTAGACATCATATCAATCACAATGAAGTGTAAGAAACGATAGTAAATGCCAAAAAGGAAGCCAATGGAAAGCTATGAAACATAAATATTCTGAATGGAGGCATAGACAAGTAAGCTATGGCCTAAAAGATAGGTAAGAGTCAGCGAATAAAGAACTTTTCTAAAATATGTTCTCCAGAAAACTCCTGAGACAGGAATTGGTCAACCTGAAGGAACTGAGAGGCAGCCAGTTTAGATGGACCAGAATGGGCATGGGGGAGAGGAGTGTGAGTTAAAATGACCACAGGGTAACTATGTAGGGATTTTGAGGGACTTTGGCTTTTAATAACACTGAGTGAAATGAAGAGTCATTGCAGAGATCTGAGAAGAGAAATAACATGATCTGACTGCAGTTGATAAGAATCCCTTGGCTATTCTGTGCATGATAGACTGAAGGGGCGCAAATGCGGAAAAAGAAGTTTAGCGAGAAGGCCATTGCAGGAACTGTAAAAGAGAAGATGATGGTTTAGAATATAAGGCTGAAAGAAGGTTAAGATGGGGCATGGATTTAAGATACTTCTAGGAAGAAGTGACAAGGCAATATTCACTCCAGTGATGCTAGAAGGAAATACTTGCTCAATCTTAACTAGTAGCTTAGCTTCAATCCCCTACTTCCAGCCTTGCAATTAGCAGGCATTCAAGAAATATTTATTGACTGAGTCTCCTGAATATTAGGATCTACACATCTAGCAGCACTATATGGTAGTGGAAGAAGTAGAAGCAGGCCTTCCTCCCAAATCTAGGCTTAATGGCTTAGTGAAGGGTGGTGGGCAGAGAAAGCAAGAAAAATCTTTTCCTCATTTTTCTCTCTTTCTTTCTTCCTTCCTTCCTTCCTTTCTGTTTTTGAGAGAGGGCACAACACAAGTGAGCAAGGGGCAGAGAGAAAGGGAGAGAAAGAGAGAGAATTCCACAAGGAGCAGAGAGGGGGAGAGAGAAGTGGAGCTCGTCCTTACCCAATGTGGGACTCAAACTCATGAACCGTGAGATCGTGACCTGAGCCAAAGTCAGATGTTTAACCGACTGAACCACCCAGGTGCTACTCCTCCTTTTTCAAGGCACTGAAGTGAAAAGAGGGGCCTGTCCAGAGTCCTTCTGCTATCAAGTCTATCAAATTGTCTGGTATTATGTGTGTAGCAGAAGGGAATCTGATGCCCCAGTGTGTCTCTCTCCAAAGAGACAAACACATACTTCACAACACAGACCATAATGTTTCTCAAGGCAAAATGCATCACATTGGGATAACAAGCAAATTTTTAAATGTCTCAAATTGTCTAACTCTGGTCAAGACTTAACTACTTACTCTTTTGATTTAATATACCAAATATGCAAATATGCTGCCCCCATCACTTCAAAATCCCTCTAAATTTTATCTTCAGTCAGGCATTTCCTGCATTCCTATTTTATGCCTATGATATAAGATAAAGAAGACCCAGTCTCTACTTTTGCAGAACTTGGAATCTATCAGGGTTAGAAAGTAGGCTGCCTTTATCAATAATAACTGCAGTTTATAGGTTTTATTACAAAGTTCTGATCTTTTTCACTTGCTTTCTCTCAAGGATTTGCCAAGGGTGTGATATTGACCCATACTCTGATATTTTAACTTGCTCCCGAATAAAATGAAACATGTAAAATGTAACTTCTAAAGTCCATTTACCAGTAGGGTTTCAGATTTACTTTGTCTTCGTTTCTGGTTGACATTTCTTCAGCAGGGGTTTTAGTTTATTACTCAGTTGAGTAATTAATGACCCACAAGCAAACATTTGAGAGGTCCCTATTTTAAAGGACCTGTCATCCCTTTTGTAACGACAGAAATCCTTTTGTTAGGTGACTACTTTCATCTTCACAATGCATTTTCTTCCAACCAGCAATTAGCCAGATTTTACCCCGCCCCCCACTTCTCTTTATCAGTTACTCAGGAACCCTGCATAAAGAGCAATCCTTTGGGTTTACACATTCCTCCTGATAGCCCAGAGACAGCTAGAAACCATGAAAGCCAACTCAATGTGCTTGTGGGTGGGTGAGCACCTCCATGGAGGACACCTGTGGCAACCCTCTAGGCGCAGAACCCAAATCACTTCCTTGAATATTTCTAATTCATGTTTTCCTGTTTTAGACTTTTTCTTCCTAAACCAGTTATATCTCTTACAGAATTTTTGTTCTGAGTTTCCAAATTTCTTCTGCCTCTTCCAATTTTCCTTTTAATTTCTCAAAGAAATATCTCTGGTAAGTGGATGTAAGACAAAAATTACAAACATACCCTCCTAGAAGTTCCTGCTCTCTTGGCAATAACAGACCAGCAGTGGATGTAAAACATGCTTTGGAAACTGTTAAGCCCTAAAGTAACATATGTGGTTATTATAATGACAATGATTTTAATGATGATGGCAGCAACATGGTCCTGATATCAATGCTGATTGCAACCCCACCTTTCCTTTATGCAATGTCCATCACATCCTTACTAAAGTTTTGAAAACAAATAAAGCAGTACAACCATTGGACCAATACCACTTTAAACAAGTCAATGAAAATACAGTGTTATATACCACTCACGCTGTTTCTAATCACATAGTATACACTACACTCTGTCAGCTGCATCCAAACCTGAGAATTGAGAATATTTGACTCTTGTAACTGACCTCGATGACTTCCGTACACTCCTAAAACCAAACTTCTGTACCAATCACAACAAATGAATAGAATTATCAAGTAGAACTACTAAATCATATCTCTATATCAAACCAAGTTGAGGGGACATTCATTTGTTTCACAACATGTTTTTCTATTTCAACTAAAAAGCAATTTTGTAACAGCCCTCTCTTATGGGTGCTATCATAGTGAAGGCTCTTCTGCCATTGCTGGAAGCCAAGTCCTGTACTTCTCCTTGAGTGTGTGAAAAATGGAGATGGCAAAATACACTTCCCAAGTATGTGATTAGATCACCTGCCCCTTCTTTCTCACATGAGTGCCCCAGCAAGTCAAAATGAACCTTCTTGAAGATAAACCATATAGTATTTTTTGTTTTCTATCAGACCATTTGAATGAGTGCAAAGTTGGGAGGAGGATTTGTTCTACAAGGATGAGAACATTTCCTTTGTGGTTTCAGCGAATGGAATTACAAGTGTGAATAGAAAAAGATCTAAAAGGATAGTAAGAATCTGATAGGTGTGTTGAAATAATGCAAAGGAATTTCACAGGAACAGATTTATGGTTCCTTTTCTGGAAAGGAAAAACTATGGACAATTCAACATTCAAATTCAAAATCATTTACTGAACGCCATACTAGGTGCCATGCACTGCACTGGGACCAGGAATGCCTTCATCATTTGTAGCTCTCAGGGAAAAATGAAAATGCAGGGCCTCGTTTTCAAAATCATTATGAATTTTAAGATGCTGACAACAGAGCATTAAACCTAGTGAGGGACTGCTCTAAGTGGGGGGTGCTGTGTGACCATAAAGATTGTACACTCTGGGGCTCTGTAAGAGTATAGAAAAGAAGGGATGAAAACTGACTTGGCTCTGTCCATGGGTGTCAGGCAAGTTGCTCAAGGGAGGGAATAACTGAGCAGGACCTTGAGGAGGTGGCTTTCTCTAGAGAAAGAGAAGAAGAGGATCCTGAGACTCAAGAGGCATTCTAAAAAGAGGGAACCACATTTAAACATTCATTTACCAGATATTGAGCTCCTACTTTGTTCTAGACACTGTGAGGACCCAAAGATGAAAAACACAACTCCTGCCCTCTGGGAATTTATAGCGTAGAAGAGAAGACACACAGAAAACACAAGCTTATATGGAAGCTACTATAGACTGAATGTTTGTCTATCCCAAAAATTCATATGTTAAAACCAGGTCTCCAGTGGGATAGTGTTTGGAAGTAGGGCTTTGTGAAATGAATACCTCATGAGCATCGAGCCCTCATGAGTGGCATCCATGCCCTTATAAGAGACCCTAGAGAGCTCTCTTGTCTCTTCTGCCACGTGAGGAAGCAGCAAGAAGGCCGTCATCTATGAACAAGGAAGAGGGCTTTCATCAGATACCAGCACTTTGACATTGAACTTCCCAGTCTCCAGAACTGTAAGAAATATGTATTTGTTACTTAAGCCACTCAGTCTATGGTATTTTTGTTGTAGCAGCCTATATGGACTGAGACACCCATCCAATCATTTGATAAATACTGAGCATCAACCGTGGGCCAAGTACTAGGATACCTAGACTTGGTCCTAAAGTCTATTGGGAAAATGGAGCAAGCAATTTAGCAAGCAATTATAATAAAGTATATTTGCTATGATTGGAGAATCCAGGAAAAAAATCTTAATCCAGTGATGGTAGGTATGGGAAATTAAGGAATGCTTCCTGCAAGAGCTTGGTGAGGGGAATTGTTCATCATGTTTTAAAATATAGACTTTATTCTAAGGACAATGGGAAACACTGAAACTTTAAAAACGAGTAGCCATAATGATTTTTAAATCATTCTGGCTAATATGTGTATTGACAGGGAAAAGCACATTATACTTGAGGAATAATATTCTGAAAGAAAATAAATGCACATTTTTATCCTCCTATTAATGGCTAAGCAAAAACGGCCTCTCTCCATAATCTGCTAAGAAAAAAAGCATCAGCTAGGATTTTATTTGTGTTATATTAGCCAGGCTTGGACAAAAAGAATGTCTGTGTGTGTGTGTGTGTGTGTGTGTGTGTGTGTGTGTGTGTGTGTGTGATGTAACAAATGTTATGGTATAATCAAAACTCATCATTAGCTCTTTCAAAGTGTAGGCATTTTGCCAGATTCCTAAGTGATTACAGTGCATGTGCAGAAATAAATATGGTGCTCAGATAGGCTATAGACTAGATCCAGTTGTTCTTCAGCAAGGGACTAGGTTTCTTATTTTTATCACTTTTGTTTTCACAAGTACAGTCTTTGACAGAAAATGGGTGCTCAATAAATGCTTGCTGGAAAATTCATCTGCTTAAGAACACTGCTGCATACGATTTGATGTAAGATTACATGGTCATGCTTGCAAGCTATTTCTACATCTTTGTTATCTAACACAACAGGAGAAATGTCTGCCATGATATTTGAACAGTGTTTTCAAAGAAATTGTTCACAGGAATCTCCTTTTAAATCAGTGACAGATGTGCATTTGACAATATTATTTATTAACAGTCTTTGTGAAGAGATAGTGTGCTTTGTGATGTGACTGTAGTCAGCACTGGGAAAGGGTAAAATTATAGTAAAACACCCCTACGAACTTAGAAATGGGGAAAATAAGGCTACCCTCTGATTTCAACTTTAAAACCAGTATAATGAATCACATCAGGGATATGCAATCACGTTTACAATACAGAAGACTTCCCAAGCCTGCAGGACTATGCAATAACCAGAATGAATCCATTAATATGACTAAACAATGTGTTAGTCAGAAGAGGGCTTGGTTACCTAGGAAAGCAGGAAGACATTAAGAGTAGGTGAGGCAGGGGCATCTGGGTGGCTCAGTCAATTAAGTGTCTGGCTCTTGATTTCAGCTCAGGTCATGATCTCATGATTCATGAGATCAAGCCCTATTTCAGGTCCATGCTGTCTGCAAGGAGCCTGCTTGGGATTCTCTCTCCCTCTCTCTATGCCCTTTCTCCACTCACTTTCTCTGTGTATCTCTCAAAAAATAAAACTAAACATTAATAACAAAGAGTAGGTGAGTCCAATGTTAGCTGGATCATCCAAACACTGTCACAAGCTAAGACTTTCTAACCCCATCAACAAGGCCATCCAGGCCATCCTTATAGTGAAGATGAATGCGTAAAAGCATTATGTATTCAATTCACATAAGTCATACACTAGGTTTTATTTCCATCCTCACCATGTAACTTTCTGGTTCTGGTCTACTTCCCCTAGAGACTAGCCTATAGCTGCCATTCTCAACCCCGTTTGCTAAATGGAATCGCCTGGGGAACTTAAAAAAAATACACGTCTCAGTCCTACCCCAGAGATTCTAAGTTAATATGCAAAATGGCCTGGGATGAGGAGTTTTAAAACTCCCCAGGTTAATCTAATATGCAACCAGGGATGTGAATCACTGAATTAATAAAGAAGAATATGTGACTACATATACTTAGGGTTCCTGATGTATACGTGGTGATGGGTGGCAGATATGAATTACTATCCACAAACTCAGAAGTATGGTAAAAAAAAAAAATGCCTTTACTTTTTTCCATAGCTGTGATTAATTGCTATTTTGAATCCAGGTGGGAGTATTTAATCTTGGCTGTGTCCCGTTCTCCTGAGTTGCTAAATTAGTGAGAACATAATAGCATGATTGGTTCAGTCTTTTCCTTGGTCTCATGTTCCTCACTCACATCCACTGAGCCATCTTCATTTCCATCTGGTCTTTGGTTCTCTGTCCACACAGATCACTGCCACAGCTTCCTTGCCCTGAGCACAACACTTCTTCAGGTTTACCATTTCTCTGTACCATGTCTGTGTAGCTCCCATGTACTCAAGAAATATTCTGCCATGGGGCACCTGGGTGGCTCAGTCGGTTGGGCATCTGACTTCAGCTCAGGTCGTGATTGTGCAGTTTGTGGGTTCAAGCCCCACATCGGGCTCTGTGCTGACAGCTAGTTCAGAGCCTGGAGCCTGCTTTGGATTCTGTGTCTCCCTCTTTCTTTGCCCCTCCCCCACTAGTGCTCTGTTTCTGTCTCAATAATAAATTTTAAACATTAAAAAAATTTTTTTAAAGAAAAGAAATATTCTGCCACTCCGGTGCTACATTGGGCTCTGGACTCTGGATAGTCTATGAGGCTTTCTCAAGCCCACCCACCAGCCACACCATTCAGACATTTCTATCTTGGCGTGTCAATGATTCACTGGACTCTATCTGGGAAAAGGGACTGGTAAGCACAGGTTCTCTTTGCTCTCCAATAACCCAAAACTATTTAAGATCACAGTTGTGCTCCTCTACATGGAGGTCTCAACCAAAAGAGGCCACTTACTCAAGAAACCCACCAAAATTCAAACTCTGGTTTCACACTGACTTCCTGTCCCTCAGACTAAAGAACCCTTAGCTGGAGTAGAAAAATAGCACTCTCATCACAACCAAATTTAGTGTTCACTGTTACTACTCTGGTACTTATTTCCCACCCACCACCTTTCTCAGGGCTAGGCTTTTGAAACTCAAAAGCCAAGAATCAATTTCCCCAATCTAGTCTGTCATCTTTCCCCTAAAGCAAAGAATGGTACAGCTGTAGCAGACAAAATGAAGAGGAGAGGGGATGTTGGAAATACCAGGGAAATAAAGAGAGGTTAATTTTTTTTTAATATCTTGTCATAACATTAAGAGTTCTCATTAAAATAAGAAAGGAGGGCCACCTAGGTGGCTCAGTCGGTTAAGCATCCTACTTCAGCTCAGGTCATGATCTCACAGTTCATGAGTTCGAGCCCCATGTCAGAATCTGTGCTGACAGCTTAGAGCCTGGAGCCTGTTTCAGAGTCTGTGTCTCCCTCTCTCTATGCCCCTCCTCTGCACGCTTGCTTGCTCACTCTCTCTCTCTCTCTCTCTCTCTCTCTCTCTTTCTCTCTCAAAAATAAAGATTAAAAAATAAAGAAAGGAATTTAAATTACAATTTGGATTTTCATGTCAGTGTATGTACAGTGATTCTTAACCTTCTTTACATCATTCATAGACCTCTTTAGGAATCTACTAGAGCTATTGACCCTCCCTCAAGAAAAATGCAATAGACACATGTTTTGCATACAATTTTCACATGTCCTATGATTGTCTAAACCCCAAGATGCCAGATTAAGAAGTGCCAACTTAAGGGAAAAGACTATGTTAGTCATGTCATTGCATATTTTCACTCCTGTGAAGATTATTTCCATTGTATATTAGTCACTGCTCATTCTGGCTTTATTTGTCAGTCTTATGAACTTGGTTACTATGAGTTCAGCTCTGAAGACTGAATTTGCTCTCAGTGACCTAACTAAGCATGTTCCTATGCTTGCAAGATTGACAGATGGCACTGGACTATTGCCAAACATATGAAGCCTGCTGTGTTAGCACAATGGCCTTGTCTCCAGCACACATAATTTTCCTCTCATTTGAATTTTTAATGAATAAAGCATCTTATCCCCTTGGCAAAGCAACCTAGCACCAAGGATGCATAGAGCACTGCTATGTGTAAAAGACCGTGCTGGAGAAAACAATAGTCATGGCCCTCAAGGAGCTTACAATCTAATATGGTAGGAAAAAATAAGCTACAGTCCATCTAGAACAGAGCTTGGCAAACTATAGTCCAGAGGCACCATACAGCCCAGCACTGCTTTTTTTGTAATACAGTTTTATTGAAACACGGCCACACCCATTCATTTGCACCCTGTCTGTGGCTACTTTTGTGCTACAAGGCAGAGCTGAGTGGTTGCAACAGAGACCATATGGCCCGCAAAGCCTCAGATATTTACTATCTGGCCTTTTACAGAAAACAATAAAAGTTGCTGACATCAGCCCCAGAGCCATGCTTCTCCAACTTTCACGAACCTATGATTCACCTAGGGAATACTGTTGGAATGTAGATTCTGTGTGAGTGGGTCTGAGGTGGGGCGGACATTCTACATTTCTGACAAGATCTCAGATAATGCCTGTGCTGCTAGTCCAAAGACTACCCATTGGGGAGTGAGGATTTAGAATTCTGAATTGCTTGTTGGGGTCTTCACTGAAGAGTCCCAGTGTGTCTGAGGAAGGTCCATCAGGAGATGTTCTCATCTTTACAATAGGGCAAAACATGTGTCTTGCACCATTGTTGATTATATACCAAGTATATTTAAAACCTCACACAGTCCCTGGAACATAGTTGTCTCTTCATCAACAGTAGCTAGTGCAATAGAATGTTTTGCATTTTCTCTTTCCTTTTCCTAGTAAAAGAGGTGCCGGGAAATTCTCACATTTGGAAGGACAAATCACTGCAGAAATATTAAATAATTATATTATTTTTCATAGATATAGACTTTCTTAGGGGTGACAAAGTTCTATTGTCCAGTTTAGTAGACCTTTCCCAATGTGGTTGAGGGTCTTGCAGATCTATCTTAGGCTTTGTACTATAAGCCCAACTCAGGTCTAATTCATAGAGAGAGAAAAATTATTCCTGGCTTCAGTTTTCTTTTTCAACTACTCTTTGTATTCTTTGAGAATGTATTAAGAGTCCTATGGCCCATATATAGCCATATCACACAAGGTGCAGATATGTATAAAATGCCATATTCTGAACAGGCATGACAAAATATATACTGTACCCTGAATTCAAATGCTCACACTGTTCCCTGTCAATTGTTTATGGCAACTAAGAACAAAGGAAAAACTGCCTCCACATGTTCTGAGAATGATGCCTCAAGTTGTCTCAGTGGCTAGTGAATGGGGACAAAACGTATCTTGAAGTATTAGGTGATTTAAATGACATAACCTTTCAGTGGACCTGGAAGGAGTATATGCCCTTAAAATACTGGTATCTGGGAAAGGCATGTCTCAAGCTGCCCCTTGATAAATAACAGTTCCAAAAGCCTCAGTAACATACATCAGATATAGAGTCCCAGCTCATGACAAGCCACAGACCTTAAAATGATACTGGTCGAATTCCACTAACCATAGGAAATTAAAGATCTTCCTGGATTTAATGGATTCTAAGGAGTAATTACTAACAATCAGTACAGATTTGCCAATCCATTTCATGACTGTATTTATTTCACAATTTTTCTTTCACCTCCAAGCCCACCCTTCTATAGTTTCTTCTGTGATTCTGGGGCTGGGAGTCTGCATACCATATTTTCCAGACTGCCATGCCAGCTGGTTCCTTGATGGTTCTGCTGATGGGTGGAACTAGCAAGAGACTAGAAGGTAGGAGGACAGAAGAGCACACTTCTTTATTGTTTGTGCTTACCACTAACATGGTTTCAACAATAGAGACCAGCTTTGGCTCTAGCATCCTGCTTATTTGGGAACTCCAACATTGCTGTAACCAGTTCCCCATATTAAATCCCTGCTATTTGAAACACCTAGAGTGGATTGATTTTCCTGACTAGAGCTAACTCAAAGTTATAAGGTCAAGACCAGTACACCAATAAAGGAAGAAGTTCCCAGAACAAGATTCTCAGCCTCCTCAGTCTCTCTCTAACGTCTTCAGAGGGAGAGAGAGGTCTGCGATCAGAGGTTCAGACAATGATAGGACATTGTATACAGCCATATATGCTAGCACTAATGGCTCTACTTACTAAGTCCTCTATTGTGCACACAGATACCAAATTTGAAAGTCTAGATGGGTTGCTCAACCACTAAGACAAAGGGAAAGGCACTGAGAGTCATTCACTGTGAGAAATACTTCAGCTTGAAAAGGTAGGGAAATCCAAGATCACTATTTACCACACACATGAAATCTCCAAACACAAAGGTTTTTCTTAAAACCTGCAAATTAAATTGTGGGCACAATCCCAGACTGTGCAAAAAGAAACTAATATGACATTTTAGAACATGGCTGATAACTATCTGGGATGATATCACGGGCTTTACCTCATGTTTTTTGATATGTGGGGGCGGGGAGCCTGTAGCTGCAATTCGATTTCTACTTTGGAGTAAGTAAGGCTGGAGAGACTTCTGGGAACCTGACTCGGGGTGCATAGGACCTTAGAGACCAAATATAGGAATCATGCAGGCCAACTTCTGAAAGAACACATCTAACTCCTGGTAGGGAGACACGGGAGCCTTCCTGTGCTCTAATACTAAGGCGCAAGCAAGAAAGGTGAGAGCCAGCCACAAAAGTAGCTTCAAGTTCCAGGATGAACTAGTAGGGGAAACTGCCCCCCCCCATATATGATGAATCAGAGTCAGGGAAGTATCTGGACGCAGCCACCCAAGCAGAACTTGAGGGTATGCTTTCAGTCTGAGGGTGTGGGAAAGAGGAGTGAAATTAATAAATCAGTAAGGAGATCAGGGTAGGAGAACATCCTTTGAATTATAGGAATGCTATAGAGGTCAACTGAGAACCATATAAATTAAAATTCTGGCCCCAAGTGGCAAAGGAAAGCAAGAAAATCGTCCAGCATCCAGGCTCAGCTACACAGCACTTAGGAAGCCTGGGGAAAATACCACCCACATACCAAAGCACTGCTTTCTATGTGCGAATTTCCATTCTAAGGATCCAGGTGGAAAGCAGGGCTAGGAAGACCTTGGGAAAAATGCTTTCCTTTCCCTGAAGACAAACTATGGAGGGAGATGAATATAAAAAGATTTTTTATAATAGTTTGTTGTCAAATTAGTTTCCATATAACACCCAGTGCTTCTCCCCACAAGTGCTCCCCTCCATGACCATCAGGAAGTCACCTTGGTCATGTCTCAAAAGACAATCACAGTAAGCAAACAAAACAGGCATAGGCAGAGAGACCTAGAATCCTGGCCTTCTTCTCCCACCCAGTTTGAAAATGTGAGTCCCATCTTTTAAGAAGACATAATAGGATTCTGAGGAAAGAATGCAGGGTGTTGCTCATGCCCATGAAGGATGGGCACTTGAATGCATCTGGCCCTGCCCTGTAGGCTGAGGCCCTGGAGACGCTAGCACCTGGGGGAGGGGACTTAATGCTAAGTGCTGAGCAGTATCACAGCCTGGGTCACAGCCTGCCTGGCAGTCCACCTCCATAATTACTCTCAACCATGGCGGCTGCAGGAGACAGAGCTGGCCCAGCACCAGTCACTACTTAAGTCATAACACCTCCCCATGTCTATACTTAGCTGGCGGTGTTCCTTGTTTCCCTGAGTCGCTATGCATGCTGGCAGCTGGAGCTTACCTTCCACACTCTAGGCATGGACTGGAGATTGCTAGCGCCCCCAAAGCTGGCAGAACAAAGGAATGGCCATCCTTGTCCTACCCTTCTTATGGTGACCCAGCATGGTTTAGTAGAAAGCATACAGTCTCTCAAGCCACAAGGAGCTATTTACATTTAAAGAAATTCAATGCAAATTTTAAATGAAGTTCCCCAGTTGCACTAGCAACACTTCTCCTATTCCAAAGTCGCATGTGGCTAATGAGCACTATACAAGATAGTGTAAATATGGAACGTTTCCTATCATTGCAGAAAGTTCTTTAGGCCATTGCTGCTCTAGAATCTGAAATCCTAGTCCTGCCACCTCCTAATTGTGTGTTTGGGCAAATTATTTTAGCTCTCTGAGCCTCAGTTTTGTCTGTGAAGAAAGGTAGAAGGAGAATCAACGTCACAGATAAGGATCCAGTGAGGTCACGAAAGCAAAGTACTCAGCAGAATGTCTAGCACATAATAGCAAATAATTAGTCATCTAAGTAAAGCAAAAAAAAATAATCCTTGAAATGAGATACCATGCAGTCTTGTTCACTGGCATGTTCTCCAGAGTCTTGCATAGGGCACACACTTGGCAAATATTTACAGGATGCCCTGCTAGACAAAACAGTTGGTAATGAATGAAACCGCCCTTTTCAAGCAGTACCCAAGCAGACCAGGCTGCCTTTGATGCTTCCTTATTTTGCAAACAATTGTGAAGGCTTCCAGTGAGCAGCTGTTCATTTTGAGAAGTGCCAGATTATTCCAATTTCATAAGAATGAGCTTTTAACCATGATCAAGGCAGAAAACCAGCCAGGTTTAAGATAAGCTTAGAAATTCTTACGTAACAGATAAATTACCTCAGATAAAAACTGGCCAAGGGAAGAGGTAATCTCCTGGGAATGATGAGCTTGGAGCATTTGTATACAGGCATTGACATTTTCCCAAATGCATTTAATTATCTTTATTCCCAGTACATTTGCAAAAGAAAGCCTCAAGCAGACTCCAGAACTAAGAGGAATTATTACTGGCAATCCCAGCAGCATCATTTGGGACTGGAGTCCATCAGCTGTGGCTAGTCACATTTTGCAATACTGGGTTCAAGCTATGTGACTTCCTCCACTCCCTCCTCACTCTATATCCCGAGCATTTGTCCCACCCCGCAATCCTAGCCCCACATCCAGAGTATGGCACCCACTGTCCTTCATCCCACAACTCTCCTCAACCGCAGCTGCATTTCTCGGCTCCCCTTAGTAGCAGGACCATGTTTTCCTCAACCTGCTCCAATCAAGGCCTCTGTCTCCATTTCTCTACTGAAACCACTTCCAGAGCAATGACTTCTGCATTGCCAAGTCCAACACCAGTTTCTGATTCTCATTTGACGTAACCCCTCACTAGCTATCAACTCAGTTGCCCAAAGGCTTCTTTCTGAAACTCCTTTTGTGGCCTCTTCAGCCCCTGGTTTCTCTCTGACCTCCCTGGCTTCTCTATCTCCTTTGCTCAGCTCCATTCTTCACATGCCAGTCAGTGGGAACTTGCTCAGATTTAATTCAGATTATGTTATTCCCCTGCTTTGAAGCCCTCAAAAATGTTCCTACTCCACTTAGAACCCAATCCCAACCCCTTAGCTAGGCCAGCAGGGCCTTCGTGATCTGAGTCCTAACTAACTCCCTTGTGCCCCTTTCATCCTTGCCTGTCTTCAGCAACACTGACCTTCCCTTTGTTCCACGTGTGCCAAGCTCATTCTCACCCTCATTACTTTTGCCCTAGCTTGATCCTCTCCCTGAACTGCTCTTCCCCCCCATCTTTGCATGGCAGGATCCATCTTGTCATTTAGATCTCAGCTCAAGTGTTACTTCCTCCAAAAAGCAAAGATCTTACCTGATAAGACATTAAGCTATTTACAATGTCAATCTCACTCATTATGAATATTCATATGTTTTGCTGAAGAATTGTTAATGTATTTGATTACAGGATGTTATCCCTAACCCTGTTGAAGGTGTTACATAATACAAGATGTATTACCTTTTAGTATTCTGAAAAACTTTGAAATCTTATTCTTATCTGGACTCAAGCTTCAGGTAAAAGATTACAGATCTGTATAACTCCATATTTGTTATACACATGAAGAAGCAAAAGTTCCAGAAAAAAGGAAATGTTTAGGGTATCATAACTAGATTGAGAACTCAGCTCTCTTACTTATTATATCAACGTTATTTCCACTATACCGTGATACCACCCTATGGCTCATGGTACATACCTGGGGTATCTTGCAAGAGAAATTTGTCTTGCATCATTTGAGAAACAAGAAAAGCAGGTTAAAAGAGGCCAATTCCCTTAATCCCCATTGTTCACTTAATGTTCTCAAGAGACAGAGAAGTTATACTTCTGAGAGGTGATTTGTGGATGGGAAAGGGAGAAGGGAGGATGTTAGAGTTTAGAGAAAATACTATTCTTCTCTCTTTATCCTGTCAATTTCCATATGGGTGAGGATAGATCAGAATATTGAGAAAAATTAAGACTCAAATTATGTACATCGGAATAAGTCGAGGCAGTGCCATCCACTCTCTCTAATGACAGAGCACTGTTACCACAAATCCGTCTAGAACAGTATTGGGGAATTGGGTGGATTTTAGCCCCAGGACAAGGTAGAGTCATCCTTTGGCTAGCTGGCTATCTCTCTCTGTCAGTTGCTCATGAAGCAGAAGGCATTAGGCTGTCCTCTCCTTATTCTACTTTCCGCCCCTTAAGTTCAGACTTCATCCTTATGAAGCTTCTCTACCTGGACCTACTATGCTTGGCCCAGCGTTCATGACAGAGAACCATGGCCAACTGTCAGAGATGGAGCAGGTTGGAGCCATGGATAGCAAAAACCAGCTTCCAACCAATGGTCATACTTCAGTGGCTTCTGAGCAGAGAAAGGATTCAAAGGTACAATGATAGAACACAGGCTTTTGTCTTGAGATAGAATTGTCAGAGTAGGTAGTTAGTTAGGCTTTAACAGGATGCATGGAGGCCAGCAAGGGGAGACTCAAGGTGCCCATATGGGAAAGTTAGCAACCTGTTCTGGCAATATTCTACAAACAAACCCACAAGAAGCCAGATCAAACCAGACAGGCCCAAGAGAAAGAAGGCCAGAGAAAAGGCAGGAAACCCTGCTCACAAAGTAAGCCCCTTCCCAACTAATAAATATTCTACCCCTTAGTTTACAACTGGCAATAAAAGATAGAGAGCCAAACCCCAGGCGCCACTCTCCCTTGAACTTGGTGCTCTCCTATCTTAAGAGTGTACTCTCTCTAATAAATTCTTCACTTGTTCCACTCGGACACTGTGTCTGGTCCATCCTTGAATTCTTTTCTATCAGACCAAAAACTTGCAGAAAAGTCCCAGGAATGGACTAGGAGAGTCCTCAGGACCCAGAGGTCTCCCCAGTTCGCCCAGTACCAGAATGAGAAACAGAATAAGACAGCTAATGTTAATTGACCGTCTGCTTGATGCCTGTCAGGTTCTATGGTGAGTGCTGTACACATAATATGTGATTTCATCCTTACAACCAGTCCAGGTATCTGTTAGAGCTTATCAGGAAAACAGAAACTCTGTATGTTAAATAGAAAGGTTGCATGAAGAGAATTAGAACCTTTGCAACCTTTGGCAAGGCTAAGGGAGTGAAAGTCAGGAAGGCTACTTTCCAAAAATCCAAAAGTACAGAAATCTGAAGAAGGCCACTGAGATGCTCTCTGCTACTACAGCACTTCAGTGTGGGAATCTCAGGAGGGCTCTGAAAACCAAGGGAAGTAGCTGCAGATTATCCAGCTTCTCTTCCTCTTTTGCCTTTCAAAACTCACACAAGTCCCTCCCATTGGAAGGTTATAAACCCAGACTCATGCCAGAGAGGAATTCAGTGAAATGTTGCTTTAAGTGTCTTGCCTGTGAGACAGAGAAATTTTAGAGAGTGGTAAGGATGATGCTAGGTTGGCAACAAACAATCCAACCCACTTATAAGATGGGCATCTTGACCCCTATTTACAGATGAGGAAGCTAAGTAAATGTCAAAGGTCACACAGCTAGAAAGCAATAGAGTTAAGACCAGGCTTATCCTATTTTGTCTAACTGTCTTTTTCAAAGTGAAGACCAGCCAGTGTTCCTGTTTACTGTATGTGAGGGGCTACATGGACCCCAATCAGAAACAAATACAGTCCATGTTCAATGCAAGTTTAAAGGAACTTTTTATCCATGAATGTAATGGGGTTTCCTAAGTTGAGTCAAACAAGATAATTATATATCCCAGTTGTCCAGGGCAGTCCTAGTATATGCCTATGGTTCCAGAGCCCCATTTAGTTTAGCATTGACTCTGATGATTTTTAAATGAAGCCTTATTAGTAGTAGTTGCTTGAAAATAAACTGGGATGTGTTGGGTAGCCTCTGTGGATCTAGCTTCTGCCATGGTTTCCTCTAGAAGTGAGTGAGAGGCATGTACCATGCACAGAGCATTCGCCTTAAAAAACTGTTAAATCTCAAATACAACCAAGTAAAAAGATAACCACCTCTGCCAATCCATGATGAACATTTCCTATTTAAGGACATCACTGCAGCACAATCACTGCGGAAATGAAGTGTTCTCTGACATAAGGGGTTAGACACAGCTACTTCCTCCTGGTTTCTGGTGGAACAGGGGAATTACTTACCTCTGTTGGCCTAGCCAGACAGTTGGTGTACAAGCAAGTTCTTCTGTGGCCCAGGCCTTCACCAGCAAGTCATTCAAAGTGGGATATGTTAGGTGTATATAAATAGGGAATCAAGACAGTAGCCTTGCACTAGTGTATGGAAAGTAGTCAGGTTGCTCCTGCTACAGTGAACCTGTTATTTATTGTATAGTGTAAAATGAACTACTCTTTATTGTTTGGCAACGCTTTTGTATTTTGCAAGAATCCCTCTGGGAATCAATAAACTCAAAATATTAAAGTGCGTATTTAATGAAAAATTAGTACCAAACTTCCATTTCTCAAAAAAAAAAAATGATGATGATGAATGGGAAACTTGCACAAAATGCTTGCCAGCATGTACTCTCCACCATGGGATCCAAAGTGATGTCACTGTGCCCACAATGACAACCAGAAGACACAAATATGCTGAAGAAGCATCAGCATCTCCTTCAAAAATGAGTAGTTATTTTAAGAAGAATCTGCCCAAAGAAAACGTGCAGCTGCAGAAGGTAGACTTGCATAACACTGTGAAATGTGATTTTCATTTAGATCCAATGACTGCTCTTAATTCATTTAAATCATTTTCCATTCCAAATTCCCTAATATTTTGAAGGAAAGTACAGCTGTTAATATATCGGTTCCATTAGCAAAAAACTTCACAAAGAGTTAAAAGATGCTAGTTGTATCTGGGCCATCGAATACTTCAAATTGAATATCCAATACTTATTGATTCCTTTCATTGAATATATTGAATCACATTAAAGATATGGAAGCTAATTCTGGTAAAAAAAATTTGACTTTGTTGTGAATTTGACTGTAAATTCCATTATAAGTTTCAAGATTGAACATAAAATATTTGTTTTTGAGTGGCAATACAAATACAAAACCTAGGTAAGGCACGATGTCATTGTAAAAACATTGTTTTTACTAATTCAAAAAGAAACCTATGGCAGATAAAATGTACTTTGATTTATTTGTGGTACACACATAATTCATACGCACACCCAAAGGAATCAGATGTCTCCCAGTTGAACTAGAAGCTGTACTTCTCAAAATGTACAAATATTTTTACATATACACAGTTATATAAGACAACTACAGCATTTTCATCAAGAAGCCAACTGTAACACCAAAAGTTACTCCACTATATTGGTATGTGCTTTCTCACTTTGAACACCATCATCAATTACATTTTAGATATTTTTGAGCCTTTGAAGAACTACATTTTGAATCAACCTAAGTGTCCTCTAAAAATTGAATTTTCTTATTATTAGTTATTGAAATTTTGGTTAAAGTTTGTTCAAAATCATCTAAAAATTTTATCTGAGTTTTTAAGGGGACTGATAAAAACTTTACCATTTGAAGCTTTTAGTGAATTTTATGTACTTAAAATGAAGTCTGCAAAAGATACTAAAATATATTTCCACAAAAGCAAGGAAGAGAGTGAAACAAATCAAACAATGGCAGGACATATGGTGAGCAAATTTTGATTTTTAAATTCTATAACTAGGTTTTGGATTATTCTTATTTGTGAGAAGAGTTATTTTCAAGGAGTTCCTTTTTTAATTGGATAAACATACACTCTGTACCATAATGGAATGGAATCTAGAAGGCCTATGATTTTGTACCATTTAAAATTGGCAAAGAGTTCCCAAAATATCATAAATTCAGAAAACTTATTTAATAAATTTTGTCCTAAAAAGTATTTATTTAAGAAGGCATCTCTGAGTGGAGACAAAAAGTCACTAACTGTGAAAAAGTCTGGATTAAAATATTTACAAAATTAAATATGAAAACATAAGAATTCATATTTTCCTCCATTTAACATAATTTGCTCTGAATTTACCAAATACCAGATACTTATGCACCCATGGAAATGGAATGTTCTCAATTAAAAATTTTATGACCCACAGAAGTAAGGTCATTAAAATCATCAACAGGACCCTCTATTTACTGACTCTGGCCTTCTTTGTTCATCTGCTGTCATTTCTCACTGCAAACTCTCTTCTTTCAATATGGCTGAAAGCCTGGCAACCAACGTTCCTATGTTTTACATCTTGTAGCTTCAGCCATTAAGGGGCCCTCAAAGTCCGAAATCCAAAAATCCAAGAGAATGAATTTATTGGTGAAGATATGGTCAAGTGCTTTGGGCCACACAACACAGGTGTCACTGTGCAGCCATGTGAAGGTCTGAAAGAGGTCGTTTCTGGAAAGGTGTGCTAGGTAAACAATTCAAAGATGCCCACTACACTGAAGACTTTGGTCCTATTGGCAAATTAGGAGGAAGAGCTGGATTGGGGCCAATGAAGAGATTATAAATTTTTTCCCAATTACGTATTATTAAAATTTTTAAACACATCCAAAAACTTCACATAGTGGTACAATGAGCACCTCTCTATAGCAACTATCTAGATTCAACAATCGTTACCATTGTGTTATATTTGCTTCCTATCTCTATGCATGTTTGTGGGTATGTGTATTTTTTCTAAACTATTTAAAAGTATGCTGCAGATATCATGACAATTTACTCCTCAATAGTTTAGCATGCATCTACTAAGAATAAGGTTTTCTTACAAATCCACAATACTATTATCACACCTGAAAATTTAATAATTCCCTAATATCATAGTTAGTTCTTATCCAAATGTACCCTATTTTACAAATAATGTATTTTATAGTTGGTTTTTAAACCAGGATCCAATCAAGTAAGAAATTTGTTTTTAGATATGTAGTTTAGGATTACTGTTCTGATTTAGATATTCAGTAGACAGTTCACAGTGCAGGCCTGAAGTTCACTCAAAAGGCAGTCTGTAGTTAGGAAGGACACTACAGAATGATGAGGTTCCATAAGAAAGAGAAGAAAAGACATGAGAAGTCATTTAATGGAGTTTTAGTGACTCAAATGAAGGAACAAAGAGGCTGACAGTATCCAATATTGTAAATCAGATGAGGCGAATAAGGTCTGAGGAAAAATCCATTAACTTGGTAAGCCCAATCCTGTGGACTGCACTTCAGGCAACACAGGAGATCAGACAATAAGGGATTAAGTACAAGTGAGTTGTGAAGAACTAGAACTGAGTATAGTCCTCTCTCCAGAAGTTTCCAGTTGAAAGGAAGTAAAGAAGTTACATGGACCAGAAGTTCCCATTGTTTTCATCACCATGAGCCTTTTTCATTTGTCTCCCCTTCCTTGCACCACTACCCTGGAGGCAACGTTTCGAAAGTTACTGTTTATCAAATGGTGTTTAATGATAATGGATTTCATACTTTTTCTTAATCTAGGCTAGTTGCTCACTAGAGCCTCTCATTATCACAAATTAGAACTCTCCTGAAGGGAACAGTTGGTGGGCAGGATAGTTAGCCCTGGCAAAAGGGAAACAAAAAACATCATTTTCTCTAAAACACAAGGGAAAGGAGAGAAAAATATTGAGGTAGTGAGGGCACCTGTAGACACAAATTTAGACTGTAAGCATGAGAAAAAAGATGTCGAGGAAACACTTGTCACAGTACCTCAAGCTAAGTCATGTGATGAGGGTATGAGGAATATGTTGAAAATATATGGAAAAGAATTGAAACAGCTTCTGGGTCAAGTATGAGAAAGTAGAAATCAGATTAGCAAGTTGCCTGTTTCAATTCTAAAAATATTCATTGAGCCTTCATTATAGTGCAGGCACTCTGGCCCTAGGTTACAAGGACGCACAAATCCAGATTTCACCTCCTTTCTAAGAAGAAATAGCACCTTCCTACCTTGGTGCACATGACAAAACACTCTGCTGCTTTTCCTCCAGCTTCTTGACCCTCCTTAATCCACTTGGAAGGCCCCTTTTCTTCTGTAGCTCCCTTAGGATTTAAGGCTTAAATGTCTGTGGATACCAGGTTTTCATCCTAGGTCGCCTTCTCTTCTCATTTTACATGTTCTCTGTGGGTGATCACATCCACCTGTACTGCTTCAAGTAGAAGCTCTCTGTTGCTGACTATCAAACTGTTACCACCAGCGCACTGTCAAGAGCCAGACTTACATAATGAAGGAAAACAAGTGAATATTTAAAATAAAAATGAGCTGTGGCCATTTATCTTCTAGAGGGTATCATTCCTATCAGTGATGAAATAACTCATACCCCTTCTTCTCATACAGAGATGTGGTTGGAGGACGTGAGGAGGGAGGATTGGGGAGAACCCAGAAGATCTAGACCACTGCCAGCAGAAGACATTTTGAATCTTTGGATATTCAAAGATGGCTTGAAGAAAGGAACTATAAAGGAATTTTGCATAATAAAATAGGAGGTTTGGTTTCATTTTGCTTTTTTGTTTGTTTCCATTGCTAGAAGGCACTGAGAGAGACAAAGTAGAGAGGTCAAAGCAATTTAGGAGGAGGCTGCCGCTGAGGATCACAGTTTGGCCCAGGGCTTCTCAAGAACAAGGATGACAGTCACTCATTTTAAAATGGCTCTGCATTGCTGCCACCCAAACCCCTTGCATCTCCACAAATCACTGAGGCAAAGCTGCTGCATATAGAACGGCCTTGTGTGACTGAGTTTTTGGTTTGAGTTTTGTGAAAATTCAGGGGAAGTAGCTGACTTCAACAGCTGGGGTAATGTGGCACAAAACCAGGGCAGGAAAAAATGATCCATCAACTGAACCAATTCAGCAGAGCCCAGAATCGAGGTCTAGAGGCGATGAGGAAAAACATCAATCACCGCCCCAAGAATCTACAGAGACTTAGGGAAGGAGATAGAGCTCCCACTGCATGTGGAATGTGGTTTGAATCATTTTCATTTGAATTACAAAGGCCAGTATATCTCAGCAGACTCTGGTTACACAGAAATCCAACTGACTGTAGGGCATCCCCACTTGGAGACGGCCCATGGGACACCAGCTGCCGAACATCCACGAGTGACCTCATGCTCTCATCACCACCACCTCCAAACCTACTCCACCTGCACTTTTCTGTATTTTAATGAACGGCACTTACCACCATTTACCTAGTTTTCCATGTCACTCCTCCTTATCCCTCTCCACTTACATCTCATCAAATACTAAGTTTTATTATTTTTACCTCCTTAAATTTCATTAAATTCTGACTCACTCCTTTCACTCTCTTGGTTGAAGCCCCCAGGGTTTCCAGCCAAGGCCTCACTGATTTCAATGCTTCTATTCTCACCCTCTCACAGTCCCTTCTCCTTCAAGTAGCTAAAGTGTTCATTCCAAAATGCAATCAAATCATGAGAGTCCCTTGCCTAAAATATTTGGATGATCACTATTGTACTAGGGATAAAATAAAGTCCAACTTCCTCTTTATCAGATATCTCATTTGCAAATAATTTCTTTCATTCTGTAGGTTGCCTTGTAGTTTTGTGGTTGTTTCCTTTGCTGTGCAGAAACCTTTTATTTTGATGTAACCTGAATAGTTTATTTTTTAGTTATGTTTCCATTACCTCAGGAGACATATCTTAAAAGAGGTTGCTATGTCCAATGTAAAAGAAGTTATTGTCTGTGTCCTCTTCTAGAATTTTAATGGTTTCATGTCTCACATTTAGGTCTTTAATCCATTTGAAATTTATTTTTTTGTATAGTGTAAGAAAGAGGCCTAGTTCCATTCTTTGGCATGTTGCTGTCCAGTTTTCTCAATAGCATTTGTTGAAGAGATAGTCTTTCTCCCATTGGATATTCTCTTCTGCTTTGTCAAAGATTAATTACCTATATAAAAATGGGTTCATTTCTGGGTTTTCTACTCTATTCCATTGATCTGTGTGGCTACTTTTGTGCCAGTACCATACTGTCTTGATTACTACACCTTTGTAATAGAACTTGAAGTCTCGAATTGTAATGCCTCCTTCTTGCTTTCCTTTTTCAAGACTGCTTTGGCTATTTGGAGTCTTTTGTGGTTCCATACAAATTTTAGGATTGTTTCTTCTAGTCCTATGAAAAATTCTGTTGGTATTTTGATAGATATGGCATTAAATGTGTAGAATGCTCTGAGTAGTATAGACATTTTAACAATATTTGTTCTTTCAATCCATGGGCACATTTCTTAGTGTCCTCTTCAATTTCTTTCATCAGTGTTTTATAGTTTTCACCTACAGGTCTTTCACCTCTTTGGTTAAGTTTATTCTTAGGTATCTCATTATTTTTGGTGCAATTGTAAATGGCATTGTTTTCTTAATTTCTCTTTCTGCTGCTTCATTATTGTTATACAGAAGTGCAATAGGTTTCTGCACATTGATTTTGCATCCTGCAAGTTTACTGAATTCATTGAATTCATTTATCAATTATAGTTTTTTGGTGGAGTCTTTCAGGTTTTCTACATATAGTATTATATCATGTGAAAATAGTGAAAATTTTAGTTCTTCCTTACTGATTTGGATGCTTTTTCTTTCTTTTTGTTGTCTGATTGCTGTGGCTAGGACTTCCAGTACTGTGTTGAATAAAATTGGTGAGCGTGGACATCCTTGTCTTGTTTCTTGACTGTAGAGGAAAAAGCTCTCAATTTTTTCCCATTGAGGATGATGTGAACAGTGGGTTTTTCACATATGGCCTTTATTATGTTGAGATATGTTCCCTCACAACCTACTTTGTTGAAGGATTTTATCCTGAATGGACGTTGTACTTTATCAAATGCTTCTTCTGTGTCTGTTGAAATGATCATATGGCTTTTATCCTTTCTCCTATTGATATCACATTGATTGATTTGCTAATATTGAACCACGCTTGCATCTCAGGAATAAATCCCATTTGATTGTGGTGAATGATTTTTTAATGTAATGTTGGATTCAGTTTGCTAGTATTTAATGGAAGATTTTTACATCTATGTTCATCTGGGATATTGACCTGTAGTTCTCTTTTTAGTGGTGTCCTTATTTGGTTTTGGTATCAGCTAGCCTCCTAGAATGAATTGAGAAGTTTCCCTTCCTCTTCTATTAGTTTAAGAATAATAAGTATTAATTCTTCCTTAAATGTTTGATAAAATTAGCCTGTAAAGCCATCGGGTCCTGGACTTTTGTTTGTTGGGAAGCTTTGGGGGGCTATTTTTATACCTTTATTTGAAAATTAGTGGTTACTTTTCATCCACATTAACTGTATGTAAATTTTTGTAAGTGCTGACAGGTACATAGATAACCAACATATAGAGCTTGTCTGGTGAATCTTCATTGTTGCTACATTTCCTGGACATCCTTACATGGATACGGTGTGGAATATTCCTTATTCCTTTGGCCCAGACAGCTTTGTTGAGCCTGTTGTCAATGTATACATCTGGAGTTTCCATCTCATTCGTGGCAAGTTTCAGGATCTTTGCGTGCCCAAAGGGCACACCCCTTAAAACCCACTCCATGAATGCAGTTGTAAACACGGATTATATATTCCCTGGCCATTACCTCATTGGTGACAGAATGACCGTTCTTCTCGCCATCCTTCTTTGCAGGAGCCATTCTGCCAGGCCCTGTTTGGAAAGGAAAAGCATGAAGTATTGTGGGAGAGGCTGTCAGGTGTTTTATTATTACTTATTCAATTTCTTTGCTAGTTATTGGTTTGTTCAAATTTTCTATTTCTTTCTTTTTCATAGAGTTTTTCATAATATTCTCATGTGATTGTATTTCTGTGGTATTAGCTGTTCTTTCTCCTCTCTCATTTGTAATTTTGTTTATCTGAGTTCTTTCTCTCTTTTTATGATAAGTCTAGCTAAAAGTTTACCAATTTTATTGATTTTTTTCAAAGAATGAGTTCCTGATTTCATTGGTCTATTCTATTGCTTTTTTAGTTTCTATATCATGTATTTCTGCTCTAATTTTTATTATCTCCTTCCTTCTGCTTGTTTTAGGTTTTCTTCATTGTTCTTTTGCTAGCTCCTTTAGGTGCAAGATTAGGTTATTTGAGATTGTTCTCACTTCTTGAGATAGACCTGTATTGCTATAAACTTCCCTCTTAGAACCACTTTATGTGCATCCCAGAGGTTTTGAACCATTGTGTTTTCACCTTCAACCAAAACATATAAAGAAGTTATAAAACTCAATACTACAAAAAACAAATAATCCAATTAAAAGTGGGCAGAAGATATAGACATTTCTTCAAAGAAGACATCCAGATGGCCAACAGACGATGAAAACATGCTCAACATCATTCCTCATGAGGGAAATGCAAATCAACAGTACTATGAGATGAGATAGAGGTTCCTCAAAAAGTTCAATATAGAACTACCTTATGATCCACCAATCACACTATTGCGTATTTACCCAAAGAATACAAAAACACCAATTCAAAGGAATGTATATGCCTCTATGTTTATAGCAGCATAATTTACAAAAGCTAAGATATGGAAACAGCACAGGTGTCCCTCAACTGATAAATGGATAAAGAAAAAGTGATACACACACACACACACACACACACACACACACACACTGGATATTATTCAGCCATCAAAAAGAATAAAATCTTGTCATTTGCAATGACATGGATGGAACTAAAGAATATTATGTTAAGTGAAATAAGTCAGTCAGAGAAAGACAAATACCATAATTTCACTCCTATGTGGAATTTAAGAAATAAAACAAACACAAAGGGGAAAAGAGAGAGAGAAACCAGCAAACAGACTCTTAACTGTAGAGAAGAAGGGCACTTGTGATGAATACCAGGTGTCATATGGAAGTGTTGAAACACTATATTGTACACATGAAACTAATATAACGCTGTATTTAACTAAATGGAATCTAAATAAAAACTTTAAAATAATAAACCAATAAATAAATCCATAAACCAAACAAACCAACAACTAGACGAACAAAGTCCAACTTCCTTAGATCCTTTGTGATCTGGTTCCTACTGGCCTTCCCACCTTCTTCATGGTTCCTTCTTTCATCTGGACTCCCTACTGCAGTAGCAGATAACTACTTTCAGATCCAGGACTATTTCATGCTCTCCTCATCTCTTAGGTTTTGTACATGCTGTTTCCTCTTTCTGAGGCATTTTGTTCACTCCTTCACTTCACTAACTCCAAATCAACTTACAGATTTCAGCCTAGATGCCATTTCTTCCAGGAAGGCTTCCCTGACGATCCTATCTAACTAGTCTGAGTTATATGGTTCCCCAACATGTTTTCTTAGCAAGTGGAGCTTTCCCTATAATATTGCTTACCACCCTCTAATTTAATTGCCTATTTATTTTCCTGTATCTCCCCACCAGCTTGTAAGCTCCTGAGGGCTGGGATCATGTCTATCCATCTAGTTCACAGCTATATCCCTACTATCTACCACGAAGCTTGGCTTATAAAAGCCAGTAAAGAAATACTGATTGAGTGAATAACATACATGAGACATTTTGCAAGTTATGAAGTGCCTTATCTTCTTTTAACTTCACTGCCCTGTAAGATAGTATCACCTGGAGACAAAGCACCATGTTACTGTTACATTTAAGCTGACATAGACTATATTTGTGAAGTCTTATGTAAGTAATAATTATCTGAAATATTAACAAATCATATTTTTAGAGAACTTTAAAGGAAATTTGACTTATATAAATCTTTCAAAAACAGTAAAATAATATCTGCTAACAAAGTATCACAAAGGAAAAGTTACCCCTTTAGATGCCCTTTAATGAATATAGGACACTCTGCTATACATAACAGAATATTTTTGCATTCATAAATGTGCTAAAGTCCCACAAAATGCTTAATACTCTTAAGTAGATTAAGCATGCCTCCTGTGATCTGATTTATATGGTGAATGTGCCAAGTAAAACCTTTCTCCACAGAGCAATCAGACTGTAAACTTCAGCTGAACTCTGATAAAATTATCATATTTCCAAACTAGTGGAGCCCGAATTAATGAGATTTTCCTTTAAGCTCTTCCTATGAAAGGGCTAACCAATCTTTGTTGAACATTTTAAGTGTATCAAAAATGTTCTAAAATCATACTGTTTAATATAGTAGTCACTAGACACATGTGGCAGAACACTTGAAAAGTTGCTAGTGTGAATGAGGAATTGCATCTTTAATTTTACATCATTTTAAGTAATTTGAATTGAAAAAGTAAAGTAGTATGATTTTTACATTGATTATATGTTAAAATTAAGATATTTTGGATATACTGAATTAAAATACTAAAATTATGAGAATTATTTTTGACTATTTATTTTTACTTTTTGACATGGCCATTGGAAAATCTTAAATTCCATAGTTATTGGACTTCACTGTCTTAAAATATGCTCCACTGTTCAACTCAGGTAAGAAAAAGAAATGTACAACTTAGGTAAAATGGTACTTGAAATTTATTTTTAAGTTTATTTATTTATTTTGAAAGATACAGAGACACCGTGTTTAGGGGGTGGGAAGAGAGAAAGAGAGAGGATCCCAAGCAGGCTGCACACTGTCACTGCAGAGCCCAATGTGGGACTCAAACTCACTCACAAAACTGTGAGATCATGACCTGAGCAGAAACCAAGAGTTGGACGCTTAACCGATTGCGCTATCCAGCTGTCTCAGTACTTGGAATTTTTAAATGTTGCATTATTTATCCTCAAAAGTGAGCCAAATTCCTTGGGCTAGATGGCTTCCTAATACCTAGAAAATGCTAAATGCCTTTCCAACCCATAATAACACCAGGTTATAAAGCACACTCTAGGAGAGTGTAACAGAGTATTTATTTTCCTAATTATACTACATTAGTTATCCCAATTTCTTTTTCCTTTAAGTTTATTTTTTGAGAGAGAGCATGCTAGTGGGTGATGTGCAGAGAGAGAGAGAGAGAGAGAGAGAGAGAGAGAGAGAGACAGAGAGAGACAGAGACAGAAAGAGAGGATCCCAAGCAGGCTCCACACTGTCAGCAAAGAGCCCCACGCGGGGCTTGAACTCACAAACCTATGAGATCATGACCTGAGCTCAAACCAAGAGTCAGATGCTTAACTGACTGAGTTAGCATCTAGGTGCCCCCCCTTTTTTTAAGGAACAGAAATTGTTTTATTTTTGTAGTTGTTGCTTTTTTTTTTTATCATCCATACGTCTGTTAATGAAATCTTACCTTTAATGTACAAAATATGTAAAGGGATACTGCTCTGGTTAGAATGGAGACAGAGTGTGGTCAACGGTCTCCGTCTGCAACAAACCACAATGCTAACACTGCAACCGTCCCCGACACATACTTACATACCTCTCGTGCCTCTGGCACATCAGCAGAATCATGGGGCCCCGCCATAATAAACAGTGTAAACACTTCTCTACAACACAGCCTAGAATTGAGGAGGCGACAAAAAGAACGCTTCAGCATTCAAATGGGGTATGTTAAATTTCAGATGCTTCTGTTCCCACACTTCCCTCCTATTAGTGCTGTCTGCAATCTTACAGAATCTGTTCATTCTCTCTTTTTGCATACACAGTTCTAACATGTTTGGTTGTGGTTTCCCAGTGAATAGAATATCAGCTGTAGAAAACTGGAAGATGGGCACTGCAGTTGGGAGGGGGCAGGTGAAATGCTGGGGGACCATGTAGACAAAGAGGAAAGAAGAGATTCTAGCAAGTAGTATCTCTGAGGAATGAAAGCAACATAGAAAGTTTCCCAAAGCAGAACCATAATTTACATACTCTAGTGTTACAGGCTGAGGCCACTGAGGGTAGGCATAAGTTGTCTAACATCCCTTAATAATAGTTCCTTTGGAAAGCACGCTCTTGGGACACAATAAAATCACTGATGCTCATATTCACCCTTAAGCTTTAATGACAGGGTCATTGACACTACTCAATGTATATGGCAGAGGAGTATACAATTCATTTAAGCAACCTGTCCATAAAAGAGAATAAAATAGGGGTTCCTGGATGACTCACTCAGTTAAGCATCTGATTCTTGATTTTGCATCAGGTCATGATCACATGGTTCATGGGTTTAAATCCTGCATCAGGCACTGCACTGACAGTGTGGAGCCTGATTGGGATTCTCTCTTTCTCCCCCTCTCTCTGCCCCTCCCTGGCTCATATTCACATTCATATTCTCTCCCTTTCTCTCTCTCTCAAAAATATATAAACATTTTTAATTTAATTTTCTTTTTATTTTCTTTTTATTTTTTTAATAGTTTATTGTCAAATTGGTTTCCATATAACACCCAGTGCTCTTCCCCACAAGTGTCCTCCTCCATTACCACCACCTCTTTTCCCCCTTCAAACCTCGGTTCGTTTTCAGTATTCAATAGTCTCTCACGTTTTTAAATAAACATTTAAAAAGGATAGAGATTAAAATAAACCAAGCCTTAGTACTTAAAGAGTAACATCCAACTACCTGAATAACTCACATATGTGGAATAGCTCATTTCCTACCAAAGTTTGACAAATGAGGTGTCACAAGGAAGGAAGGATGCCTCCATGAATTACAACATATAACTAACATACATCGCCAGTCAATGCATGCTTGAAAGTGCCTATGGACTGTGAACTTGGCAAAAGAACAGAAGACTTGCTCCTGTAATTCATTCATCCCAAATGGGGATAAGCTGAGTCTGTGTTTTAATAAGTATTTCCTGAGTCAAAGCATCTGTCTGGGAGCTGGGTCCAGATTGCTATAACACTGTGGACTTGTGTAATACAACACATAGCTTTCAAGGATGCAGGGGGTGGGGAGAGAAAGGGATGGGGGTAATCATGGGAGGCTCAAAAGGGAGACCATTTGGGAATGGATAAGCATGCAGGGAAAGTAATAAAATTATTGCCAATAAGAAATCATTGTGGGTCCTTGCCTTTAGCCCTGGAGTGCACCAGACCACCACAGCTGTTGGCATAAAAGGAATGTGTTCAAGAAACAAAATGTCCTTCAGACAGCACTTATTATTCTTTCCCCATGAGAGTATGCTGAACATGTAGGCAATATTATGCAACCTTTGATATGACCCAGAATAGAAGCAACTGGCAATAGAACTTGATGTTTCTCTTTTGCTAGACTTACATTTCGTAGACCTCTCAGGTGGAGTGACATAAACAGGAAAGAATGTATTTGGTAGGAGGGTATTGGCACACAATGAGTCAAGATAACTGGCCTCCTTAATAAAGCTACTATTCGTTGGGTTATGACCACCACACCAGCCTAAAAATAGTGCTTTTATATGGTACTGTGGTTGCAGTGATTTTCCTTCCGTATTGATTTTCCTTGTATATTTTAAACATACGGTGCAAATGCCTTGTGGGGTATGTTTAAGGAGTACAAGCCAGAGTCAAAGTGAGTTATTTCTTATAGTAGGAAGATCATCAGACTAAGAAACAGAAAATTTGCTGTGCATCTTTGGGTAAGCCAGCTTTCCAGCATCTCTGGCTATACAGTGAAGAGACTTGATAAAATGAGCTCTATGCATCTTCTGTTACAGTTCTGTTAACACCTAGGATGTGGCACACAGAAACCCTCATGACTAACATGAGACAGAACTTGTGCCATGATCCCCACTGACACGGTCATGGACACTACCATTGCTACATGGTGATGGCTTCGGGTGTCTAGGACAGAATGTCCTTTGTGACTGATGGCAGTATACTCTCTGGATGTCTTGATGTGGCTGGTAACATGCCAAGTTTTAATGGACTGTCCAATTGTTTTGATGGATTTTGGGAAAAGATTAAGAATATCCTATTTCATAATGCCTTCCACATTCCCCTCCCTGGGAGCCCCCTCAGTTACCTTGTTTGGGGACAGTCTGATGTCCCTTGTGACTCACATCTCAATCATTAATTCATACAGGGCAAGGACAAACTGCTGCTAGTATCTTCTGCCTCTATCCTCACTTCATTCTTAAATGGTCACCAAGCATCACTCACATATGAACAGGCCTTGTTTTGTCATTCATACATTTTAACTCTTTATCCCCTTCCTGAACTAAACAAGTTCATTGTAAGATAACAAAGCTACAACTAACAGTTAATGAAATGCTACTGCCTAGGCTTGTACATGATCCCAATATACATGAACACTTATTTCCAATTGAAAGTTTATTTTGATATAATAAATTAGAAAAATCCTTCCTTAGCTTCCCCCTAAACTGATGATCACTGGCAATTCTCCAACCCTAGACAGTGCTCAAGAGAAATTCAATCCATGGCAGCCAAAATTCATCTGAGAGCTTTGAGTTTCCTATGAATTGATGCACCGTGGTCTTATGATTGTTTTCAGTATAAACCTGCATATATGTTAGTAGGTATAACATAGTTGACATTAATCAAATAATCAGTGAGAGGGGCACCCAGGTGGCTCAGTCAGTTAAGTGCCCAACTTCAGCTCAGATTATGATCTCACAGTCTGTGAGTTCTAGCCCCATGTCGGGCTCTGTGCTGACAGCTCAGAGCCTGGAGCCTGCTTTGGATTCTATGTCTACCTCCTTCTCTGCCCCTCCCCCACTCATGCTCTGCCTCTCTCTCCCAAAAATGAATAAATGTTTTAAAAAATTTAAAAAATTAGTGAGTCTCTCATGCTGAATACATGAGCTCCCAGGAGGGGATTAATTATTTGAGGAACTGCCTTACCTCTTTCATTCCACTAAGTTTCCATGTCATAATTAGAAATGTTCAATAAATTATTATTATACATATTTTTAAATTATTTTTTAATTTACATCCAAATTAGTTAGCATATAGTGCAACAATGATTTCAGTAATAGATTCCTTAATGCCCCTTACCCATTTAGCCCATCCCCCCTCCAACAACCCCTCCAGCAAACCTCTGTTTGTTCTCCATATTTAAGAGTCTTTTATGTTTGCCCCCACCCTGTTTTTATATTATTTTTGCTTCCCTTCCTTTACATTCATCTGTTTCATATCTTAAAGTCCTCATTTGAGTGAAGTCATATGATATTTGTCTTTCTCTGACTAATTTCACTTAGCATAATACCCTCTAGTTCCATTTATGTAGTTGTAAATGGCAAGATTTCATTCATTTTGATTGCCGAATGATACTCGTGTGTGTGTGTGTGTGTGTGTGTGTGTGTGCGTGCGCACATGTGTGCACCACATCTTCTTTATCCATTCATCCATCAATGGACATTTGGGCTCTTTCCATACATTGCCTATTGTCAATAGTGCTGCTATAAACTTTGGGGTACGTGCGCCTCTTCAACACAGCATACCTATATCCCTTGGATAAATACTTAGTAGTAAAATTGCTGGGTCTAGGGTAGTTCTATTTTTAATTTTTTGAGGAACTTCCATACTGTTCTCCAGAGTGGCTGCACCAGTTTGCATTCCCACAAGCAGTGCAACAGAGATCCTCTTTCTCTCTGTCCTTACCAATATCCGTTGTTGCTTGAGTTGTTAATTTTAACCATTCTGACAGGTGTGAGATGTATCTCATTGTGGTTTTGATTTGTATTTCTCTGATGATGAGTGATGTTAAGCATTTTTTCATTTGTCCATTGGCTATCTGGACGTCTTCTTTGGAAAAGTGTCTATTGATATCTTTTGCCCATTTCTTCACTGGATTATTTGTTTTTTAGGTGCTGAGTTTGATAAGTTGTTTACAGATTTTGGATACTAACTCTATCTGATACATCATTTGCAAATATGTTCTCCCATTCCATCTTTTGCCTTTTAGTTTTGCTGACTATCTCCTTCACCATGCAGAAGGTTTTTATTTTGATGAGGTCCTAACAGTTCACTTTTCCTTTTGTTTCCCTTGCCTTTGGAGACGTATTGAGTAAGAAGTTGCTGCAGCCAAGGTCAAATAATTTCTTGCCTTCTTACTCCTCTATGATTTTGATGGCTTCCTGTCTTTCATCCATTGTGAGTTTATTTTTGTGTATGCTGTAAGAAGGTGGTCCAGGTTCACTTTACTGCATGTCACTGTCCGGGCTTCCCAGCACCACTTGCTGCAGACACTGTCTTTATTCCATTGGATATTCTTTCCTGCTTTGTCAAAGATTAGTTGGCCATATGTTTGTAGGTCCATTTCTGGGTTCTCTGTTCTGTTCCATTGATCGGGGTGTCTCTTTTTGTGCCAGCACCATACTGTCTTGATGATTACAGCTTCGTAATATACCTTGAACTCTGGGATTGTGATGCCTCAAGCTTTGGTTTTCTTTTTCAAGATTAATTTGGTTATTTTGGATCTTTTATGGTTCCATACAAATTTTAGGATTGTTTCTTCTAGCTCTGTGAAGAATGCTGGTGTTATTTTGATAGGGATTGCTATACATATTTTTTAAAGTTTCATAATTTAAAAAATCAATTCCCATTTTAGAGTTGACAAAACCAAGGTACAGAGAACTAGTAAGCAATTTCTTCCATTTGTTAAGGTCTTCAACGTCTTTTGTACCTGGATTAGTGCTGCTATTATCAATAACTCAATAACTCACAGCATGGAATGGCACCAGCTCATTTTTAGATTCTTTTTTATAGAGGTTTCCAGTTCCTCATCCCACCTCAGTCAATTAATAAGACCTACTGGAATAAAGCTCTCCTTATGATATTACCAGTATTAATCCAACAAAGAAAAAAGCCATATCATATATTGGTACAAACTGTACAACTCAATGGCAATGTGTGTTGCGTGGCTCCATGTCTTCACACAATGAAGCCATCTCCTCCACAGCTTCTATCCATTCCCAAACAACAGAAGGCATACACCATCAGTCCTCAGTGGAAATGTGACGACACCGCCAAGTCTCTTCATTGCATCTCAGTGACGTTCCTCCTCTTCTTTATGTTCCCTGTGCTTCCTATTCTAACCTTTCTTTCCATCAAAGCAGAAGAAACTTGTTATTAGTTAATTTAGGAGACAATTGGGATGCTCTGGAAAGGCCCTTTCAGCCTTAGTTTATGAGGATCCTCTCCCCAAATGTATAAGTCAGAATCCAAGGCCTAGTGGCCAGCTCCTGTTCCCTAAGAATGTTAGCAGTATTAGCATTTCTCTATAAAGGGCTAAGGAAAAGGAAAGTAAAAATTAGCATATCAAATATTTTTTCTCTCTCTAGTCTGTGTACGCTTGGATGCTTCACTGGCCCAAATTTTGCTTATCAATCAGTACTATGCTCCTCTCAGGGCAAAATACAGCCACAAGAATTTTCATAGTAAGAGGTTTAGGATAGAAATAGAAATTTAGAGTTAGAAATGATCATAAAGATGTTCTAGTCCAGGCTCTTCATTTTAGAGATGGGGAAATGTGAGACTCCCAAGATAGAGAGTAGCTTGACCACACATGGCCTAGTGAGTGACAGGGAATAGACAGTATTCAGGTGAGCCAGGTTTGTTCCTATACCTTACCTACTCTGATTTGTGTCTCAAGTCAGAGTTTCTCCAGGGCTTGGTCATGGACCAGTTGAGGCTCTGGGCACCACTACAGATCTATCCTAAGGACACATGAGGAGGCCAAGCCCCAGTCTAAATAACCACTAATAAATAATAGAGCCCAGCTCACCTAACTGAAGCCAGGGACCAAAAACTGAGAGTGACTCATGGATCCAGAATGATACTGTCACCCTCTTTCTTGTGAAATGCTGAGGTTTCACTCCCATTTAGGTGATACCATTTACTTGTTTTAACTCCCTTTTTCCTGGCAGGCTGTCCCATGCTCTCCTGACACCTTCCTTCTCCAATTCTACCAAAATGTAATTTATATTTTCCAATATATTACATTCTAGTTTGCAATAAATTTTGTTTTACTGTCATCCCCAAATCTACCTTTCTTCGTGTCTTCAAGTGCATTTCTATGCCTCCCATGGGATATGTTTGTCTTGTTTGGCAAAAAAGAATTATGTTTATTATTAAGCAAGAAAACAGAAAATACAGAGAAGCAAAAGTAAAAATAATTCCTAATCCCACCACCTCTGCGATTGCCACTGCTAACATTTGCAGTTTTCTGAGGGTGATTTGGATCAGTATAAGGCTTTTCTACAGTTAACAGTAGCAGGGCCATTAGGACATTGTACCATATTCTATCCAAAAAATAACACTTAACCAATCATCTTTCCAACACCTTACATCGTCAAGTTTATTTTTGCGTCAGGACCTGTGCATTAGCCATTCCCTTGCCTGGATACTTTTCTCAGGCGGGTTCCTTCTTGTTATTTCATGTTTCTGCTCCTTCCTCCACAGCTTCCCTTACCAGCTACCTCATATTATAGCGCAATCATTTCAAGTCAGATTACCCTATCCTATTTTCAACATAATACTTATCACCACCTGATATTTCCTTCTTTATTTCTTTAGTCCTTTATTGTCTGTCACCTTAACTAAACTGCGTGAAGACAGAGATTCTATGTGTCCAGCACCTAGCACAGTACCTAACACACATTAGGTAGTCAGTAATGGTTTGAATGATATGAGTAATGATTTGAAGTAAAAGGTTTGAAATAAATGAGCCATGAGAAGACATGTACTTTGGGTTATACTAAATGATCCATGCTCTCTTAGGTTATCTCTCATGGCCAGTACCACAGAGGTGCCTGTGAAGTTTGTGGCATTGAAAAGCACTAACTAGCCTACATAGGGCTTAAGTCTGAGACTTATTAGTACTATCAATGAGAATGCAGTCAGTTCACCCTTTAATTTACTTTAATTAATTAAATTTAATTTAGCCTTACCATCGGAAACATCTTGAATTCATGGAATACCACACAATATAGGCAACTTGAATAAACACAAATGGTGAAGTTTCCCTTTGGTTGTACTTCTATATTCAACTGAAACATTTTTGAACAAACATGCTTCTCATAAATAGTTATAAACGCAATACCCTTTAATCAAAACCTACTATTATGGTATGAGGTAAATATGAAACTCTATCCTTAAAAGTGTACTGTAAACCTAAATATTAGTGGTCAAATTAGACCTGATCTTTAGCACAATAAGTACTCAAACAGTTTCTCTACTTTCAGGAAGCAGGACTCTTTTGATATATAAAGCCTACTTTTTTAAATCCAATCTAATTTAGGAGAAGGAATAATTTTACCTTTGAGGCCTATATATTCACTTTGATTGCAATCTTGTAAAATATAACAAATATTAGAACTTTCTTTAAAGGCATAAAATTCTCCCATCGTAGGTAGGTATTTGGGAGTCGTGTCTAATCTAAACTTTAGAGGGTAAATAGCCAATACTGATAGACTATAACTGAAGATATGGGCTTTGTAGTCTAGAGTCCTGGCTCAAGTCTAAGATTCACCACTTCCTGATACCTTGGGCAAGTGCCTTTAACCTCTTTAAAACTTACTTCACTTATGTGTAAAATAAGTAAGAGTGCCTACTTCCCAAATGGGCTATAAAGATTAAATAACATATACATCACTCTGGAAGACACCTACTACATAGCAAACAATCAACAAAGAGTAGCTAGTATGACTCTATAGATAGAATATGTGTGTGTGTGTGTGTGTGTGAATGTGTGTGAGTATGAGTGTGTGTGTGTGTGTGTGTATAACTTCTTTACCAAATGCAAATGCTTATTAAGACCCACTTGGTATGAAACAGGAATCATCTAAGACATTGGAAGAGTCAGCCGTGATTCTACTTCTCAAGAAGTTCACACCTAGGTGCAAGAGATAAGATGAAAACACAAATAACTAGAGCCCAAGAGAGATCATGGCTAAATGCTCTGAAAAGTAAAGTTGTATGGGTTAGAATTCTTCTGGTTGCAGGTGAAAAAACCCAATCCAAACCAGTTTAAACATAAGATGATAGATTGGCTCCATTCTTTGCTAATGCAGTTAAGAATTCCTCCTTGTTATAGAAATTAGAGGTACAATTAGCCCTCAATTCTAATCCTTCTACCTTACCCCTAGACCAATCAATATGGCCAGAATGACAGAATACTATGATTGGCTTGGTTTTGATTATCTCCCCTCCTGTAAACTGCAATGATATAGCAGGAAAAAAACTCCCCAAAGGAAGGTGGGACAGGTTGCTGAAAAGAGATAAATAACAAATGTGCAAAAAAAAAAAAAAAAGACAAGTATTAATAAAAATGTGAAGCAGTTGGATGCTAAATAGCATAGCTGCTATGGAAAATAATGTGGAGGTTCCTTAAAAAATTTAAAATAGAGCTATCATATGATACAGAAAGCCCATTTCTGGGTATTTATCTAAACGTATTAAAATTAGAATCTCAAAACATAATAATAGCACTCTCATGTTCACCTCAGCATTATTCACAACAGCCAAGATTTGTAAGTAATCTAAATGCTCATCATCAAATGAACAGATATAGAAAATTTTGTATACACATGTAATAGAAAATTATTCAGCCTTAAAAAAAGAAGGACGAAACCTCAGGACATTATACTAAATGAAATAAGCCAGTCACAAAAGACAAATACTGCATGGTTCCAATTACATGAGATATCTAAAATAGTCAAATTCACTGAATCAAAAAGTGGTATGATGGTTGCCAGGGGGTAGGGAGGGAAGAAAGGTGGGAGTTACTAATTGGCAGGCATAAAGTTTATGTCAAAAAAGATGAATAAGCTCTAGAGATCTGCTGGGGAACATTTTACTTATAGTCAACAATGATGTGTTGTTCTACTTTACACTTAACAGAGGGTCTATTCATTTAAATTTTTAAGTATTCTTAGGACAAAATAAAGTTTATAAAAGAGGAAATGTCAACTGAAACAATGACCAGATAATACTAATCATATTACATCATGCCAAACAATCCTGAATTTTTAGTATGAATATATTTTTATTATATCATTGGGAAAATGCATAATATCAAAACAAATGATATATCTCTCACATTCCTGTTCATTAAGTACCTGGGAGAAGCTGGAGAGAAATCCAAAATTTTAAAAAATATCCTGGCTTTCATGGACTCATTCTCTATCAGATTCTTGGTGATCTGGGAGTACTGTATAGCCAGTGGATCAATTAAAAGGTAGAAATAGATTAAATTTCTCTTAAAAGGCTTTTAACCAAAATCAGAAAAAAAAAACATTTAATTCTCTCCAAAATCATTCATAAGCCAGCTAGCTGATCATGAAGAATACTGTTGAGAAATATTTATGCCCAGGATATAAAACAAACTTCACAAGGCCATGAAACAAGAAAAAAGTCCCATCACCCCAATGGCATTATTGGAATTCAATAGAATCTGCTGTAGCTCTAACAAAGATTAATGAAATCATCACATGAAGACAACATGAGGCACACATTCTTTCCCAGCAGTCCACTTGGATAAGGGAAACAATTGTCTTCCCTTGGATAAAGGAAAGACCATTTGCCTTCCATTCTCTCCTTCTTTCTTAATAAAATAATCCCAATTTTTAAGCTGGATACATTGTCGCTTAGCTAAGAAAACTACATTTCCAAGAGCTCTTTGCAGTTTGGAATAGCCATGTGACTGAGTTCAAGACAACTACAAGTCTGGCATGGTACTTGTAAGAAAATGGAAGTGGAAACTTTCTGGTTCCCTCTTCCCCTTTTCTGCTATAGGTAATGTGGATGTAATGGCTGGAGCAAACTTGCTCTCGGAAGTGACATTGGGAATCTAAGTCAAGCATGGCTGAGCAACAACGTAAGAGAAGCTTTGGTCTCCAACACCATGGAGCTGCAGTCCTAGTCCTAAAATGCCTCTCTCCAGACTGAAATAAATCTACATCTTGTTTAAGGCACTAATTTTCACATATTTGCTACTCAGAGACAAACCTAACCCTAAGTGATGCAAAAGATGTTCTTTGTCAGTACCCCTTATTTCATCTGAATTAAAAATCCAAATAGCCTTTTTCTCCATGAATACACAGTCTAATACCATCTTGAAACCAGAAGATAAGTGCCCAATATTCTTTGAGCCATTACACATCTTTTGTAAGTTTAATGCTGCTGTTAGTGAATAACAACCCTAAATTAATACAAATGTTTCTCATGAAGAATGCTTTCACTTTTTATTTTAATAATGTTAAAATGCAAAGGTAAATATAAAATTGAAGCTAATATTTTATGTCAGCTCTTTATAGATTCATTGTATAACTGAATCGTTTAACACCATTTTAGATGAGTCAGCTCCCAACAAAATAGCCCTAACAGGTGAATTAATCTAATTGTTCTGTCAATGCTTACACATTTTATGTTAATATTAAAAGGTTCATCTATGGAAATATTATATTCTTATTTTTAATATGCTGGAAGTCTTCCCAAGGAGGCAATATAGTTTGCACCCATGACAATGAATGAACGGAAAAGCTAGAGTTAGGGAGTTTTTGCATTATTTTAAAAAAGTGGCAATGCTGAGGCTATAACCAAGTTAAACTCAGGAAAGTTCCATTCTCCCTCTTCATAGATGAAAATGTACAGGCCAATATCAGTGAAGGATACAGCATGAATCCTCTAACAGTGTAGATAGGTTTAACTTATGTGTATACTATATGGCCAGGTGAAGTTGAAAAAGCAATGATCTGATTGAATTTAATGAACATTTCCAGCACATCAGTGACTCATTATTCATTCGTCAACCAATCCAAACTACTATGAGTACTTACTATATGACAGGCAAAACGCTAAGTGTTAAGGGTATAAGGATAAATAACACATGAAGAAAGGCAAATAGCCCAGGTTGACTGGAGGAGAAGGCACATGGAAACATAATCAGGAGATTTTTCTATTTGTTCATTTAGCCAATTCCTTCAATCGACCAACAGTGATTGAATATCCACTACGCATCTGGCTAGGAGCTATGGATACAGAATCTAATTCAAGCATAAATTGGTCCTACTAACTATTTAATTGACTAGAAGGCTCAATATTACCTGTGTAGTAGCTAAAATGTTGTTTATATATGAAGAGAACTTTATCTGGGTCTTAATAAAAATATTATGTCTTATCACCAATCCCCAAAGGAAAAATCCCCCATCTAACTGGGAGCAGACAACCCTTGCTCAGCTAGGTTCTTGGCACATATCATATGTTCAATAATGATAACAAATAACAGCTATTATTACTGTTGTGTAAGGCCTAATTCTTTCTGCATAAATGTGCCACAGACCTCTTTCTCAGGAATACAGGCCATTCCTTCATTAAGTACTGATTGAGCATCAACTATGCAAGAGGCACAGTTTTAGACACTTAGGGCACAATGGTGGATGAAACAGACCAACATACCTGCACTCAAGGAACTTATATTCTAGTGGAGAGAAGCAGGCAATGCATAAACAACAAATAAATTATATAGTATATTTTAAAAAGGAAAAATACTATGGAAAAATAAATAGAGAAGACAAAGGGGGTGAGGAATGTCAGATTGAGGGCCAACTGCATTATTAAAAAGGATGGCCCAAGATGCCCCCACTGACAAGGTGACCTTTGAGCAAAGATTTAAAGGAGATAAGTACAGTATGCAAGTTAAACTGAGAAATGGCAGAAGAATGACTGGGGGAGTGGGAAAGAACAAGATCCAATAGGTGATGAGAGATCAGATCACTTAAAGGCTTTGTAAGCCATTCTGAGGACTTTAGGTTTTACTCTGAGTGCACAGTGAGCCACTGAAGGGTTCTGGGTTAGAAGAATGATATGATAAAACTTAGATTTTTAAAGGACCATTCTGATGTTAAAACATTTAGGATAAATCGAAGAATAGAGGAAAAGCAGGAGGACCATTAACAGGCTATTATAGTAATCCAGTGAGATGTTGATCATGGCTGGGATGAGTACAGTAGAAGTAGAGGCCGTAAAAAATGGTGAGATTCGTATATATTTTGAAATCAACAGACGTTGCTAAAAAAATAAAAACTGGAGGTAGGATATGAGAGAGGGAATTCAAGAAGTGATCCTTACATTTTTGTCTTGAGTGATTGCAAAGATGTAATTTCTCTCAATAGAGAAAAGGAAGGCTCTATTGGAAGAACAGGTTTAGTGATGGAAACAATCAATTTAGGTCTGAACATGTTGAATTTCAGATGTTTATTAGCCAACAGTTTGAATATATTAATTAGAAAGTTGAGTCTGGAGTTTATGAGATGTACAGGCTGCAAGCATTCCTTGAGTCTTCGGTATTTTATTATGGCAGACCTCACAAACTAGTACAGAGGGACTACTAGTCTATCTCCCTAGTGTGGCCCACCAGGTATTGTCTAGGTTACTTCCTTTGGATGCTACATGGTGGGGGCTAAGAAATTCTGGGTCTGTGTTGCCTATGTTGTTGGGTAAGGGAAAAGGTGAGAGGTTGGGGCCCAAACACCTATTTCTGTTCTTTTTACCAAATTTCCCTACTTTTCCAAGTTCCTGTTAGTTGCCTCTTACATTATTTCCAGAGATTAAAGTTGTACTTAGTAAAGAGGAGCAGGAAGAAACCATCTGGTCTAGACTGAAATCCAAATCCAATCTTTTACTCAGTAACGTATATATAGAAAAATAAAGACAAGGGCAATGTCTCCCAGTGCATACAATACCTACCCTAGTATTAGACATCTAGTGGAGGCTCAATAAATACCTTTTCTTTGAAAATTGATTTTAGTTTTCAATTGAAAATTGAATTTCAATGGAATTCAATTGAAAACTGAGTGCCAGTAAATGACTCTTGTAACTTTCTGCAGCCCAGTCCCCTAATACATCTTAATAGTTCTTCTGTTTATGAAGCTATGGTTACTTAATCTGAAACTTACGCTCAGCCACAGCCAAGACTTTGGGACCATGTAGTTTACAACCTATTCTGATCAGGAAATGTAATGTGTGCCAATAACTGGATATGAATAATCTTGTCTCTGATCTTGCTTTAACTTTGTAACCCTGGTTATAGTAGCTGAGACCTTACCATATATTCCCACTCTAAACATTGGGCTCTTTTCAATTACTACCTAACTCCTGTGGGATGCCTTAATCCAGTGATGTATATTTCAATTTCTTTCCCACTGAGATCCTGTTTCGGTCTTGGGTCCTTAGACCTTGAGGCAGTATCCTTATTGCTGGATCACCATGTCACGTGTATCTACCTGCCTGAACACCTGTCTATAATACTGTCATACTTTCTACCTGTCACATGCTATCTAATATCAAAATGCCTTCCTCCTGTTGGACAGACTCATGCCAACTTCCTGCTAACTGCTTGCTCCTAAGACTTATACTAGCCACATAGCCCAAGAAACTAAAAAAGCTAGGAGTAGGCTTGCCAAATAAATACAGAATACCTAGTTAAATTTGAATATTAGAAAAACATTTTTCGGTATGTGTATGTTGCAAATATTACATAGAATACACTTATACTAAAAATGTACTTGTTTATTTGAAATTCAAATTTAACTGCATCCTGTGTTTTTATTTGCTAAATCTGGCAATCCTAGCTGGAATCAGGAAAACCAGAGATCCTAGATGCTTAATAATATTTTTATTCAAAAGTGTTATCCTCTTCAGACTTTAAGATGAGGTTTTCACTTATTCCGATTGGTAATAATAAACTAAATCACCATGCAAGAAGATTTAAAATATTTACTGAATGTAAATGGACTTAATGCTCCAACCAAACGACATAGGGTAGCAGAAGGGATCAAAAAACAAAATCCATCTGTTTGCTGTCTACCAGACACTCATTTTAGACCTGAAGACACCTTCAGATTGAAAGTAAAGGGATGGAGAAATATATATCATGCGACTGGAAGCCAAAAGAAAGCTAAAGTGCCATACTTATATCGAACAAACTGGACTTTAAAGTAAAGGCAGTAACAAAAGATGAAGAAGGACGTTATATAAAAATTACAGGGTCTCTCCATCAGGAAGAGCTAACAATTATAACCATCTATGTGCTGAATTCGGGAGCGCCCAAATACTAAAACAATTAATCACAAATAGGAACAATCTTATTGATAAGAATGTGCTAACTGAAGGGGGTTTTAATACTCCACTTACAGCAATGGATAAATCAACTAGACAGAATATCACTAAAGAAACAATGGATCTGAATGACACACTGGAACAGATGGATTTGACAGATATATTTAGAACTCTACATCCTGAGGCTAGGAAATTCACTTTCTTCTCGAGTGCACATTGCACATTCTCCAAGACAGATCACATCTGGGTCATAAAGCAGCCCTCCATAAATATAAATGAATTACGATCATATCATGCACACTTTCAGATCACAATTCTATGAAACGTGAAATCAATCACAGGAAAAAGTCTGGAAAACCTCCAAAAACATGGAGGTTAAAGAGAACCCTACTAAAGAATGAGTGGGCCAATCAGGCAATTAGAGAAGAAATTTAAAAATATATAGACACAAATGAAAATGAAAATACAACAATCCAAACTCTCTGGGATGCAGCAAAGGCGATCCTAAGAGGAAAGTATATTGCAATCCAGGCCTAGTTCAGGAAACTAGAAAAGGTGCAAATTCGAAATCTAACAGACCACCTAAAGTAACTAGAAGGGGAGCAACAAGAGCACCCCAAATCCAGCAGAAGAAGAGAAATAATCAAGATGAGGGCAGAAATAAACAATATAGAATCCAAAAAAAAAAAAAAAACAATTGAACAGATCAATGACACCAAGAGTTGGTTTTTTGAAAAAATAAACAAAATTGATAAACCTCTAGCCAGGTTCCTCAGAAAGAAAAGAGAAAACACCCAAATAGACCAAATCACTAATGAAAATGGATCTATTACAACTGATCCTTCAGAAATATAAGCAATCATCAAGGAATACTATGAAAAATTATATGCCAACAAACTGGACAACCTAGAAGAAATGGAAAAGTTCCTAAACACACATGCACTACCAAAATTCAAACTGGAAGAGATAGAAAAACTGAACAGACCTACAACCAGTGAAGAAATTGAATCAGTTATCAAAAATCTCCCAATGAATAAGAACCCGGGGCCAGAGGCTTCCCGGGGGAATTCAACCAAACATTTAAGGCAGAGTTAATACCCCCATCTTGTCAAGCTATTCCAAAAAATAGAAATAGAAGGAAAACTTCCAAACGCATTCTATGAAGCCAGCCTCACATTGATTCCCAAACTGGAGAGAGACCCAATAAAAAAAGAGAACTATAGGCCAATATCCTTAATGAATACAGATCCAAAAATACTCAACAAGATACTAACAAATCAAATTCAACAGCATATAAAAAGAATTATCTACCAGGACCAAGTGGGATTCATTCTTGGGTTACAGGGCTGGTTCAATATTCACAAATCCATCAATGTGATATATCACATTAACAAAAGAAAATATAAAAACTATAAGATCCTGTCGATAGATGCAGAAAAAACATTAGACAAAATAAAGCATCTCTTCTTAATAAAAACCCTCGAGATAGTCGGGAAAGAAGAAACTTACTTAAACATTAGAAAAGCAATTTATGAAAAACCCACAGCTAATATCATCCTCAATGGGGATAACCTGAGAGCTTTCCCCCCTAAGATCAGGAACACGACAAGGATGTCCACTCTCACCACTGTTGTTTAACATAGTGCTGGAAGTCCTAGCATCAGCAATAAGACAAAAAAAGGAAATAAAAGGCATCAGAATTGGCAAAGATGAAGTCAAACTTTCACTTTTCGCAGATGACATGAAAACCCATGGAAAACCCAACCAACTCCACCCAAACTCTACTAGAACTAATCCATGAATTCAGCAAAGTTGCAGGGTACAAAATCAACATACAGAAATTGGTTGCATTTTTATACAACAATAATGAAGCAACAGAAAGAGAAATGAAGAAACTAATCCCATTCACAATTGCATGAAACACCATAAAATACCTAGGAATAAACCTAACCAAAGATGTAAAAGGCCTATATGCTGAAAACTATAGAAAACTTATGAAAGAAATTGAGGAAGACACAAAGAAATGGAAAAATATTCCATGCTCATGGATTGGAAGAATAAACATTGTTAAAATGTCATTATTACCCAAAGCAATCTACACATTCAATGCAAGCCCCATCAAAATTGCACCAGCATTCTTCTCAAAGCTAGAACAAACTATCCTAAAATTCATATGGAACCACAAAAGGCCCCAAATAGCCAACGTAATGTTGAAGAAGAAAACCAAAACGGGAGGCAACACAATCCCAGACTTTAGCCCCTACTACAAAGCTGTCATCATCAAGAAAGCATAGTATTGGCACAAAAACAAATACATAGACCAATGGAATAGAATAGAGAACCCAGAACTGGACCCACAAATGTATGGCCAATTAATATTTGACAAAGCAGGAAAGAATATCCAATGGAAAAAAGACAGTCTCTTTAATAGATGGTGCTGGGAGACCTGGACAGCAACATGCAGAAAAATGAAACTAGACCACTTTCTTACACCACACACAAAAATAAACTCAGCATGGATGAAGGACCTGAATGTGAGACAGGAAACCATCAAAACCCTCAAGGAGAAAGCAGGAAACAGTCTCCTTGACCTCAACTGCAGCAATTTCCTAGTCATCACATCCCCAAATGCAAGGGAATCAAAAGCAAAAATGAACTATTGGGACCTCATCAATATAAAAGGTGTCTGCACTGCAAAGGATATAATCAAGAAAACTAATAGGCAACTGATGGAATGAGAAAAGAGAGTTGCAAATGACATATTGGATAAAGGGCTAGTATCCAAAATCTACTAGGAACTCACCAAACTCCACACTCGAAAAACAAATAACCCAGTGAAGAAATGGGCAGAAGACATAAATAGACACTTTTCCAAAGAGGACATCCAGATAGCCAACAGGCACATGAGATGATGCTCAATGTCACTCATCATCAGGGAAATACAAATCAAAATCACACTGAGATTCCACCTCACGCTGGTCAGTGTGGCTAAAATGAACAAATCGGGAGACCATAGATGCTGGTGAGGATGTGGAGAAATGGGCACCATCCTACACTGTTGGTGGTACAGCCGCTCTGGAAAACAGTGTGGAGGTTCCTCAAAAACTTGACAATAGTACTCCCCTATGACCCAGCAATAGCACTGCTAGGGATTTACTCAAGGGATACAGAAGCATTGATGCATAGGGGCACATGTACCACAATGTTCATAGTGGCACTTTTTTTTTTACTTCCTTTTATTTTTATTTTTTTATAATAGTTTATTGTCAAATTGGTTTCCATGTAATACCCAGTGCTTCTCCCCACACATGCCCCCCCTCCATGACCATCACCTCTTTCCCCCCTCCCCCTCCCCCTTCAGCCCTTGGTTCGTTTTCAGTATTCAATAGTCTCTCATGATTTGTGTCCCTCTCTCCCCAACTCTCTTTCTCCCTTCCTCTTTCTATGGTCCTCTGTGAGGTTTCTCCTGTTAGACCTGTGAGTGAAAACATATGGTATCTGTCCTTCTCCACCTGACTTGTTTCGCTTAGCATGACACCCTCAAGGTCCATCCACGTTCCTACAAATGGCCATATTTCATTCTTTCTCATTGTCATGTAGTACTCCATTGTGTATATATACCACATCTTCTTTATCCATTCATCAGGTGATGGACATTTAGGCTCTTTCCATGATTTGGCTATTGTAGAAAGCATAGTACCACTATCCTCACTGCAAAAGCAGGAAATCAGAGCTGACTTGTTTTAGCAGTCATGGAAAAAGGATGCAGTTACCCAGCATAATATCTCCAGTGCCTTATTAAAGTTTATTTAAATATTTACTGCCTCACAACACTTGCTTGCATCACTTGTCACTGAAACATGCTATTTTTTTTTAAATACTCAGCAGCAGAAGCAGGTGAGCAGATATTCCTAAACTGTTACCAACCAGTGGCCAATCAGTGTAATACAAGTTAGCTAAACTTGACCTTATGCAAATGGAGTTTCACAGGATCCTTTTTCTTTCTATTAACATTTCTTCTCCTCTATTTCTCATTCTGGTCCCTCCACATATGAAACTATCATTTATTAGCTACCTATTATACGCCAGGCAATTTACATATGTAATTTCTAATCTCTACTACAACCCCTCAAGGTAGGTATTATTTCCAATTTACAGTCAGTTACTGTATAAGTTTTCTACTGCTGCAATAACAAATTACCACAAACTTAAGAGCTTACAGCAATATCCATTTATGATCTCACAGTTCTGCAGATCAGAATGCAGGTATGGCATTGCTGAACTGGGTCTTCCACTTAGGATCTCACTGGTTGAAGTCAAGGTGTGGGCAGGGCTATGCTCTTTACTGGGGGATCTAGGGGAGAATGGGCTTTCAAGTTCCTTTAGCTTGTTGGCAAGATTCTGTTCCCTGTGGTTGTAGGTCTGAGATTCCCATTTCATTGCTGGCTGTCAGGCAGGAGTTTTACTCAGCCCCATAAGGCCCCTACACTCCTCACCTCATTAGCCTTCCATCTTCAAACTAGCAAAGGCGAGTCCAGTCCCTCTCAGACTTTCCCTTCTGCCCAGTGTCTTCTGCCTCCCACTTCCTGTATGTCTCTGACTTCAGCTGGAAAAAGTTTTCAGCTTTTAAGGGCTCACGTGATTAGATGGGGTCCATCTGCATAACCCAGGACACACCCCATCTCAAGGTCCATAACCTTAATCACATCTGCAAAGTCAGTTTTGCCATGCAAGATAACATATGCACAGGTTCTGAAGATTAGGATGTGGATACCATTGGGGGGCTTTATTCTACCTACCACACTTCCCCAGATCACATATTTATTAGCAAGTGACCAAAATGGATGTGAATCAGGTCTATTTGGCATTGAGGCTCAAGATCTTCCCATGTGTCTACCCTGTCTTTCTAATATGTTTAATTTGTTAGAGTATATAATAAATAGGAAAACAGAGGAGGAAAACTGTCTTAAGCAAAGCAGGAAAGTATTTAGTAAATGAAGTCTATGTCCAGTTTTCAACATGACTTATACCTTTGGAATAAAGGACTCGAAATAGTCAAAGCTGCAAATAATTGAATGCTGTTTCACTCCATATTCTGAAGGAACAGTGAGAGTGTATATTAAATATACATATACTTTTCATAATAAATGTAGATGAAAATTGCCAGAATCATTCTGCTAATTCATCCAAGACTGAGGATGTTTATTCCTGGCAGAACTGAAAGCACTTTAAATACAAAACACTCCCTTAGATCCACTAATACCAGAAGAGAGCACGAGGGTTTCAGTACACCAGGCACACACTGCCTCCAATTGTCAGGAGTCACCCAGGCCTCACAGTATTTCCCAGAGAGATGCACACTGACTTCCTGGTAGGAGCATGGTTTGTTTTTCCTCTTACCATGCACTTGAATATAACACCCACGCTTATCTGCATCCAAGTATTAGCAGAACCTTGTCAGAACTAAAACTATAATATTGAGGGGAATGATGCTTGGGGGCAGGACAAATCACTCTTGGAGTTAATTTGCCTGTCACTAAAGCCCAACCACAGACAAGGGACACACATAAAGTAGGTGATTAAGAAATGCCTGCTTGTAAAGCTGTAGGGACTTCAGAGCAGTAGCTGAGAGTGACTCTAACGTCTCAAATTTTGATCACGTCTCAGTTAAGCCAAGTCTGATCAAAAATGGGGGAATTGTTAAAAAGAAAACCACAGGCCTAAAATGGTGTCACTTAGACCAAGTTCCCAAAGTAGGACTTAATACATAATCTTATTGCAGTTTCAACCTCCTCCCAAAATATAGTCTTAACAGGTCAGTCAGGAATTTTCTGATGGGCTCCAATGAGTCTGCCACTTGGGCTGTCTCTAGCCCCCAAAGAAAGATATAATAATCTGCAGGATAAGACCCCTAGCCTTTCCCCCTAAGGAAAACCCAACTTGCCTGAAACATTTTCTTTTGCTGACAACTTTCTTGCCTCACCCTCCTTCTACAAAAACTTTCCATTTTGCACATCTCCTCAGAGCCCCCTCTACTTTCTGGATAGGATGCTGACCAATTCATGAATTGTTTAATAAAGCCAATTAGATCTTTTTTTAAAAAAAAAGAAAGAAAGAAAGAAAGAAAGAAAGAAAGAAAGAAAGAAAGAAAGAAAGAAAGAAAAACGCTAGCTTTTGACATCACTAATGAATTCCCATACCCAATGATGATTTATTCATTTATTTACTCAATATGTATATTAGGTATTTTGAAGTGGCCATCACTGATCAAGACATTGGAGGCACAGCAATGCAGGTCATGTCTTCGTTCTCAAAAAGCTCATGGTCTAGTTGGGTAATTCTAAGCCACGTAAAAGGATAAGGGTGAGTTTCCCAAAGTAGGAATTAGTAAGTATCTGTTGAATAAGTAAGTTAGAATTACATTGAAAACATGTGAAAAGATGCTCAACATCATTAGTCATAACGGAAATGCAAATCAAAACCACAGTGTGAGGGGCACCTGGGTGGTTCAGTCACTTGAGCATCCAACTTCGGCTCAGGTCATGATCTCATGGTTCACGAGTTTGAGCCCAGTTGGGGCTCTGTGCTGACACGTCAGAGCCTGAAGCCTGCTTCAGATTCTGTGTCTCCCTCTCTGTTCCTCCCTTGCTCATGCTGTATCTCTCAAAAATAAACAAAAATATGTAAAAAATTAAAAAACAAACGACAGTGTGATACCATCATACCCACCAGCATGGCTATGATTTCAAAAAATAGAAAACAACAAGTATTAGTAAGAATGTAGACGAACTAGAAACTTCACACATAGTTGATAGCATTATAAAATGATGTAGCCATTTTGGAATATATAGTTTCCTCAAAAGATTAACCAGATGACCTAGCAACTCTAGTCCTGGTGGAATTTATTAAAGTTCATTTAATAATTATATGAATTATGGAGTATATGCCAAAATGCTATCTATATACTCCTAGGTGTGTGTGTGTGTGTGTGTGTGTCTGTATCAAAGAATTAAAAACATGCATTCATACAAAAACTTGCACATGAATGTAGAATTATTCATGATAGCTGAAAAGTAGGAACACTCTATTTATCCATCAAGTGACGAATGGATAAACAAAGGCAGTAGAGCTGTATAATGAAATATGATGCTGCAACAAAAAAGAACAAAGTCCTGATACATGCTACAACATGGATAAACCTTGAAAACGTTATGCAAAGGGAAATGAGCCCTATACAAACAGACAAGTAGAGTATGGTTTCATTCATATGAAATAGTCTGAAGAGGCAAATCTATAGAGACCGAAAGTAGATTAGTGGCTGCCGAGGGCTGGGGTTGTTGCGGGGAATTGGAGGGTAACAGTAGATAGAGGGTTTCTATTTGCGATGATGAAAATACTCTAAAGTTGTATCAGGTTGATGATTGCGCAGCTCTGTGAATATACTAAAAACCACTGAATTATAAATATTAAAATGGCTGATTTTGTGATATGTGAATTATGTCTCAAATAAAGCTCTTATTTAAAATATCTTATTGAACTCTTCTAATGGCAGAAACTTTGCTAAATTATTTACACCCATTTTCTCATTTAATATATTTCTCATTTAATATTTCTCTGACTATAACCTTGTAAAGAAATGCTATGTTTCAATCCATTTTATAGTTAAAGGAAGTTGCAGCTTAGAACTGGTCCCATATCACCTGGTTAGAGCTCACATTCAAAGCCAGTGAGCCTGGCACCAGATCCCTCTCTCTCCCTTCCTCTCTTTACTGAACTGAATAAACTCTTCTGACCAGAGAAGCAACTTGGTAACACAATCTGGGGACTGAGTCCAGACACAAATGGAGAGCCCTATTAGAAGGCACTTGAGAAGCAATGGAAACGGTCATGAAATCTGGAGTCACACATCTGTGCTTGGCTTCTGTTCCTGCCTCCACCCAAGACCATGTGACTTATAGATGTCCAAGCCTTATAACCTCTCTGACTTCAGTCTCTGACTTCATAAAGGGATATAAATAACCAGAACTGCCTCTCAGAGTTCTTAATAGCAGCCAAAAGGATAACTGGCCATTCTTGGAATCTAGGAAACACTGTGCCTATGTTAGGGATTGTTACATTTGCTGACTCAAATACTTTTATGCAAAAGTCTGGAGCCATGTGCACAAAAATGTATATAGAAGGACAGTCAACAAAGCATTGCTAGTAATAACAAACTCTAGGGAGACAATCTAAGTGTTTATCAACGGGCAAATCATTAAATAAATTATGATATAGGCATACTATGGAATGCTATGTTCACTGAGTTGGTAGTTTTGCATATAGAGATATGATATGTGATAAAATAAAATCACAAAGTTATATGTATGCTACGGTCCTATTGTATCTCAATCTAGGTAGTGGTTACATAGATGTATACAAATGTAGGGAAAAAAGGAAATATATATTTTATACTTGTGCATTTTTCTTTATATATCAATAAAAATACTATATATGTATATTTATACTTAGTCTGTGCACTGATAAAACTTTTTAAGTATATATATCAAACCATCAACAGAGGTTACCCTGGGGAGTTAGACTGGAGAGAAAGTAGAATGAAAACGGGCTTTCTTATACTTTTCTATGCCTCTACATCATTTTGAAGTTTTCAAAATAAGCATATATTTCTTGCATTACTTTTTTAAAAAGATATTTAAAAGTAGCCAGGGATCAAGGGAGCCTGAGTGGCTTAGTTGTTTAAGCGTTTGACTTTGGCTAAGGTCATGATCTTGCAGTCTGTGAGTTCAAGCCCCACATCAGGCTCTGTACTGACAGCTCAGAGCCTGGAGCCCACTTTGGATTCTGTGTTTCCCTCTCTCTGCCCCTCCCCTGATCATATTCATTCTCTCACTCTCTCTCTCTCTCTCTCTCTCTCTGAAAAATAAATAAACATAAAAAAATTTAAGTAGTCAGGGATCTAAATCCTGAATTCTATTTGACCTTAATTGAGAGAGCACCTACCGTCAGACACTTTTCCCAAAGGGCAAAACCCTTAGCTAGGTGGAAGGGATGCATGGGCTTATAAGGCAGAAGGAGGGGCTTCCTACCCTGATGGCTACTAGGCTTTAGGCACACTTAAATGGTAGTCTCTGACCCCAACATGCCCATTTTTAAAGGACTTCTGTTCATAGCCATCAGACTGTGGTGGTACCTTCAAGTACCTGCCACTCTTAAGTATTCAAATGAGTATTTACACATGCCTAGAGGAAATCACAGGTTGGACTCAGATCCCCAGTGGGTTTGCCAAACTCCTAAGAGGAGAGACGTCTTCCAAGTTGGTGGCCAGCTGAGGTATGACAAAAGGCTAGAGAACAAACAAGGCATCAGAGTCACTTCTGTCTGTTGGAAACCACTAATGAAGCACGTTTTTCAGAGGCCATCCTTTCATCTCCTTCCAGAACTTCTAATGAGTATGACTGGCTTCATTTGAGTGCTTGGCAAATAATCACCAGTGGGGCTCTGGCGGAATTTGCATTTTACCAAATGCTGACATCTGCTCAAATGAGGAGGATAAGCGCCTCCTGAAATGCTCTCCTTTCTTCTCCATTAACATAAATTGTTTATGTGGTAAAAGCCAGCCCTGGACTAATGTTAACTGTCGGGGTGATTCTAGGCTCGACCGCATTCCAGCTATATCCGTTGACCAAGCTCCTTATCTATCTGAGCTTCGGCCTCCTCTGCTGTTTAGTGGACATGAAGCTGTATGGAGTTGCTGAGAAGCACAAATGATGTATGTGAATGTGTTTTATATCGGAAGGACATTCACTATAATATTAGCAGAGGTTATTTCTGCATGATGGGACTATAATTTTTTTTTCATCCCTCACTTTACTCATGCAGACTTCTGAGATTTCCACAGAAAGCTAGAGAGGAAAAGAACATGTTCTTATAAAATACAATGCAAACTGTAGACATTGCTTCTATTTAATAAACTACATTAGGGAATCCAGCGAAATCACTTTGGGAAAAGAATGTGTTCTTATAAAATACAATGCAAATAGTAGACATTGCTTCTATTTAATAAACTGGAAAGGGAATCCAGAGAAATAATTTTAGGGTGGGGAAACTGATTTGGGTTTGGCACAGGAGAGAAAGCTGACCTGTGGGGAGCAGACACACTAGTCATATGACCTTGAGTGGATCACTTAACCTCAGGGGTCCTCAGTCTTACCATCTGTAACACAGGGAAAAGTACTGCCTCAAAATAGTTTGTGATGACTAACCGCACGTGAAAGCATCCAGCACAAGGCCTGCTTCATAGTAGGTGCTCGATATGTCCGTTCTCTGTACTTGGAAGGAAAGAGGGAGGGAGGGAAGGAGTTTAGTTCCATAAATCCACCCTACCCAACTCAGTGTAAGTACTTTTTAATTAATAGAGAGGGCTCTAATTGAGAAAGTGTAAAGCATTCTAAATCTCTCAGATAAGAACACATGTCATCTATTTCATGTCTCTAGGAAAAGCAAAATCAATATTTGAATTCATGGAGGAAATTAAATGTCTGCAGAAATAGTTTTTGAATTTAACAAGTTTCAACAAGAAAGTCGTTGGTAAATGATGATACAGAGGGCAACAGAGCACTTGCCTTTAAAACATTCTTCACCAAAGTTCAGAAAGAAAAATCAATCAATCTATTGCCTGGTGGGTGCTCTGGTGGATTAGCAAAGCTAATAGACCTGGGGTAAGCCCAGGCACCATTACTCATTTAAAAGTCAAGGCACCTAAGGAAGTGTGATAAAAAGACAAAACAAAACAAAACAAAAACAAAAAAAACAAAACACCACAGATCAGCAGTTTAAGCACTGAGCTGACTGGGTTTAGTTTCCGTGGCCGGTTAGCACATGCAATGCTAGACTATGGCTGCTGAACAAGCCCGCTGAGACAGAGACAGAGTCCACAATCACTTTGCCTCACTTTGGAGACGGAGGAATGAGAGCCAGAGAAAGGAAAAGAGCAGACTCCAGGTCCCTGAGCTACGCGCAAGGGTTGGGACTGCAGCCCGGAACTCCGGACAAATAGTTTGCTCTTTTTCACTCGTATTTGGAGCTTAAGGCCCAGCCAACACGAAAAGACAAGGTGACTATATGCCTGCAATTACTCTCAAGGTCATTAGAAGGAAATTTACGTGCTATTGCGCCCCACCCCCCTTGTATTTACTTCTTGGAAGCCTGTCTCTGCAAGTCTCTCGTGGACTATGCTGCCCCGGGCGGGGGGAGCCCTGCCTCCCAGCCAGGCTCCCGGACACTCACACACTCACTCACTGCTCCGGTAAATGCCTGCCTCGCAGGGCATTTCAACCCACAAGTCCAAGAGCAAAACACAGGTGAAAATGGGAAAGCAAACTTGCAAAGTCCGCAGCCCCAGAAGACCCAAAGCTGGATAAACTCCAGCAGGTTAGAGCAGTGGTTCAGAGCTCAGCATGGGAGGGTGGGCGTGGTCTGAAACTGGCCTGTACCTTGGTTCCTTGTGTCCCAGCGAAGATGGTGGAGCTTAAAGGAGGCAAGCAGGCCACACGTAATACCTCTCTCGTGAGATGCTGCGGATGTGTGCATCGGACATGTGTGTGATTCCAAGGGTAAACTTGGAAAATGAGAACTTTACAGTGGCTGGTTTATTGTCTTGTTCTGATTTCAGTAATGGTCCATGAGACACTTCTTTAAATTATATTTGTATTCATTTTACCCCGACAATGGGGAAAACAAATCATACCAAGCACATCTCAGTTTAAAATGTCCTTGTCAGTGAGGTCTGGTACCCAAAGCTTGGCTTCGTCACATCAGTGAACTTGGTCTCCCTGTGCAAGATAAAGTGGCTGAGATAACAAACATTAGACGCCCACTTCTCTGAGCAGGCCAATAAGAAATAGGTCCCTTCTTGAGTCTTGCTTAACATGGTGACATGGACCACTGAGAAATAAGCATGTGGGTCCCGTCAGAGTTCTGAGTCATAGCTACCAAGTGAGAGGTAGTTTCCCCAAGAAGGACCTTGATACGCCAACTGAGTAACGGCTATCCTGCACATCCTGCTACTCCAGGTCTGGTCCTCAGGCCAGCACACTTGGTATTACCTGGGAGCCTGTAGGAAGTGCAAAATGAGGGGCATCACTGAGACAGATCTGTCAGTTAAGTACCCAATTCTTGATTTTGGCTCAGGTTATACTCTCACCGTTGGGGGGATGGAGCCCCACATTGGGCTCCATGCTGCTAATAGCATAGAGCCTGTTTGATTCTGTCTTTCCCTCTCTCTCCATCTCTCCCCCACTTGAGCGCTTGCTCTCTTTCTCTCAAAATAAATACAAAACATTTTTAAAAATCTTTTTTTAAAAATGCAAAATGCTCCCCAGACCTGCATTTTATCTAGATCCCCTGGTGATTAGTAAGCAAATTCAAGTCTGAGAAGCCCTGGTCTAATAGTAATAATCCTAGCAATCAACATTTATTCAGTGCTTACTGGTGCTGTGTTCTTCGCTAAGTGGTTCCCAAACAATTTCCTGTAGTGAAATGGCCTTTCCTGAATGCCAAGAGAGCTAGAGGCGGAGAGACTACTCAGGAACCCAAGAGAGCCTATTTCTGTGCTCGAAGCCAAGTTTGAAAAGGTGTTACCTGGCTTTAGCCCAAGGACCACGAAAGGTCAGCTGACTCCCAACCTTCCTTGAAATGGGCAAATTTAGTATGCGGACTGTTTGAGATAGTTCTTTAGGAATAGTGGCCTGACTCCCAAATATAAATATACAAGCCTGATTCAACATAATGCTGAAAGTTCCAGCCAGTGCAATAAGGAAAGAAACTACTAGCCGCACAGTTCTTAAAGGATGAAATAAACTTAAAAACATCCCTATTAGCAAATGACATGATAGTCTATATAGAAAAATCCCAAGGAATCTACAAAAAAAAACATTCTAAAACTAACAAATTCAGCAAGCTCACAAGATACAAAAATAAAGGGATTGTAAAATAGCACAAAAATTAAGATTTGGAAATCTGACTGGACTCCATCTTGAATGAGGCAGCCCCCCAGAAGCTGGGTTGGGACTCTGGGCATCTTGGAAAGCCAAACTGGTGCCTCTCCTTCCCTGTGTACCCACTACACATCCTGTAGGATTTGGGATCCTCACTGCAAACAAACGGACTTGTATGGTCTTTGCCCACACTCCACAGCCCTCCTGGAAACGTTGCAACCCTGTCCAAGTCCTCCAACAGGCAGGTTGCCCAAAGTTCCACAGCTATTAGGAATCCGAGTCAGGATTCTAACCCAGCTCGACTTCTGTGCTCTTAACCATCTGACACAGTATTAGTCACTCTTTCTTTTTTACAGACATGAAAAGAAGGTTTAATTAGACTACAGTATCTCAGATCCCTGGGTTTTTTTTTTAAGCTTTAATGGGAACAGACAGGGTTATAAGGCTACCCTTAAAAAGAAAAGTTGTTGAAATATCAGATTCCTCCCCCAGCAAAAATAGGGGGGAAAAAAAGAAAAAAGAAAAAAGAAAAAAGAAAAAAACCAGCACTGTTACCTCTGTGTCTTACGCAGAAGACTGAATTTAGGAATAATAGAGCTAAAAGACTCCCTGGGGTCATGAGTCCATCTTCAGTTCAGAGACAGGAAAACGGGCCTAGAGAAGGGGGGCCTGCCCCGCATGGTGAATAAGCCCCACTCCCGGGGCAGTGCTCTCTTCCTGTGCGCACCACAGGTACGTCTGCACCAGGTTTCCAACTGTATGCTTAAACAACAGTTCCTGGAATCGTGCGTCCTAGGAGTCTAAAAGCTCTTCCATATGTTGAGGTGAAATTCTGCTTCCCTCAAACTCCCTCCCCATCAGTCCTGGTTTGACTCTCTGGAGACATATTCAGACATTCTTCAGACATTCCAATTTTAAAGCCAGGAAAATATCTGAGTTTGGGATATAAATTTAGCTGTCTTATGCCTCCCATGTGCTCATTTCCTCATAACTTCTGCAACTTTAATTTATGCTGCATAATGAGAGTTTGTGCTGTCTGCTTTTCTATGGCCCAAATGATACTTTCCTGGTCTCAAGTGACCAGTGTAATGCAATCTGACCCAGGTGGCCCTGGTGCAAGGCAGACTAGAAAACCAGTTCTTTCCAGTAGATACAATACTCTGGGAGCCCCCAGGCAACACTTTCCAGAAGTACAAAGTGAGCAAGGCTTTAGATTCCCAAAATGCAGGAGTCACTTGGGAAAGAGAAGGATGCTTGTAGGGACTGGCGCTCTTTTGCACAAGCTCATTTTCCAGTGCCTTCTGCACTTGATCTGTGTAGTAAAAGCTATGCTCATAAGGTACATTATGAATTTGAAGTTTCTGCCTCAATACAAGTACATGTTGCAACTACTCAACTATGCATGAAAGCAGCTATAAACAATTCATAAACAAATGAGCCTCACAGTGTTCTCCTATAATTTGATTTACAAAGACAGGCAGACAGCTAGATTTGACCAAAGGGCCATAGCTTGCCTACCCCCAGTCTAGACTCTCAAACCTGCTATTCCCTGGAGCACCTGGGTGGCTCAGTCGCTTAAGTGTCCAACTTTGGCTCAGGTCACGATCTCATGGCTCATGGGTTCCATCCCCGCATCGGGCTCTGTGCTGCCAGCTCAGAACCTGGAGCCTGCTTCAGATTCTGTGTCTCCTTCTCTCTCTGCGCCCCGCCCCCACTTATGCTCACTTTCTCTCTCTCTCAAAAATGAACAAACATTTACAAAATGAAAAAAGATGAAGCACCTGGGTGGCTCAGTCAGTTAAGCATCAGACTTCAGCTCAGGTCATGATCTTGTGGTTCATGAGTTCGAGCCTCATGTCAGGCTCTGTGCTGACAGCTCCGAGCCGACAGCCAGCTTCAGATTCTCTCTCTCTCTCTCTCTCTGCCCCTCCCCCACTCATTCTCATTCTCATTCTCTCTCTCTTAAAAATAAATATTAAAAAAATTTTAATGCAAAAACATTAAATTCATTTTTCAGAAGTTTGGCATTAAAAGTCCACCATAAATCTATAGCCCATTACTTACCAACATAAACCTTATTTTCTAAACAAGCCATAGGTATATTGTAGTTCCCTGTACATACTGTCTCAATCCAATGCCATTTTCCATACTCTTCCCTCTAACCTGCAATGCCCTTCCCTGCAGTCACTCTCTATCTCAACAGGCTTTGAAATGTGGGACATTAGATGTGCTATCAGTTTTCAAGGACCAGAAATCAAAGCACACTAAAAAGACACATCATTTGTGAAGTTTATAAGGCAGGACTCTAAAGAGTGCTCACATTAAAGCACAAATCTGGCATTTTTGATGAGCCCAAAATATTTCACCTGATGATTTATCCCATACATCACGTAAATAAATATCATACCCAGCACATAGCCAGGTTCCCCAATATTAATAGTGAGCCAGCCTATGGGAAGCAAAAGAAATTTTGCTTTCAGGTGAAATGTAATGACTGTACAACCTTCTGTATATTGTGAATTCCTTTTTTCCCACCCACTTATGTTTCCAATGTGCTTTCCTTTTTTTAAATTAATTTATTTGTTTTGAGAGAGAGAACTTCACCAAGGGAAGGGAAGAGAGAGGGAGAGAGAGAATACGAGAGAGAGAATCCCAAGCAGGCTCTGTGCTGTCAGTGCACAGCCTGACGTGAGGCTCAGACTCATGACCTGAGCCAAAATCAACAGCTGGACGCTTAACCAACTGAGCCACCCAGGTGCCCCCAATGTGCTTTTTTTTTAAATTTTTAACATTTATTTTTTATTGAGAGACAAAGAGAGATAGAGCATGAGCATGGGAGGGGCAGAGAGGGGGAGATACAGAATCCAAAGCAGTTCGAGGCTCTGAGCTGTTAGCACAGAGCCCAATGCGGGGCTTGAACTCACAAATTGAGAGGTCATGACCTAAGCCAAAGTTAGGCACTTAACCAACTGAGCCACCCAGGTGCCCCCCAATGTGCTTTCTTTTAAACATGATATATTATTACTTATTCTAGGAATAGCACAAATGTAGAGAAAATATGCAAACATGACTGAATTATAAACGTGAAAAGCAATAAGTTATTCTTTATCGACTTTCATGTATAATTTTACCTGCTAAATTTTCATAATTATTACCTGTAAACGATAGCAGACTTACTTCCACAGGACTGCCAGAAGCGAAACGAATTTCGCGTGAAACTATATTACTCACTGAATAAAAGGTCCATTCAAGACACACCAATTTGAAAAGATTTATAGCTCACGATCATCTATTTATTTAGAGAACCAACAATCATGGCATCCACATTTGGCTACAAGTCCTCAAGTGGTGAAGTTCACAAAGTATATACTCAGCACTGGATTCTGTTTCTCTCTTCTTCAAAGCAGGAAGAACTGCCATCGCTCTTAATATCTAATTCTCAACAGAAAGTTAAATATCAATATCAAGTATTAGTTTGGTTCTAATAATCACTTGCACCACAAGGAAAGATATATCCCTTAGGACAATTCCAGAGAACACAAAATAGATTTTGATTTTAAGCACTTAAGTGACTGGTTTTAGGGCTGCATAACAAACATCAGAGTGGACCCAATTCTCTTAAACTGAACTAATTTAAATGGCACAACAAGGAAAATATTGTGCCTTTAAATTGATTCAAATTATATAAAACCCAGAAGAACATCAGCAAGGCTCTCTTTCTCAGGGTAAAAAAAAAAAGGTGGAAAGAACTTAGATATGGGGCCTAGAGCCAAAACTATTCCAGACAAACTTTAGGAGACAATGCAGGACCGTCTGGCAGCAAAACACTCCAAGCATAATGTTCAGGGAGGAAGGATGGAATGGCCTGGCCTAGAAATTAGGGTAGAAGTTACATGACCTTTATCATGTATCCACACATTAAAATAAGCTTAATTTCACCATTTATTTGGCAAAAAGCACCCCAAAGCCTGCTGCTATATCTTAAAAACTCTAGAGGATAAGACCCACCAACACCACTCTTGGCAATGACACTCTGATGACTTGCCCCCAGCTTAGTTTTCCATCCAAGGCTCAACTTCATACCATGCTCCAGTGATTAGGAAATTTTGTATATAGTGATGCACTTTCATAGGCAAACAGTACTGTATATCTTGGGTCGGCCTTGGCCATCAGTGAATGGAGCTGATATATGGAGCCAATAATATTAGTTTTGCTTCAATCTCTAAAAGGCAGTAGATTGTTCTAATACAGACATATTTTTTTCCTGCATTAAGGCAGTTTCTCAACTAGATGTTTCCATTTTGATCTCTGGAGTATATATCTTTATTAAATGTTTTAAGTAACACTCCCTGTTTTCCAATGCTGAGCAGAATTATGGAAAAATTAATTCAAAGCCGATATTTCTCAAAAGACTTATTTCAGTCCCTTCAACAAATGCTTGAGAAGCTGTTCTTCGTTTCTCAGAAATAGGGTAAGAATCCACCGTCACATTAAAATCCACAGTCTTGGCAATCTCCTCTCAGTTTGGAAGTTCAGAAACTCTATGCAGAGGATAGTAAAATAAGAATGTCCACGAATGGTTAGAAGAGCCCTCTGCAAATGACATGCCCATATCCCAGCTTCTTTCAAGAGTGGGAACCATGGTAGCCATCAAGGACCTACAACTAGAGAATAATAAAGCTTGCACCAAGGTCATGGATAGCCCTACCCTGGGGTAGAGTGAAGGGCTCTGTCATGCCCTCACCATCCCACTAGTGGAGGGTATCACAGTGCTTGATTTGATGGAATGTCTCCAGGGAAGACTAAAGCAAAGAATTTTTTAAAGCTAAAAGGACATTGTGAAGGGTCTTTTCCCCTTTGTGTTTCTGAGCTTTGTTTGGAAGTCATCTTCTGAGAGGTATCTTTGGCTGAGAGAGAACAAGGCAGGGCCCAGATAGCAGAGGGTGGAGAGCTGGATCCCTAAGACTGGCTACAGGCTCTAAAAAAGACAGAGAAAAGAAATACTAGTTTTCTCTCTAGATTGCCCACCCCTGCTCATCAAAGAAAAGAAAATGGGGTTTCATGAAAAAAAAAACATGGTTTAGGAATAAAACATTCTTAGTGAGACTATCTTGTGCATATTTTTGGTCTCCCAGGAGCCTTAAATCTATGAGTGCCAGACTAGAATCCCCATCAACAGAAATAGGAACCCCCCCCTTCCCCAATAGTCCAAATTCACACTCTGGAAACCTTCACCCTAAACTATACCTTTGTGGCCTGAAGAGACATTTAATCAAGCAGAGCTCTAACCAAGAAAGAAATCAGTGTCCAGGACAAACGGAGGGGGCTTATCTTGCTGCAACAATACAATCCCAATACTAATTCAGTAACACAGAGGACAACTATAGGCTTTGAAGAAGGCACAGGATGGGACTTTTTTAAGTAACATTTTACTGACTTTTAAAGTAGCTGTTACTATTACCAAACTGTTGCTATGGCCCACAATCACTAGAATTTGCACACAGACTGTTTTCTGTAGAAAGTTTACATTGTGCCTGGTATATGTAACGGCAAAAAGTTATTATGAGATTATAGAGAAAATTGTTCGGGATTGTTCACCCCTCAACCTGAGGCCTTGGCCAAGTTGCTGAATTTTCCTTCAACTTCACACTCTTAAGAAATGTACAGAAATGTAATTCAAACTGAAGAGATATTCTCACAAAATGTTGAGATGGATACACATTAGGGTTCAAGTCTCTTACAGCCCTCCCCATATTTTCTTATCTATTTTTATTGCCTGGTGCTTTTATCTGAATAGTCATAGGCATAAAGCTATTGTAAATCATGTTTTCAGTTGCCATAGTGCTCCCTATTTTAAAGAAATGAATGCAATTCTCTAACAAAAATGTTTCCCTCTAAGGAACTGGTAGATATGTGGTATACCACCTCTCCTACCAGGGTCTGTTCAATGGGGAAAATTTTCAATGGACCAGAAAACATGGAAGCTTGAAATCTCATTGCCCTCCTTCCATTCCATCAATTGCCATTGTTTTGTCACTTTCTTAGGAACCATGATTAATTAACATTCCTATCATTTGTTGGTTATATGTAAGTACCATGAAAGAAGTTTGTTTTTAATTTTTAAGGAAATTACATGTGCACATATAAGAAGTCAGAAACAGACATGTGTGCTCGTTTCTGACCTAGATTCTTCTTCTTAGTCACCTTGCCTAGACAAGGCACCATGAGTCTCCTGGTCTAGCTTGGTGACAGGACTTGCATGGGTCCTCTGCTTTGAACATACCACTGAGATCTACCAATTGGCTAGGGAGAGGGTGTCAAGGTGACCAAAACCCCCAAGAGGCCACATATTAGTTACCTGATCTTTCTGCTGACTACATTCTGACCTGTCCCTCCCAGTCGCCCAATTCAATTCCATGCTTCTGTGGGAATGAATTTGGGAGTTCTCATTTGGCAATGAGAACCAATGCAATTGGTAACTGATATCATTAACCACTCCCTCACCCTTGTTTTCTTTCTGGCACTAGAATGAAGAAGGCCTAGTTCACACATTCAGACACAGGGCAGTCAGGGAAGGTTTCAATTAGTCTGTGGTCTGGTTATTGTTTATGAATGATCAGTGAGGAAGTTTCTCTCTGCAGCTGAGCACTGCAAACCCCTTGGACCACACAAAGCTGCTAATGGTGTGCAGGAGACTCTCACTGCACTTCAACTTCCTTAACCAGCTGGTGTCTCCCATCTCTCTTATAAGCATAGTTCTTCAACAATAATGTTGTCTGACAGAGGGATTCAAGAGGAAATTAAACCTTTCAATCATATCTAAAACCTCTATTTCACAGATCAGAGGAAAAGAGATTAATGATGCCATGTGGCAGAATTAGACCAGTGCTTGAGGTAAATTTGCCCAGGATTCCCCTTGAAGGCTGAGGCCATATCATGGGCATGACTTCTAAGGGGAAGCAACCTGCTGCCCTGATCTTCACTGAATGGTTCCCCTGTATCTGGAATACCTTCACTGACCTACTGATGCAGTTTCCAGTGAGACACAAATGGAGTGGAAAAGGATAAAAAGCCAATGCTAGGAGTGGATTCCTCTGCAGCAAAGCGAGACCCAGTCACGTAGTTCCCAGCTGGCAGTGATCCTCACGAGAACAAATGGATGACTCTAGAGAAAAGCAGTGAATGCTTAGACCAAAGAATGAGTGTAACTAGCAGTGTGGGATGGTATGGAAAGCTTGGGCTTCAGAGTCAGGCTGACTGGGTGTCTAGTTCGCATTCTGCTGCCCGCTAGTGCACTAATGCTGGCTATTCTTTCTTTACTCCACTGGCCACCAGGGTAGAGGAGTGAAGTCAGATCCAGCTGGCCAAATATTGCCTTCTTCCTTTTCCATTTGCATACTGCTGGAAGCTCCATCCATAGCTCAAAGAAAACAATTCTCCCAGACAGGAGAGTACTATTCATCAGTCAACAGTGCACAGTAGCCTTAGATAGCTACTTAACCTCTCTAAACCTTGGTTTCTTATGTACACAAGATTAATACCCAATGAAAGGGGGGCTAAAGGGGATTCTTTCTAGGAGGTGCCCTTTATAGTCAGATCTTAGACTTAGGCACATTCCCTGCAGAGAAAAATGGATTCCCTGGACTATTTTCTACCTCAAACAACACATGCCAACTACCTGACAAGAGGTGTTCTTTTGGAGTGCAGTAAAGAAAGGGAATCTGGGAGATGGCTGCTGCTGGTAGGAAGAAAAGCAGTGGTAGCTACAGTTTTATGAACAGGGAGCCACAGAACAAGCCCCACCCTTTGAGGGTGAAGCTACTACAAATCAGCATGTGGTAGAGAAGGTAAGATACAAAGAGAAGACATATCTTGCTTAAAACTTTGGGGATTTCTAAAGCATCCATAAAAGCTCAGACTATTTCCTGGGAACTAGAATGTAACTGATGTGAAGATGTAATTTACTCAACTTCATGGTAACTGGACTGTCTGAAGCAACCATGTGGCAAGAGATGGGTGAGGCCTGCTTGGAGTCAAGCCAAAGAAGCCAGAGTTGGACTGAATCCCAGGTCTGCAGTTTTACCCAAGCCCAGGGTTCTTATCTTTGAAAAACCAATTCTCATCTCAGTCCTAGTATCATCAGGATATGACAGCTAATGACACTGACCACGAAGGTCAGCAGGTTTCCTCTACTCTGAGTCCATGCCAACCAAGATATCTCTTGATAGAAGCTTTCCTTCCTTGGGTATAGTTTCCAAAAGGGCACAGGATGCAGCTGTATTTCTGTTTAAATTACACTGTCGCACGGTGGTCTATACTGTTGGGTCTTTTCAGCAAGAATTAGATTTCTGCTTTGGGCTCCACACTTAATTCATGATGATCTTGACTCAAAGCCAGCCTAGTTACTATTTCTTGCCTGTTGTCCTCCTGGACTCTCGCATTTCTTTGTCTAATCAATTGCCACCGGGCACTATCTGTGGCTTGTCTGTCTTAAAATAGTCTCCCTTCTATTTGATATGTAGGAATTCTAAAATTCTGGAAATTTGACTAATTGATGATATATAGAGGGGAAGAGCCCACATGGGTCACCTGGGTGACCTACAAAGCCCTATTGCTCTCGGCTCCCTACATGCAGAGCATCACAAGTTGACAAAGCACCCCATGCAAATGTCTTTCAATTATTAAATGTCACTCTGGAGTTAGGTAGGAAGCATTAATTCCCAAACTCCCATGGTGCTAATGGCACTGTGACACCTATAGACCTTCTGAAGAGACTGGGAAAGCAGACAGTTATTTATTCTCCTTTAAGCTTCCTCTAGACCCCAAGGGTCAAGATCACTGAAAAGACTGAGAACCCCATCAGTCTCTTGTGAAATTGGTTAACTGGGAGTCAGTCCCCACAGCTCAATTCCTTCCACATTCACTGACGTCATCGAAGTCCTGAACTGGTAAGGCTAGGAAACAGACCGGAGCTATGGTGATCCCACCACAGAATGCCACCCATGAGGCTCTGTCTCTCTTGAACGTTATTCTTACCTGGCAGAGGAGGAATTTAGAAGGGGCTCTTGAGCTCCAGCAAAGAAAACACTGGAATTTCTATAATATTGAATGCAAATGCTAGAGTTAATTACATTGGACAAGTCATCCCAATTTTATAGAGATGGAATTTGCAGCCTACAAAAGAGATGTGACTTCCCCAGAGTCACAGGGACCTAACTGCAGAGCCAGCACTTAAACTCAGCTCTCTGGGGTGCCTGGCTGGCTCAGTCAGTAGAGTGTGCAAGTATTGATCTGGGGTTGTGAGTTCAAGCCCCATGTTGAGTGCATAGCTTACTTTAAAACAAACAACAACAAAAACAAAACAACTCTCCTGGCTCTCCACCTCATCACACAGCCTCCTGTGTGCAGCTGCTCTGAGTGACCCAATCCTGAACATAGTTGAGAAGGAGCAAAGGAAGAAAGAAGTAACAGTGAGGGCCTGCAAGACCTGGGGTTTTTACAACCTTTGAAACAGGGCTGACTTAAGCTGTTGTGGGTAACAGTCTCTTCCAAGTTAATGCTTATTCTTTCATATTGATTCCTTGTCCCTTTGATCCTCTTCCTTTTGAGAAGGGGTGGCTTACTTTACCTCAGCAGTGGAAGGAGAGAAGCGGGACTTGATCTCCCTGGGCTCTTCTCATTCATTTTTAGCCTATGCAGGAGAATGGCTGCACTAGTCTGGTCCTTGAACCGGTGATCACTAAGATGTAACCAGTCCCATCTGGCCTTTTGGGTTTATATACTCACTGTTGGAGCCCATTTGTCACAATTTTAGAAGTCCCTACCTACAACCACTTCCTCGGCCTGATCCCAGGCTTCTATCGGTCTTCTTGTGGGTGGGGCATCTGGAAATTTCTGAATCTGCTGCCTACCATGTGCAGGCCACAGAGAGCTAAATTCACCTATCTAGTCACCTTCCTCCATCGCTCGCTAGGGCTCTAAAGAAGTCGTGAGGAAAAAGTCTCTTTGGGGGCACCCGGGTGGCTCAGTCGGTTAAGCCTCAGACTTCGGCTCAGGTCATGATCTCACATTCCTGCAGTTGAGCCCCCCGTCCGGCTCTGTGCCGACAGCTCAGAGCCTGGAGCTTGCTTCATATTCTCTCTCCCTCTCTCTCTGCCCCTTCCCACTCATGCTCTGTCTCTCTCTGTCTCAAAAATAAACAAAACATTATAAAAAATTTTTTTAAAAACAGGAAAAGTGTCTTTGCTTTTAGTTTTTCCTATGTAATTAACTCCAGGACTTGATCCTATAGAGGGTGGTCAGGACTCATTTATCTCACACTACCTTCCCCTACATTAGCTACCTTTCTCTTCCCCGAATCTACTTAGGCAGAAGGATTGGGCTTTCTTTTCTCTTCTTTCCTTTTGTGGTAGAGATTTCCCTCAGGTCATAGCCAAGTACTTTTTCGGTGGGCAATAAGGCTAATGACTAAGCCTTAATGGTGGAAGAAACAACCTATACATATTATGGCAGAAACCCCATGATCTGGGTTGGCCAGGCATGGCTTTTGATTCAGAAACCTTGGGATGGCTGGGAAGTAGATATTAGCAAGGAAGCAAGTTTATTGACAATCTCACAGATGAAAGCAGAGATGCTCTGGTACAAAACAGGAGAGCAGACCCAGGGGATGGCCAGTCAGTACCCCTCTGTCACGGGTGGTCCTGTAAGTACGTCCAGGACTTATGAGGACTCCCTTTCCCTTCCTGGACTTCAGTTTCCTCAACTGCAAAATGAAGAACATTAACTAAATATTCTCCAATCTTGTCAAATGGTGTGGTTAATAAAAATTTTTTTAAAAGAGACACAGAAAAAAAAATCTGCTTAGCAATGAAGCTTTGATAAAACTGTTTCTTCTCTGATGATTCCAGAGAGGACCTTCAGTGCCCGGAGACCATCAATAGGAACATCAACCCTCATATACTGGAGCTGCATGAAAATGTGGATTTGTAGGAATTCCCAAGTGAGTGAACATCAAATATATCAAATAAATTTTTGCAGGAATCACCTTCATTTACTGTATCCTGGAACTTGATTTAAAAAAAGAAAAAGACAAGATTTGTATTTGTAAATTAATTTGCAAGGTATGCCCATATAATTCATTTTCATTTTCTCATTCTGGATATTTTTTTAATATTGACATATCTGATACAGCTATAACAACAAAATTAATATACAGTGAACTCTTTCTCTGGGGACGGTACACGTGAAACCCCTCTGTGAAAGAAAAATAATGCTTGAAATTACCTTTGATTTGAATGTTCAACAAGTAAAATCCTTCCACAATAGACATCTTACTTTTGTATTTTGAGATTTTATTTTGCTAAGGCAACATGGAGCTCTAAACTTGATTAAAACGTGTTTATGGGCTCTTGTAGGGAAGGAAATAAAGACACCTGCAGGAAAATAACAATCGAGAACCCTTTTCTCTGTAGCAAAAGTCATGCTTCATTCCAACCCGTAAAGGTCAGTCCCTGTTGGAAACAGTATACTCTTATCTACAGTGAGATAGCAGCTCCCCCTTGAGGCCTCATCCAGAACTGAGAGAAGAAAACAGAAAGATAGAAGGAGGATGTCCAGTATAAGATCTCACCTTGAGTTTGTCCCTTGAATCTCGGGGTGGCATCAGTGTGGGGACTGTGGGGGCTTTGATCTAATGCTCCTTTGTAAATATCCTGTTCTCTTTTCTGTTTCACTGTATTAAACTCTGGTTGAAAAGAAGCTGGATTGTGGTGAAATATTAATAAACTATAGTCTGGAACAATTGAAAATGTAAATGATCAGTTGACTTTCTCAAAGGTTTCTAAAGGGAGTTAGAAAGGTAAGAAGGGAGTTCAAGGATGGGGTGAGGGGTGGAGAAGAGAAGAAAGAACAAGAGGGAGGAGGGAAGAAGCCAGAGACTGAGAGAAAGCAAAGAGATGAGAGGGAGCAAGTAAAAGGGGAGGGAGGGACAGAGAGAGAGAGAGAGAGAGAGAGAGAGAGAGAGAGAGAGAGAGAGAGAGAGAGAGAGAGAGAGAGAGACAAGGTGAGGACAGGATAGAAGGAAGACAGAGACAGAAGAAGACAAGAGAAAACAGGGAGAGAGAGGGAAAAGTTATAGCCAGCAGCTTGGTTTTGCTCACTGAGATATTTGATTTTGTCTAAGTCAGTCATCCTCTTGAGGACCTGATTCATGTCAATGAAATTAATTGATAAAGCAGAAACCCATGGGTTCCCATCAGGTGGAAGAAACAGTTCTGTGCTGTGTGATACGGGGCGAGGCCTCGCTAGTAACGAGGTAGCCGGGAAACCCAAATTTCTTAAGGTTACTTTTCCAGTATGGAATGAGAGCCAAAGGGACTGGCCCAACTGCAGGATCATGGTCTTCAGGCTGGGATAAGGGCTGCAGAATTAATCACCCCCACTGCACTCCCAAGCACACTTCGGGCCCAGCACAGTTGTCTGCAAGACAAAGTGCCAGTCTCTCTTGGCCAGAGCTGGCTGGAGCCACCCATCCAAATGCTCTCTCTTTAGCACTCGCTCTTTTTTCCAGCTGCATCCAGGCCCCACCCTTCTGATAAGACAATGCAGTACTACATGGCAGAAGTTCCAGTGGGTTTCTCTTCGCTGAAATCGAGGATTGCTCCAGTCTCATAGACAGAGGCACTAGGAGCAACCAGGGCTCCTCCTACCCAGCCAGGCCCCAGCAGGAGCAGAGCCCAGGCCTCTGCCAGGTGGCTTCCTGCTAGCAGACTCTTTTGGCATCTGTTCTTCCTTCATTTCATTTGGTTTCCTCATCAGAAGGTGACTTCAATGTCCCTGCTCCCTACCTAGTATGGGCACTGCATTCTACTCCCCTGGAATGTCCTCAAGCCATGCTTCCCCAGAGAAGGAAGGCCCAAGGTCCCACCACTGAATGGTAGCAGAGCTCTGTCCTGTCCACAGTGCCTTGCCTGTGACACTACCCTGGTTTACACAACAAATTCTGCTCTGGCCTTCCTCTGCTTACAACCCTTCTGTGGGGGTGAAGAGTGCACAGAGCTAGGAGGAAGCACCTCCCTGGAGCCAACGCTGTGCTCTTGCAGCTACCAGTTAGAGCACCCAGGACTCTGAGAATTCCCTTCCCAAATGAGTTCAGCCTGCTTCCTAGGCCTGTTCAGCTGTCTTCTTCTGGTTTGTCCACCCACACCAAGGCACGTAACACCCTACGTCTGAGGGTTGCTAAGGGACAGTAGTTTAGAAGGCACTTGAATACATGGCGAGGGGCATCCACATGCCTGTGCAGGAGATCCCTCCTGACATGGGGCTGCACTCTCACCCTCAGGCACAGGGCTCTGAGCTGTCCGTGAAGTCAAAATTGGATCCTGCTCTCAAAATTATGAAGGTAGATTTGTCCAGATGTTAGGATAGAACATATTGCGTTCAATAGCCTATTAGTGTGATTTATAACACTTAAATATTTAGATAAAATGACATGGCGGACCTCCATTTGTACTCTGTCCCAGGCTCTGCAGCTATGAGGAGCGGGCCTGCCCTAATATGCTGAGTATAGGTGACTTGCCAAAGTGGTATCTACTTCTTTTAATGTTTCAAGTTCTTATTTATATTTGTTGACATACAGTGTAACATCAGTTTCAGGAGTAGAATTTAGCAACTCATCACTTACCTATAACACCCAGTGCTCATCACAAGTGCCCTCCTTAATGCCCATCACCCATTTAGCCCATCGCCCTACCCTTCTCTCCTTCAGGAACCCTCAGTTTGTTGCCTATAGTTGAGTCTGTTTGCCTCTCTTTTTTTTTCTTTCTGCTATGTTCACCTGGGTTTTTTTTTTTAAGTTTTATTCAGTTTTTGAGAGAGAGAGAGAGAGAGACAGAGAGAGAGAGAGAGAGAGCAAGCAGGGGAGAGGCAAAGAGTAGACACAGATTCCAAGGCAGGCTCTAGGCTCTGAGCTGTCAGCACAGAGCCCAAGGTGGGGCTCAAACTCATGAACCACAAGATCATGACCTGAGCTGAAGTCAGATGGTCAACCAACTGAGTCACCCAGGCACCACTATTTTCTTTCTTAAATTGCACATATAAGTGAAATCATATGGTATTTGTCTTCCTCTAACTTATTTTACTTAGCATAATATATTCTAGCTCTATGCACACCACTGCAAACGGCAAGATTTCATTCTTTTTGATGGCTAAGTGATACTTCATTGTATATATGTTATGTATGTATATACGTATGTGTGTCTGTGTGTACATTCATCAATGTACATTTGGGCTCTTTCCATAATTTGGGTATTGTTGATAATGCTGCTATAAACATTGGGGTGCACATGCCCTTCAAATCAGTACTTTTCTATCCTTTGGTAAATGACTAATAGTCTAAGGTAGTTCTATTTTTTAATTTTTGAGGAGCATCCACATTGTTTTCCAGACTGGCTGCACCAGTTTACATTCCCAACAACAGTGTAAGAATGTTCCTCTTTTTCTGCTTCCTGACCACATCCATTGCTTCCTGTGTTGTTAACTTTAGCCATTTTGACAGGTGTTAGGTAGTATCTCATTGTAGCTTTGATTTGTATTTCCCTGATGATGAAGGATAGTGAGCATCATTTCATGTCTCTGTTTGCCATCTGTATGTCGTCTTCGGAAAAATGTCTATTCATGTCTTCTGCCCGTTTTTAAGTGGATTATTTGTTTTTGAGGTGTTGAATATGATAAGTTCTTTATAGATTTTGAATACTAACCCTTCCTCAGATATGTCATTTTCAAATATCGCCTCCCATTCAAAGGTTGCTTTTTAGTTTTCCTGATTCTTTCCCTCGCTGTGCAAAAGATTTTTATCTTGGTAAAATCCCAATAGTTCATTTTTGCTTTTGTTTCCCTTATCTCCAAAGACATGTCTAGTAAGTTGCTGTGTCCAAGGTCAAAGAGGTTGCTGCCTGTGTTCTCTTCTAGGACTTTGATGGTTTCCTGTCTCACATTTAGGTCTTTCATCCATTTTGAGTTTATTTTTGTGTATGGTGTAAGAAAGTGGTCCAAGTTCATTTTTCTGCATGTCACTGTCCAGCCTTCCCAGCACCACTTGCTCTAAAGAGAGTGTCTTTATTCAATTGAATATTCTTTCCTGCTTCGTCAAAGATGAGTTGGCCACATACCTGTAGGTCCATTTCTGGGTTTTCTATTCTGTTCCATCAATCTATGTGTCTGTTGTTGTGCCAGTACCATACCGTCTTGATGATGACAGCTTTATACTGCTGCTTGAAGTCTGGAATTGAGATGCCTCCAGCTTTGCTTTTCTTTTTCAAATTGCTTTGGCCATTTGGGGTCTTTTGTGGTCCCACACAAATTTGAGAATTGTTTGGTCTAGCTCTGTGAAAAATGTTAGTAGTATTTTGATAGGGACTGCTTTAAATGTGCAGACTGCTCAGGGCAGTATAGACATTTTGACGTTAATTCTTCCAGTCTATGAGCATGCACTGTCTTTCCATCTCTCTGTGTCATCTTCAATTTCTTTCAGGAGTGTTCTATAGTTTTCAGAGTACAAATCTTTTACCTCTGTGGTTAGGTGGATCCCTAGGTATTTTATAGTTTTTGGTGCAATTGTAAATGGGATCAATTCCTTGATTTCTCTTTCTGCTGCCTTATCGGTGTATAGAAATTCAACAGATTTCTGTACATTGATCTTGTATCCTGCAACTTTACTGAAATTGTTCATCAGTTCTAGCAATTTTTTGGTGGTCTTTCAGGTTTTCCACGTACAGTATCATGTTGTCTGTGAAGATTGAAATTTTGACTTCTTCTTTACCACTTTTGATGCCTTTTATTGTCTGATTGATGAGGCTAGGACTTCCAGTACCATGTTAAATAACAATGGTGAGAGTGGACATCCCTGTGGTTTTCCTAACCACAGAGGAAAAGCTCTCTGGTTTTCCCCATTGAGGATGATGTGAGCTATGGGTTTTTCATATAGGGTGATTATGTTCCCTCTAAACCAATTTCATTTAAGGTTTTGTCATGAATGGATGTTTACTTTGTGAAATGATTTTTCTATCTCTATTGAAATTATCATATGGTTCTTACCCTTTCTTTTATTAACATGGAGTATCACACTGATTGATTTGGAAATAGTGAACCACCCTTGCAGCCTAGGAAAAAATCCCACTTGATCATGGTGAATAATTCTTTTCATGTGCTGTCAGACTCTCTTTGCTAGTGTCTTGTTGAGAATTTCTGTATCCATGTTCATCAGGGATATTGTCCTCTAATTCTCTTTTTTAGTGGGATCTTTGTCTGGTTTGGGAATCAAGGTAGTGCTGGACTTGTAGCATGAGACTGAAAGTTTTCCTTCTATTTCTGTTTTTGGAAGAGTTTGAGAAGAATAGGTATTAACTCTTCTTTAAATGTGTGGCACAATTCCTCTGGGAAACCATCTGGCCCTGGACTTTTGTTTGTTGGGACGTTTTTGGTTACTAATTCAGTACTTTCGCTGGTTATCAGTCTGCTCAAATTTTCTATTTCTTCCTGTTTCAGTTTTTATAGTTTATATGTTTCTAGAAATTTATTCATTTCTTCTAGATTGCCCAATTTGTTGATATATAATTTTGCAATAATAATCTCTTATCATCGTGTTCCTGTGGTGTTGTTATGATCACTCCACTCTCATTCATAGTTTTATTTATTTGTGTCTTTTCTCTCTTTTTTTTAATAAGTCTGGTTAAAGGGTTATCAATTTCATTATTTCTTTCAAAGAATCAGCTCTTAGCTTCATTGATCTGTTGCACTGTTTGGGTTTTTTTGGGGGGGGTTGCTTGTTTCTATATCATTTATTTCTGCTCTAATCTTCATTGTTTCCCTTCTTTTACTGGTGTTAGGCTTCGTTTTGTTTTGTTTTGTTTTGTTTTGTTTTGTTTTGTTTTGTTTTTTTCCTAGCTCCTTTACATGTACAGTTAGGTTGTGTATTTGAGACTTTTCTTGCTTCTTGAGTTAAGGTACATACTTCCCTCTGATGACCATTTTTCCTGCATTGAAAAGGTTTTGGACCATCATGTTTTCATTTTCATTTGTTTCCATGTATTTATTTATTTCTTCTTTAATTTCCTGACTAACCATGCATTCTTTATTAGGATGTTGTTTATCCTCCATGTATTTGTGGTCTTTCCACATTTTTTCTTGTAGTTGTGCAAGTTACATAGCATTGTGCTCAGAAAATATGCACGGCATGATCTTAATCTTTTTGTACTTGTAGAGACCTGATTTGTGACCCCATATGTGACCTATTCTGGAGAATGTCCCATGTACACTTTAAAAGAATGTGTATTCTGCTGCTTTAGGATGAAATGTACTGAATATATCTATTAAGTCCATCTGGTCCAGTGTGTCATCAAAGCTGTCATTTCCTTGTTGATTTTCTGTTTATATGACCTGTCATTGCTAAAAATGGAGTGTTAAAGTCTCCTACTATTATTGTACTATTGTCAGTGAGTTTATGTTTGTTAATGATTGTTTTATATATTTGGGTGCTTTAAAGTTGGGGGCACAAATACTTATCATTGGTAGATCTTCTTTATTATAGACCCCTTTATTATGATATAAGTGCCCTTCATTTCTTGTTATAGTCTTCGGTTTAAAATCTAGTTTGTCTGATGTAAGTATGGGTACTCCAGCTTTCTTTTAACATCCATTAGCATAATAGATGGTTCTCCATCTCCTCACTTATATGTTGAGGTGTCTTTAGGTCTAAAATGGGTCTGTTCTATGTCTTTTGATTAGAGCATTTACTCCATTTACATTCAGAATGATTATTGATAGATATTAATTTTGTGCCATTTTACTATCTGTAAAGTGGTTGTTTCTAGATATTTTCTCTGTTCCCTTCTAATCTTTGTTGCTTTTGGTTTTTCCTACCCAAAGAGTCCCCTTTAATGTTTCTTTCAGGGCCAGTTCAGTGGTCATGAACTATTTTAGTTTTTGTTTTTGGGGAAAGTCTTTCTCTCTCCTTCTATTCTGAATGACAGCCTTGCTGAAAAGTGTTCTTGGTTGCATATGTTTCCCCTTCAGCATGTTGAATATATCACACCACTCTCTTCTGGCCTGCCAAATTTCTGTGGATAGTTTCCTGCTAACCTTATTGGTCTTCCATTGTAAATTAGGGATTTCTTTTCCCTTGCTACTTTTTGAATTTTTTTCCTTATCTCTGTATTTTGAAAAATTTACTACAATATGTCTTGGTGTTCACCAGCATTTGTTAGGAGTTCTCCATGTCTCCTGGATTTAGACGTCTGTTTTTTTCCTAGATTAGGGAAGTTTTCAACTATAATTTCCTCAAATAAAACTTCTGGGGGTGCCTGGGTGGTTCAGACATTTTAGTGACTGACTCTTGATTTCAGCTCACGTCATGATCTCACAGTTGGTGGGTTTGAGCCCTGCATCAGGCTTATTGCTGACACTACAGAGCCTGCTTGGGATTCTCTTGCTCCCCCTCTCTCTGCGCCTTCCACTTGTGTGCCACCCCACCCCCTCAAAATAAATAAATAAACTTAAAAAAGCAATCTTCTGCCACTTTTTCCCTCTCTTCTTCTTCTGGGAGTCCTATGATACAAATTTTTTGCTTTATGGGGTTACTGAGTTCCCTACATTTCTGATACAGTATTTTTCTTTCCTTCTTTTTCTCAGCTTCATTATTTTCCATAATTTTATCTTCTATATCACGTATTATTTCCTCTGTTTATTACATCCTTGCGGTCATTACATTCAGTTGGTTTCACATCTTGGTTATAGCATTTTTTATTTAGGCCAGACTAGCTTCTAAGTCTTTTATCTCTACAGAAAGTATCTTCTTGATATCCTCTAGGCTTTTCTCAAGCCCAGCTAGCATCCTTATGATTGTTACTTTAAATTCTGGATCATTTATATTACTCATATTTGTTTATATCAGCTCCATGGCTGTGACCTTTTTTTGTTCTTTCTTTTGGCATGGGTTCCTCCACCTTGGCATTTTGTCTAGGCCTCTCTCTTCTTTGTATTAGGAAAGCCTGCTAGGTTTCCTGCTCCTGAGAGCTTTATGAAGAAGTCATATAATGTCCAGGGCTTGATGCTTCAGGAAATGTTTCTGGTATATGCTGTGTGCACTCTGCTACTGTGTTTTGGCTGCTCTTTCCCTCAGGTCAGTCCTCTACAGAGTTTCTCCTTGCCTGCAGTGGGGAGTGTTTTGACCTTGACCAGAATATGGCAAGTTTTAAGTAGGTGTCCTATGGTCTCTTTGTTAAAAAAGGCCTGATCCTATTTCCACTAGATCTGAAGTTTTGCAGCACTCTATGGTCATCAGAGTTTGTGCGTGCATGGTGGGGGAGCATTGCACTGGTTCTCAGGCACATTTTCACCTGTAGGGTGGAGGGATGCAGGGCTTGGTGTTTGCAGCTCAGGCTCCCACTTTTGGTGTCATTCTGCTCCCTGAAGTTAGTCTCTGATGATGGGCAGTAGAGAGAAATGGTGCCGGCCCTCTCCTTCATTCATGGAGAGGGGAGTTCACACCTGCCACTGTCTGGGAAGTCCTCACAGAAGAAGAAACAATCTCCTCTCATGTGTCCCAGGCATCCTTCAGATCCCTGCCTTTATCTCAGGCATGTCAGCTGAGTTTCCAAACTCAGCATGCTGTGGACCCATCCTGGTCCTCTGCAAGAAGGTCTCATCCCATTGGGGCTGGTGCCAGTTTGTCCCAGAAGGGAAGTCGCATCAATGCACGGGAGCTTGTAATTTAGAGTAAAGAGCAGCAAAAATCCAGTGTCCAGGTTAGCTGCCCTCAGCAGGTATCTGTGCCCCTATGCTAAGGGACAGGGAAGCACAGTGGTACCTACTGACTCTTTTGTCCCCTTAGAAGCAATGCCACCTCTCCCAGATGCCCTCTAAGAAGGAAGAAATGTCTCTCCCAGTGCATCCCAAGAGGTCCTCAGATTGTACCCTCCACTCCTGGGCCTCTGCCCTCCTCCATAGGAGCACCTCTGCACCTGCCAGGCTCCACACTTGCCATGGTGTGAACTTCTAAAACTCTAGTCCTTGAGCTCCACTGGTTGTAAAAACTCATAATGATCAGCCCCTCTCATTTTCCTAATCAGTGGTTTTGGGGAAGAGTTTTTCTTGTGCAATCCTCTGTGCACTTTGCATGCTCGCTCGCTCGTGCTCTCTCTCTCTCTCTCTCTCTCTCTCTCTCTCTCTCTCTCTCTCTCTCTTCATGATTAGGGCTCCCTCATCTCTGCAGCACCCGTGACGTTTTTCTCCCCCAAATCATGTCCCCTCACCTCCTACCTTCCACAATGTGGCCTCTTCTGTCCTTTAGTTGTAGTTAGTTCTCTCGGTCATCATATTCATTTCTTGGGTGTTCAGAATGATTCGATATTTATCTAACTGTGTTCAAGGGATGAGGCAAGGATAGGTTCCTCCTACTACTCCACCATCTTAACTCTCTAAAAATGATATCTAAATATGATTTTAACTGTAGATGCAATATTTCTTCTCTTGAATCTTTTTCATATTTGTAATGCATCTTTGCATCCAAGAAATTCATAAGGACTCTGTCATAGGTTGAGTGTTTAGGGTACTTAGTTTTGGCAACCCTAACAAACTAATACAAGGCTCTTAAAGGAAGACATTCAAAATGGAAGTCTTCAGTGTCCTGACATTTATGTCTCCATGTCCTCACATGGAGAAAACCTGTCTCATCCCAACATAGCATAATTTTCTTCTTTTACATTATCTGAAATTTCAAGTAATGCCATTTTCTCGGTTCAGCTCCCTCCACTTGGCCTTTACCATTGACACTGTCCTCCCTTTTGGACAGAAAACAGTGTGCTTTGAGGGCATCCAATTACTTCCTTACAAAGACTCCAATGGTGGCAACTAGTTAGGTATATGATTTCTCAACTTCTAGATTCTGTCCTATTGACCTAATCTAAAATGTCTCCCTTCAGAAGGAAAGCTTGCAGCCCTACAGATCAGGAAGCCATTTTTGTTACTGGGAATTTTTTTCAAATGTAGGTCAAAGGAAACCCTTTAGTCAGCGGTTTCTTATCCTCCCCTCTCTTCTGGCACAGTTAAAATTTCAAAACATGTCACTCAACACCAGAAACAAGCTGCTGACCTGACTGAATGTATCTGAGTCTGAGTTTTCAAGAACAAAATATCCTAGAGAATTCATAATTTGTTTTGCAATTTTGTTGGTTTCTAGTTCTGAGACAGATTTAGTGTCAGGGTTTAAACTTTCAGGTGCCATTCTTCCTGCTTTATTTGACAATACAATTCTTAATTAATGCTATAACTATCACCACAAATCCCTTAATTAGTTTCCCTATTAGATGATCTTCTTATTTATTTATTTATTTTTTATAATAGTTTATTGTCAAATTGGTTTCCATAGATGATCTTCATGTGTTCAGAAATAGATGTGGAAGAGATAGGAGTTCAGGTGCCATTCATATAGATGATGGTGTGAATGTTGCTCTCTAGAGTTGTTCAGTGTCCAACCTGCAACCTATATGAGGTGGCCCTGAGAGGATGGAGTGATAGGACAGGGGAAAATATGTTCAGACATCAAGTTCAGCTGCTGAGAGCTTGACAACCTGAGACCAGCCAGCCAACACTAATTTTAATTATATTTTATCACAAGTTTAAAATTTCACCAGTGGCTAAAAGGCAATATTAGTTTGAAAAACTATCTTTACTGTGAAAGTATCTTTCAACTAAGAGAGAAAGAAAGTATGTGTGTATATCTCCTATTCAGCAGGCATATACCACATGGGACAAATATAGTTTTCAATTTAACCATTGAATAAAATCAAATTTGCTGACGTAAATGTAAAATGTTAGTCACTTTACCTGCACATCAGTTTACTCATCTGTACAGTGACACCAGCTTGGCACAGTTACTATGAGGATAGTCTGTAGATTCGGTCCTGTGTATAGGCAGTGGATAAACATTACTTATTCTATATGACTTTATGTTGGAGCAAGAGTCACAAAGTTTCAGATCACTAGAGAGGAAAATGTGTTAGCAGTTCAGTCATTATCAGGTCTGAACTTATCCAAGGTGCTTTGAAGGATACAGGAGGAAGACAATAGCAATGTTAAAGAGAGCACGAGGTTGGTGAAGCCTCATCACACTGACTTCCTATTTAAGACACAGATCACATCACAGACTCCTGATTTTCCATCAAGGCCTTCCTCTATATTTTATCCAAGGGCCAAGATTATGGCTTTTGAAAAAGATTATATTCTGGGATAGGGAGGGCTACATGGAGACTGTCAGATTTGAAGGAGGTAGGGTCTCTATAGTCTAGCCCTTGTCACCATCTGCCCTCAGTCATGTGTGCACTTTATTTTTTCTGCCATACCAGCCTCATACTGTTCTCATCAGTAGCCACCAGGCAGCTAGCAGACAACAGGCTTTTCTGAAAGGCCAGTTTGCATTGGTAAAACTATCCAGTGGAATTGACAAAGCAGGCACCTGAAACAAAAAGTCTCTCAGGGACCTCAAGAGAACAACCACAGCTTTACACTACACTGTGGAAAAAATTATATATATATATCTTCCTGACAGTAACTCTTTCTTTGTTAAAAAAAAATCCCTAATTTCAGTCTAGAGCTTCGGAGTATTAGTAGAGAGAAAATCCTAACTTGTCAGCAGAAAGTAAATGAAGTTCAGTAGTTTTTTCTCATTCTCATCTTCTCTCTCATACACATACATTCTTAGGAGAAACTACTTAGATTATTTGTCATTAGTTAAACTCCCTTACATATGACTTAATTACCAATATCCAAAATTTGTTCTCCAATATCAAAAGGTTTAACACAAAGAGCCTAAAATATCAGATGACAATTTTGGAAATGCAACTGCTTTTAAAATGGGAAATGGTATCAGTTGGACACACAGTTGCAGAATCTTAGAAGCTCCGCATTACAATGGACCTTGTAAAATTCTCTAATTCGATTCTGACATGATGTCTGGATACCAACTACTTTATCCCCAGCAAAGAGTCAGCTAGCCTCTGCAAGGGGGCAGCTAGCCTCTGCATGACTGCTCCTCCAGTGATGGGCAAATCAGCACATTCTGGTGCAAACCTGTATATCAGTGGCCAGTTTGGATTGCATAAAGTTCTACAAAATTACAAAACCATGACAGCTTCATAAAGAGGAAATGTTGCACAAGTACAATATTAAAGACAGTTATTATCATTTGAAATAAATCAATTCACAAACTTTCTCTAAATGGTGCTGCTTCCTATTACCAAAAGAAATCTATGGTGATAATATTATTCAAGGTTTTGAACTACATGAAACTATGCATAATGGGATAACACAAATGATCAAATGGTTCTAGAAAAAGACCCTAGGATTAAATGGGATAATGTCTCCGAATTCACTACAGAGGAAGATCAGTACTTCTTTGGTTAACAACAGCCTTTCCATTTGCTCCATTGATTCCAACTCCTTCTACATGTTCTGGAAAGGTCTTTACCAATTTTCCTGTCTTTCATTCACTCAACACATATTTATTGAATGTCTTCATAAGTGCCAAACACTGGTGGAGTCACTGGTAAGGTATCAGAGAACAAAACAGACCTTCTAGTAGTATTTCTATCTTATCCTGCTTTGCTTGTTGATCTTACATTTCGACTTAGATTCAACCCTGGACTTCTACTTTTCTCCTCATCAAAATGTCTCAAAAGACTTGTTTACAACTACTGCCTCCACTTCCTCAGTTACCATTCCCTCTCCAACCCACTACTGTCTGCATATACATCCATCATTCCACTTAAACTGCTCTCCCTCTGGTCATCTATGATTTTATAATTTCTACACCTAACAGACTTGATCTGTCAATTGCACTTGATGCTGCCAATGACTCTTCACTTTTTTGTTGTTTTACTTTTATTTATTTTTTGAGAAAGATACAAAGATCGGGTGGGGGAAGGGCAGAACCAATTGTGGGGCTCCAACTCATGGACAGTGAGATCAGGACCTGAGCTGAAATCAAGAGTTGGAGGCTTAACTGACTGAGCCATCCAGGTGCCCCGACTCTTCACTTTTTTAAACCCTTTTTTAAACTCGTCACTTCTTCAAACTCTTTTACTTCTCTAACATTCATGTCTCCTGGCCTTCCTTTTTCTTCTGTTGGTTCTTTAAATGTTAATAAATCTCAGAGTTTTGATCTCAGCCAAACTGTCTTCTCACTTTATATATTATTTCCAGGTGATCCTCTCTTTGGGGTTTAACTACTAGATCAGATTGTTTCTAGCTTCAAACCCACCCACTCAACTGCCTGATAGACCTCTCCACCTGGATATCTCATAGATACTTCCATTATAAGTATTCAGAACCTTCCCCTCTAAAAGTTCCTCTCTTTCTGTTTTCCCCTTAGTCATGAATACAGCACCATTACCCACCTAGTTACCCATGCTAGAGACTTGGACATTGCGAACCATGGGTTATCTCAGTAAGAGGGTGTTAAAAGAACCAAATTATAGGATTTGAGTTTGGATGGTCTAAGGAAGTAGGGCTCACTCTAGAATGAATGCTGGATGCTGTCAGAAAATTGGGGCAATTTTATAGTTAGGTATCTCAATAAATCTTACCTATATGAACAGACTACAGCAGAAATAAAGTTGTAATTGGTAAAGAAGTATCAATGACTCATTTTAACAGAAAGGAGACAAACCTTATTTTTGTCTGTGCTTAGACAAAATAATGTAGCAGTCATGTTTTGTTTCACTTTATCATAGTCTCAGAGCAACCTTCCTTTATGTTAGTGTTTTGTGAAATTGTTTATGTCCAACAAATTGTGAAGGTCAGGCCAGCTTCCACATTATCAGTGGTTTCTCTTTTGTCTCTCTGTCTCATTAGTATGCCTATTTTCAGTCTTGTCTTCCTCTGATTCATCTTCCACACTTCAGCCACAAGAATGCTATCTAAGCTGCAAATCTGATTGTATCACATCTAAATTCCTTCATGAAGTGTTTTCCTAAACCCCTTGATGGATGCAACTCCTGCTTGCTTGGAGAGCGTGTGTTGTCACTGCTGTCATGGAGGCACGTATATTTTGCCTTGTTATACCACAGGTATCTGCGTTTGATTCCGTGTAGACCCCCCACACATACACTACATTCTAATTTATCAATATGATGAAAGATGTCTATCAGTTATTGTCTCAAAGTCACACCAATTTGGATGAGATCACAAGGACACAAGCTACAGTTGCACTGCTTATAAATCCCCACAGATTTTAAAGACTGATGTATTCGATCAAAGACCAGTAGGTGGTGTTAAATCATCATCAGAGACATTTTTGCTTATTAAGTGCACATTTCAAATGATGCTAAGAATTCATCAAATTAGCTAACTGGACTCATCCCTATCCTCTAGGAATTTGCAACATAATATAACCAATCTAGACCAAGACATACATATTAAGAGTGGGCATTAAACAAAAAAAAACTAAAGTTATATATGTACATATCTTCATACAGAAGAAATAGGGAGTAGTGACAAGGAAAACAAGCATCATGAGGTTTTGGTATTGGAGGACAAGTAACCATCAGCTTATACTTTTTCCTTTAGGAAGTGATGGGGGCTTTGTTAGCATCCAGTAGACAGGCCAAAGGTCAGGTGTCTGGCAGGCAGCAGGGGACATGAGAGCAGCTCAGCATGGGTCAGGTGGATGGGCAGGTGACAAGCAAGTGGGATACAGCAGAGGGTTTCCCTGTAAGGTGAGGGGTGCAGAATCTCTGCTTGCTTGAGCCTAGGTCTGTGGCTGTAGAACGCAGTGTCCACCATGTGGAAAGCTGGCCTGCCTGAGTCAGGCTGGCCTCCTTCTAGAACTAAAGCTCCTTTACTGTAAATATGGACCTGGTGTCAGGGAGCTGGTAGATCTGCTCTCCCCAGACTGAGGAACAATGAATGTTTCATAATATCCTCTTCAGTGATCCAACTGCAACCCTCAAATTCCAGCAGCTTAGGGAGGAGGTCAAGTCTGTCACTGTCAAGTAGCAGTGCCTTGGCTCAAAGGGCCTCACCTCAGAGAACTTCTAGAAGATAGAATCAGATTCCATTTAATAGTAAAAGTAGATAAAGTTAAATTCAATAAACATCAACCCCCTATCGTGGACAAGGCACTGTATTATAAAGAAAATGGAATGATAAGAAAAGCAAAGTTCTGGCCCTACAGGAGCTTATAATCTACCAGAAGGAGTAAGATAAGCACACAAATAACCACCAGACCAAGTCTCATATGATGAGTATCAGCTAAGAGGTGAGAGCCAAATCCCATGGAGGTTCAAAAGAATGTGAAAGTGCGTGCACTTGAGAGAGTCACAATGTTCCCCAGATGAGGGTTCTTTTAAACAAAGCTTTAGAACAGTTCCAATTGCCAATCAGTTCCAAATCTCGAAAAGAAAGTCTCGTTCAGGTTTGGAAGTCAGAGCAATGGGACAGAAAAAATTCATCTCAGGAGAGAAGGGATCAACACAGAGGAGAAAACCGTGAGTAAAGCATGTATGTAAAGAGGTAGGCAGGGAAGAAGAAAGAGCTGCTGAATGAGACAGAGGAAGAATGTAAGAAAAGTAGGGAGAGAACAAGAGACTGGTGTCATGGACACTGAAGAAGGAGAGGATTTTCAAAACTATGGGATAGTCAATAGCATGGTGTCAAAAGCTTCAGAAAGGCTCAGAAGAATGAAGACTGAAAGTAGGCCACCGGGTTTGGCAGTCAGAAGGTCCATGATGACCTCAGGGAGTGCTTCCTTGAAGTGAATTAACAAATGAATAGAACATATGAATGGAAACTTTTCTTTGAAGACTAGCTTGGAAGAGAGAAAGAATTGAGTGAAGGAGTTCTTCTTCGAATGCTCACAGTTATAAGTTTAGGAGAGAATGGAGATGATTACTAGAGAAAGGTCTCAAGGGGACAGAAAGAAATGGAATCCAAATGATACTTGGATAAAATAACCTAGAGAGAAGGAAGTACAGAAATCAGAAGATAAGGCTATGAGTAAGTCTAGAAAAGGCAAGAGAGTGGAGTTGGGGAAGCTCATGCCTAATTGCCTCTCTCATCTCTGATCTCTCCGATATAGGAAGGGGATCAGCATGGCTCTGGCCCTGCAGTCCTGGATTCTAGTCCCAGTGGGGTACTTGTTACCTTGAGTATGGTTTTTATTCTCTGAGTCTCCAGTTTTTCACCTATAAAACTAAGAAAACAATTACTTCCTTACAGCAATCTTTCCATAATAATAATCCATGTAAAGAAACCTGCAGAGGGCCTGGCACATAGTAGTTACACAACAAACAATAACTAGTATTATCATCATTGTTTACAGCATAAGATAAGAAACACTGTTATATTCTAATACATGAACTAGGGAGAATAGTACCTCTCACACGGTTTTCCTGGGAAAATAATGGATGATTTGTGTAAGGTCCAAGTCAGTCTTTTCCTTTGTAAGGATCACCTTCTAGGATATACTGAGAAAAAATGTATCTCACATCTGCTCCTGAATCTCCCACCTCACAGCTGCTCCTCCTCGCTATTTTCAGATCAGCCATGAGCCACCTCTTTCTTAGATGCTGGTCGCCTCCAGAAGCACTGGAACACAGCCACCCACTACATAGCATGTGGCGCCCAGCAGAGGGGCATCAGCAGGAGGGCAAATGTGGGGCAATTAACACTTCCTGTGCAGCCTTGTCCCTTTAGTCCGCACACCCCAATGAGCTGGCAAGTGAGCCTTTCCAGAGGAATTAAGAGGAACTAAAAGAGAGACTACAACACAGGAGGGAAAAGATTGAAAACTGTATTCTCCATATGACTGTTCCCTCGGCACAGGAGAGAAGCTCCCCACAAGTTACTGTTCACCGAGTTCCCATCTAGAACATGCCCAGCTACCAGCCCTTCTGCTCACTCTGTAGGTCCATCCTCCTGGACTGTCAGCACAATAATCTGGGGCATGGGAGGGGGCATCTTTTGCCCTCTACACCTGCTCTCCCGTTCCAAGAACCTCACACAGGTGGAAAGAATGCAAGGGGGAGTACAAAACAAAATACACACCTCTCCTCACCCTCCCAAATATCTCCCTCACACACTGCCATCAAGTCATACTGAATGAATTATTTAAAGTTCACTGTGTGGGGGAGCACCTGGCTGGCTGAGTTGGTTAAGCATCCAACTCTGGCAGAGGTCATGATCTCACGTTTGTGCGTTTGAGCCCCACGTGGGACTCTGCGCTGGCGGCTCGGAGCCTGGAGTCGGCTTTGGATTCTGTGTCTCTCTCTTGCTCTCTGCCCCTACCCCACTCACACTGTGTGTGTGTGTGTGTGTGTGTGTGTGTGTGTGTGTGTAAACCTCTCCTGCCTAATTTCTTGCCTTTAACCCCATGGTTATACCTGCGTTGACATCTACCCCCCAGCCCCACCCCCGACCCCCAACACCGCACTTCAATACCCTTAATTATTTGAAGGGCTTCAATGTATCATGCTCCCCACTGCCTCTTTGCCTTCTTATATGCTGTCATTTCACACCAAATCCTGCCTGGAAAGAGCTCAAGGGAGAAGGAGAGGAAAGGGTGTAGGCAAACAGACACTGGCACCCGTTGCCAATGAGGTGCACGTAGTACAGCCTCTGTAATGGGCGAGCCCACACATTTCCGCTGATTCTGGGGCCTTATGTATCAGCTATACTTTCACATGCACAGAAATACACACACTACACACACGCATACAATACCTATCTGTACACTAATTCATACATTATATATGTACAATCTGGCTCCAATCTGAGTAAGAAGAAAATTTCCCTAAATTAAACATGGTCTGCACAGTTTTCCCTAAATTAAACATTCTCTGCCCACAGCAGGAAGAGGCAGCGGGAGATACAGGACAGGACGAGGCAAAGGGGAACAATTACAGAGCTATTATCCACCTTTTCTAACATCCATGTACTTTTCAAAACCTAATTCTCTTAACAAAAACATAAGCCTCACAGACGTCACCATCAAGGTTTTATTTTCCCTTTGTAAGACCTGTCTCATTCGTAGGGTGTTTGGGGCTTGTGGATACAAACCACGCTTATCACAGACTTTCAAATACTCTGTTCTGTGCCTGTTCTCTTTATAATAAGATTTTGTTTAAATGAGTTGTTAAATGTTACTCACATTCCGCTATACTTAGAGAAGATATAATTAGGTCAAGCCAAAGAAATGGAAACCCTGATATTTATTTAACCTCTTAGGTGAAACCTTTATAAAGTTGAAGCTAGTTCATTGTTTTTCTCTATGTCATTTAAGGGTTTTTTTGATGATGTATTTTTAATGAAAAATAAACAGCAGTTTCATCCAAATTGGTTAAAGGGCTCAGTTGCAGGATGGAAAATATCAGACACATTAGGTGTATCAGAAAATTGCCAGGGGCACCTGGGTGGCTCAGTCAGTTAAGCATCCGACTTCGGCTCAGGTCATGATCTCCCAATTCGTGGGTTCAAGCCCTGTGTTGGGCTCTGTGCTGACAGCTCAGAGCCTGAAACCTGCTTCAGATTCTGTGTCTCCCTCTCTCTATGCCCCTCCCCCGCTCATGCTCTGTCTCTTTTTGTCAAAAAATAAATAAACGTTAAGAAAAATAAAAAGAAAAATGCCGGTAAGCTAGCTGATGGGTTTAGAACTCAAAAGATATGACCTTGGTTTCTAATTTCCCATTCTTAGTATGCAGCCCATATTCCTAAGACTTATGTCATGATCACATTCTGAGGTTTAGTTTGGGCTTTCAGAGAAACTAATGTATTTCCATAAATTCCACATTCAGGAAAAGGTGAAAAGGAAACAATAGTTTATTTCGTGATTGCTTCTTGCTGGGTTCTTCCATAAGCATTCTCTCATTTAATCATCACAACAACCATGTAATACAGGGATCATTATATCAACTCCAGGCCTGAGGAAATGAGCTCAGAGCCTTTAAATAATTTATTCAAGGTCACAGTCTTTGTAATTGATGGGCTTTCCAACCAACCCCCAGTTACTGCTGGTATTGGAGAATTGTCTCTAATTCTGATGCTGCATTAATTCTAACAAGTCTGTTCCCAATTAATCCAAGTGAGTGATGCTGGACTAGAGTTCAAAAGCAATTGAATTTGCATGTGATCATTTAAACCTTCTAAAGAAAAGTCTTATTCTACCTTTCCCTAAAAGATTTATACAATATATACACTGTTGTCTCTTTGGTCTTTTATTCCTAAGGAAGATGTGCTCAACTCTCTCTTGCCTGCACAAGTAGACTGTTATTATTAATTGATAACTGGCCTTATTCATGACTATATACTGGGTATGAATCTCAGTCCACAATGTCAAATGCACAAGAAATATCACTTTTTGTTTTCTACAATGGAAATGAATTTATATTTTGAGTTCCATTTCACTGGATGGCAAAAATATCATTTCGGTCAAGTTGAGGCCTTCCTATTTCCCCAAGGACGTCTGTTGTTACCTTACGGTCTTGACTCTTTTTCTGCAGCTTTTGCCTCACACAGGAGGGGTCACCCAGCTGCTTGTGTGCTAGAAGGGCACGAAATGCGCTGCAATGGTGCAGATCCCTCTCACAACCATTCCTTCCTGCCGCTCTGGGACATGCCTGGGAACAGGAAACACGGTGCACACCCCTCCTTTCAGGGCCAACCATCTTTGCTCGAATCAAACTCCTTCCATTTTGTTTCTTCCCTCCAGCTTGGAAGAAACTCTGGTTCAGAGAGGGCAAACCCCCCCACATTTATTTCCTTCTCCCATCTTTTTCCCCCCTCTCCAGCATCTTCTAAGTGACCCTAAGGGTTAGTTTGAAGCACAAACTAGAGAGGACTTGCATACTTTCTCTTTCTGCCCTGTCATAACCAGCCCAATAAGCCTAAAGTCAACTGTGTGTTTGAACAGAGAAATGAGAGAGAGGCAAATACCCAAAGGTAGAAAAATACAGCTTAATATCTCAAAATTATTTTCCTACCATCATTACATAACCTATTATTACAGGCACATTCCCCCATCTTTATTAATGATTCTTTTTTGGACAGCCCTCCTCATTTAGGAGATATTCAATGAATGTGGCCAAAAAGCAAAAAAATAGGGACCCATCATCTCATCTAAAAGATAGCATATGGGGGCACCTGAGTGGCTCAGGCAGTTAAGTGTCTGTCTCTTGGCTTCGGCTCAGGTCATGATCTCACATTTTGGGGGTTCAAGTCTCACATCAGGCTCTGGACTGACAGTATAAAGCCTACTTGGGATTCTCTCTCTCCCTCTCCCTCTCCCTCTCTCTCTCTCTCTCTGCCCCTCCCCAGCTCACTCGCTCTCTCTTTCTCTCCCTCTCTCTCTCTTTCTCTCTCTCTCTCTCTCTCTCTCTCTCTCTCTCTCTTTCTCTCTCCCTCTTTCAAAATAAATAAATAAACTTAACAAAAGGATAGGAAGAGCACCTGGGTGGCTCAGTCAGTTAAGCATCTGACTTCATTTCAGGTCATGATTTTATGGTTTGTGATTTCAAGCCCCACATCAGACTCTGTGCTGACAGCTCAGACCCTGGAGCCTGCTTTGGATTCTCTCTCTCTCTCTCTCTCTCTCTCTCTCTCTCTCTCTCTCTCTGCCCCTCCCTCACTCATGCTCTCTATCAAAAATAAACATTAAAAAATTTTTAAATAGGATACATACACTAAAAGATAACACAAAGAATTAATCATATGCTAACATCCAAACAAAACACAAGTAGAAGGCTAAAGGAATTCTGGAGAGGGAGTAATTCCCAGAAGCCCAGGAAGTCAAGAGATTTTTTGTGAGAAACCTTGCAGGTTCTGTGGATTTTAAAACCTAAGAAGGAAGAGGGAAGATACTCCCAACGAGGAAGAATGGCATAATAACCTCTTCTCTGATCACCCCCTTCCCACCCACCCATCCGCTTTCACATTCCATGCTGCAATCATATTGTTAAAACAGAAATCTCTTCGTGTCTTTCTATAATTCTCAACTCTCTCATCAACCTGGCTTGCAAGACAGTGTTTCACAGTGGCTAAAGTGTGGGGCTTGAAAAAGAGAGTGAACTGAACATACAATACACCTCCAATGCCTGGTGAAATGCCACACAAATGGCAGAAGAAATGATGGAAACACACACATGCAAAAGGAAGAAACAATACAATGAACACTTTAGAACTCATGAAGCAAAAGACCATGCAGTAACTGACTTAGCAAACACAGGAAAGCTGAATCTTGAGCAAGTAATAGGGGAAGCCAAGAAATAACCCAACCTGAATTTTACTGAAGACTCTCTCCCTAAATCCCAGGAATTGACTATACCAGGTACTTCTAGAAATAGGGACATGGGAGAGACTAAAAACTTGAGACGTGCTGGTGAGTCTGCCTGTGAAGCAACTAGACCAGAGATCTACAACTGCATGACCAACTACCATCCCCCAACTCCCTCGGAAGGTCAAACGTATAGCCTGGAAAGAGGAGAAGACAAATGGTGTCTGGAAAGAGACACTACACACAGATGAGGGTACAGACAGAATACTGGAAACTGAGATTAAGTACAAATCTCTGAGCACCGAATAGTGATACCCACAGCCTTCTTCATCAACTGCACTCCCAGAACACCAGCCGCCAGTTTGTACACTTCAAGCAGGAGATGGGAGAATTTTCTCTGTACAGTACAACTAGCCTAAGAAGAAAGACCTAAAGACCCTGGGTCTAACGGTACAATCAACGCTTTCCCAGTGAAACAGCCCTGCCCATGCACTCAGCATTCTCAAGTAATCTTTTCGGTGTCTGCAGTGTAAATATGAATGGACACCCAAAGACCACAGGTACCTGAGGAAACTCGAACATGAAAGAGAGAGACGAAAACAAGCAAACAGAGGAAGAAAACCTAGAAGCAACAGAGGTATTTCAAGGAGAAGAGAACTTCAAAAAAAAAAAAAAAACCCATGTGCATTAATAGTCCCAGTGTCATAATAATGTAAACCCTGAATATTAATCTAACTAATGTATAGGAGGACTGAGAAAAGGAGAAGCAGAAAATGTGCTTGTGTGGGGAGTGCAGGCAGAGGTTGTAGAGAACACCTCTGAAAGCTTTTCATTTTTGTTATATAACGGGTACGGTTTGCATAGCATTGTAAACACTATTTACTGGCTATTGAAGATTTGAGGGAACTCGACTGTAAAATCATCAGAGTCTAAGGGGACAAAGGTGGCTCAGTAGGTTAAGCATCTGACTTCATGTAAGGTCATGATCCCACGGTTCATGGGTTCAAGCCCCATGTAGGGCTCTGTGCTTACAGCTCAGAGTCTGGAGCCTGTTTTGAATTCTGTCTCCCTCTCTCTCTGCCTCTCCCCTGCTCATGCTCTGTCTCTCGGTCTCCCTCAAAAAAAAAACATTAAAAATTTTTAATAAAATCATTGTGAAGATAAAAAATTTTACATATCTTCTCAGATTCTTACATTGCTATTTTAAATATAAAGTTTCTACCACTTCTTGAGTTAATTTACATAAAATTTTTTAAACTCCTTTAGAGCTTTCATTGGTCCACTTTCTCATTCCTTTTTCCCCCACTTTCTCATTCTTAATGTTATTTGTGTGTCTGTTCTTTTTTTTTCATAATTTCACATGTCAAAGGTGTTTGTTTTTTCTTGTTCTTTCCAAAATCAGATTTCTGTTTTGTTGACTTAATTTAGTGTAGCTTCAGTGTTTTCCTATTGTATCATCTGTATCAATTCCTTCTGATTTCTTGGGGTTTTCTATTATTTCTACCTTGCTGAATTGATAACTTAATTCCTTTCTTCTAATATTTCTTTTTGAATAGATACATTCAAGGCTACACTTTGTCAATGGTACAACCTTTTGGCATCCCATAGGTTTGTATATATAACACTATTTTTCATTTGTAAACAAATCACACTTCCATTTACCCAGGGGTGTATTTTCCTTTTAATTTTGAGAAACCCCCTTCCTGTCTTCCACAGTGGTTGCACCAGTTTGCATTCCCACCAACAGTGCGCAGGGGTTCCTTTTTCTCCACATACTTAACAACACTTGTTGTTTTCTTGAGGTTTTTATTTTAGCCATTTTGATAGGTGTGAGGTGATATCTTGTAGTTTTGATTTGCATTTCCCTGATGATAAGTGATGTTGAGTATCTTTTCATGCACCTGTTGGCTATCTTCTTTGGAAAAATGTCTGTTCATGTCTTCTGATCATTTTTTATTGGGTTATTTGGGGTTTTTTTGTGTTGAGTTGTATAAATTCTTAGATACTAACCCTTTATCAGATACATCTTTGGAAAATATCGTCTCCCATTCAGTAGTTTGTCTTTTAGTTTTTTGGCTGTTTCCTTCCCTGCGTGGAATCTTTTAATGTTGATGTAGTCCCCATAGTTTATTTATTGCTATTGTTTTCCTTGCCTCAGGAGATATATCTAGAAGGATGTTGCTATGACCAATGTCAAGGAAATTACTGCCTGTGTTCTCTTCTAGGATTTTTGTGGTTTCAGGTTTCACATTTAGGTCCTTAGTTCATTTTGAATTTATTTTGTGCATGGTGTAAGAAAGTGGTCCAGTTTCATTCTTGGGCATGTTGCTGTCCATTTTTCCCAACACCATATGTTGAAACAACTGTCTTTCTCCCTTTGGATAGTCTTTCCTTCTTTGCTGAAAATTAAGTGACCATATAACTGTGGGTTAAATTCTGGACTTTCTATTCTGTTCCATTGATCTATGTGTCTATTTTTGTGCCAGTACCATACTGTCTTGATGACTACAGCTTTGTAATATAGCTTGATGTCTGGAATTGTGAAGTGTCCAAGATTGCTTTTCTTTTTTCCTTTGGCCAATTGGAGTCTTTTGTGGGTCCATACAAATTTTAGGAGTTTTTTTTCTACTTCTGTGAAAAATGTCGTTAGTATTTTGATAGGGATGGCATAAATGTGTAGAGTGCTTTGGATAGTATAGAAATTTTAACAATACTTGTTCCTCCAATCCACGAGCATGAAATGTCTTTCCATTTCTTTGTGTCACCTTCAATTTTTTTCATTAGCATTTTATAGTTTTCAGAGTACAGGTCTTTCACTTCTTTGGTTAAGTTTATTCCTAGATATTTTATTATTTTTGATGCAATTGTAAATGGGATTGTTTTCTTAATTTCTCTTTCTACTGCTTCATTATCAGTCTACAGAAATGCAACAGATTCCTATACATCGATTTTGTATCCTGCGACTTCACTGAATTCGTTTATGAGGTCTAGTAGTATTTTTGGTGGAGTCTTTGTGGTGGTTTTTCTATATATAGTGTCATGTCATGAGCAAAAAGTAAAAGATTTACTTTTTCATTATGGATTGAATGCCTTTTATTCCTTTTCATTGTCTGATTACTGTGGCTAGGACTTCTAGTACAGTGTTGAATAAAAGTGGTGAGATTGGAGGCACCTGGGTGGTTCAGTTAGTTAAGTGTCCAACTCTTTTTTTTTCTTTCATAGTTTATTGTCATGATGGTTTTCATATAACACCCAGTGCTCATCCCAAGTGCCCTGCTCCATGTCCATCACCCCCCAACTCCTCCCCCCACTCCCTTCAGCCGTCAGTTTAATCTCAGTACTCAAGAGTCTCTCATGGTTTGCCTCCCTCCCTCTCCCCAACTATTGTTCTCCTTCCCCTCCCCCATGGTCCTCTGTTAAGTTTCTCCTGGTCCACTTATAAGTGAAAACACATGGTATCTGTCCTTCTCTGCCTGACTTACTTCACTTAGCATAGCACCCTCGCGTTCCATCCACGTTGCTACAAATGGCCAGATTTCATTCCTTCTCATTGCCATGTAGTATTCCATTTAGACAAATAACTTTATTTTATTTTTTTTAATAGTTTATTGCCAAATTGGTTTCCATATAACACCCAGTGCTTCCCAACTCTTGATTTTAGCTCAGTTCATGACCTCATGGTTGTGAGAATGAGCCTTGTGTCAGACTCAGTGCAGAGCCTGCATGGGATTCTCTCTATCTCTCTCTCTCTGCCGTTCCCCTGCTCATTCTCTCTCCCCCTCTCCCTCTTTCTCTCAAAATAAATACACTTCAAATAAAGTGTCAGAGTAGACATCCTCATCTTGCTCCTGATCTGAGAGAAAAAGCTCTCTGTTTTTCCTCATGTAGTATGATGTTCAGTGTGGGTTTTTCATATGTGCCCTTTATTAAGTTGAGGTATGTTCCCTCTAAACCTACATTGTTGAGTTTTTATGATGAATATACCATAAATGAAACCCAGCTTAAATATCTGTCTTTTCTCTGAATAGGGGAACGTAATCCATACATGTTTATGTTATTTTAATATTATATTTCATATTTTATATTTTTCATGTTCTTTCCTTCTCTTCCTACCTTTCTTCCTGTCCCTCTCCCTCTCTTCCCTTTGTAACTTTCCCACTCTTTATTGACTTGATTGAGGTTTCCTTGCTCCTTTTTTCCTCCCATAGGGATTTGTTATATAGCTTCTTTCTGTTCTTTTAGTGGTTACCCTTAAAATTGAATCATTAAAAAAAATTACATTCTTCTTGGGACACCTAGGTGGCTCAGTCAGTTAAGCATCCAACTTAAGCTCAAGTCATGTTCTCACAGGTCATGAATTTGACTCCTGCATTGGGCCCTGTGCTGACATCTCAGAGCCTGGAGCTTGCTTGGGATTCTGTGTCTCCTCTCTCTCTGCCCCTCCCCCACTCCCTCTCTCTCTCTCTCTCTCTCTCTCTCTCTCTCTCTGTCTCTCTCTCTCTCTGTCTCTCTCACTCACTCACTCTCAAAAATAAATTTATAAAACATTTTTAAAAATTACATTCTTCTTTCATCATATAGAACTTATAAGTATCAGTACACTTCCCCTGAAAAAAGGACAAAATTCTTGGGGCACCTGGGTGGCTGAGTGGGTTGAGCATCTGACCAGCTCAGATCTTCAGATCTCTCTCTTCACCTCTCTCTCTCTCTCTCTCTCTCTCTCTCTCTCTCTCTCTTTCTCTCTCTCTCTCTCTCAAATAAATAAACATTAAAAAATTTTAAAAAGTTTTTTTAAGAAGGAAAAAATTCTTAGCACCCTATCTTCCTTTCCCTTCCCTGTCCATGTCTCAAATTGTAGTGATCTAGGATTTCATTCTGGATATTTTTCAATTAGTTGTCAACTGTTATTTAAACTTAAATATAAGTATTACTGCTCTCTTCACATACTTCTGCCTCTTGTCTAATTTCCTGCCTTGGATTCCTTTCTCTTTTAACTCTAGTACATCCTTGAGTATTTTTTTCAGTGAAAGCTGTAGGTAATAACTTTCTGACTCTCTGCATGTTTCAGAATGTCTTTGCCTCACTAGAGTCCTGGCTTGACTAAATATAGAATTATAAGTTAAAAATTATTTATTTCAGAACTTCAAAGATACTACTACATTGCTTCTTTTTAATTTTCTTAATGTTTATTTATTTTTAAGAGAGAGAGAAATAGAGACAGAGCATGAGTGGGGGAGGGGCAGAGAGAAGGGTAGACACAGAATCTGAAGCAGGCTCCAGGCTCTGAGCTGCCAGCACAGAGCCCAACACAAGGCTTGAACTCATGAACTGTGAGACCATGACCTAAGCCAAAGTTGGACGCTTTACTAACTGAGCCACCCAGGTGCCCCTCCATCATCTTCTTATATAAAATTTTGCTCCTTTAGATAAACTTTTCTTTTTCTCTATCTTGATGGAAGCCTTTGGAATTTTCTTTTATCTTTTGAGTTATGAACCCTTTATGGGTTCATATGTGAGTCTTTTATTATTCTTTCTGCTCAGCATTGGATGACACATTTATTCTGAAGATTCCTGTTCTTTTTCAGCTCAGGAACAATTTTTTTGTTTCATTATTTCTATTACTGTTTCTTCCACCTGTTATCTCTTATTAAATGGAGAGTGAACTTCCTGGAGTAATGACCAAATTGCTTAACTTTTCTCTAAAATTTTCATCTCTCTTTATAAGATTTTTTTCACTTATTTCATTTTTGAATCTTTGATTATAGTGTCCAAAGCATTAATTTGGTATTTGGTCATGTATATTCTGCATTTAACCCTTTCAATACATTTCCTTATTTTTTCCAAGAACTCTTTTTTGTTCTCTGACCTTTACTTTTGCAGTAAAGTCTATTTTGTTTATTGAGTGCAATATCTTTTCAGATGTTTCTGAAAAAGTTTCACTGCTCTTGCTGTTTTATTCCTTGTGTGTTGCATCCATTTCTCCTGTTTCTTCTGGGATCAGTCTTTGTCTTTCCGGTGGTACTTGGCTGTTGGTTCATGTTTATAAATGAAGGACTAGGCTACAAATATAGGTAGTTAGCATGGTTTTTCTCTGCATTTGTGTACACATGTTTCCCCAAACGACTGCTCTGGTAAATAGGAGGCATCTTGTTGTGAGCTCAGCTCTATATAACTGGATAGGGCATGAAGCATGTCTTTGGACACCTTTGCTTAAAGGTATGTTAATGAAAGTAGACCACTGTTACTGCAATTGCCATCAATATTAAAGAATTTATCTTTTGAGTAAAACTATCTTTCTTTCTCATATGACCCTCCTGGGTCTGTCATGGAGGCCACAGCTAGCTCAAGTTGTCTTCTACTTCTTCTGACTCCTATATCCATACTAAGAGCAATTCCAAGGTGGCTCATTCAGTTGTGTGAAGTGCAATTTCCTTATTGTTTTCTCCTTGTGGTTCAATATGTCACAGCCTTCAGGTCTCTAAGAGTGGGAAGGTATTGTGGAAAGGGGTTGAAGAAGAAGAGCAACTAGTCCTAAGATTCAAATGTAGTTCTTTAGTGAATTTTACTGGTGGTCACCCCAAGGATCCCTTCTGCCTCCCAGCATGTATTGGTTGAATTTAGAGTTGCTTTGGGTTTGTTCTTATTCCTGCTCGTGTTTTGAGATACACTCTCCATTCTCCTCATCTATCTGATCCTATCTTCCAGGAATCCCTCAAAATTTCTCGTCCACTGGTGCTATACTCTCTTGTCTATAAGCATTGTTAGTCATGCAACAAATATTTATGGTGCTCCTATACTATACCAGTCACTGTTTTAGGTACCAGGGATATACGAGTGAATAAGAAAGACAAAATTCTCAGCTCTTATGAAGCTTACCTTCTAGAAGGGGAATACAGAGAACACATATACCAATAAAATTCCTAGGTTATCAGATGGTGATAAGTGATCTGGGGACAAATTGGGCAAAGAGTAGAGGGACAGAGTGCCTGCTTGGGTTGTGGGGTTGAGGTATAAAGACGTGCAGATTTACATTGAATATTATACATTTAACATAATCTTGCAAATCCAAAATGCACACATGACCAATTCTGAAGGCATATACTATTATTCAATTAAACATATTGTAAAGGAGTGAAAGTGACTTAATGGGTATTCTGTAGTCAAAGCTTTCTTGTTCTGTCACAGCAAATTCTTGCTCATAGATGAGGAATGGGAGCACTGCTGACTGGAATAAGATTCAACAGGAAGATTCCAGATCAAACAAGGAAAGATGTTTTTCTGAAGCAGGCTAAGAGGGAAAAGCCAAGGGGTGAGGTCAAGGTCACAGCAGGGAAAATGGTGCCAAAGATCAATCTTCAAAAGGTGCAGCTCTGATGCAAGTGAGAGCATGAACTATGTAGTTCATAGATAGGGAAACTGATCTTAAGACCAAAACAGGTACTTGGAAGGAGTCAAGGAACTTGATTCCAGAATAAGTCTGGGGAAAGCAAGTGTGGGCTAGAGCCAGGCAGGGCTGGACCCCTTACACACATAACATAGTCACTTCCTATCTTGATACACTACTGTATTTAAGTCTTCCTGTCACTGCTTACACAGAGTTGCCTGACAAACTATGGGAGGATTAAAGCAATGCTCCTCTATCAAAAAAAATTGTTTCAAATTCTGAGAGGATTAAGAGCTAATAACAACTAATAACCATAATAATAAGGAAAACTTTGAGCACTTACTATGTACATTGTGATAAGCACTTTGCAGGTGTTATTGTAATTAATCTTCAAAAAATTCTAGGCTGTAGCATAATTAGTTCTATTTTAGGATGAGGATACTTGCTTGAGTTCATAAAGCTGGTGTGGGGTCAAACCATGACTTGATCCTGGTCTGTATGACTTTATACCACATGTTCTTAACCATAACATAGTGTCTCGTATGTCCTGTCAAAATGGTACCTCTCGTAGTTTCAGTTCTCCATTTAGAGCCCCCATATCATGTGCTATTTTCTAATTCAATTAAAATGGGTTACTTTTTTAGATTTTAATGAAGACAGATATAAGGGTATTAATAGTGACAGTGAGATGTTTTCCTAATTACACTTCAGTTTAATAATATCCGCGTGGCTGAAATTTGAGCTCAACTTGTCTTTGCAGGTCCTCTTGTGGTACAACTCAACTACTACAGTTTAGATACTTTAGCTATCTTACATTTCTGGAGATTTTCCAAAAATGAATCATAAAAATTAAAAGATCAAAGTCAGCATGTAAAAAGGCCTTGAAATTTTTCTCTAAGACATATGTTTCTGACAATTTTTTAAATGCACTTTTTTAAATTATTATGTTAATAGCTAAAAAATAATTTGTAATATATCTGCCTTTTGGATGATGTTTATACCAGATTCTCAGTTCTGGGTATGATACCACTAGATCTACACTGTCCACCATGATGGAAATGTTGTAGGTCGGTGCTGTTCACTAGTCACTGACCGCATGTGGCTATCAAGCACCTGAGGTATGGCTAGTCCAACTATCAAACTGAATTTGAATTTAAAAATTGAATCAAGGTGAAACGCCTGGGCGGCTCAGTTGGTTAAGTGGCTGACTTTGGCTCAGGTCACAATCTCACAGCTTGTAGGTTCGAGCCCCACATTGGGCTCACTGCTGACAGCTCAGAGCCTAGAGCCTGCTTCAGAATCTGTGTCTCCCTCTCTCTCTCTCTGCCCCTCCCTTGCTTGCTCTGTCTCACTCTCTCAAAAAAGAATTTTTTAATAAATAAATAAACTGAAGCAATGTAAAATATTTTTGTTACATTTCCATTCATTTGATAGGACTAAATGTCACCTCAACCACTGAAATTTTAGCATCGGAATTGAGATGGGCTGCAAATGTAAAATATATACCAGATTTCAAGTACTTAATAAGAAAGAAAAGAATGTCAAAATCTTATTCATAATCTTATGTTGATAACATGTCAATATATAAGTACATGCTTTAAATATATTATTAGCTTCACCTGTTTCTTCGTACTTTGGTGATGTGACTAGTAGGTTATTGAAATTATATATGTGGCTCATTTTATATTTCTGTCAGATAGTGCTGTCCTAGAACATTGTAATACTAAGGAGTTAAAACAGACACCCTGTTTTACAGAGAGAATCTGTATCTGAGATATTACACCTGCAGCAAGGGTCACAGTCAGGCCTGATCTTCAACATAGTCCCAGCAGCAGCTCTTTCCATGCTGTATCCCAACTGGTGTGCGCAAACAGAACATAGGATGCAACAACCCCACCGAATCCCTACACTCAGGGTAGCAGTTGTTGGGAACAGGCCAGAATTCAGGCAGAAGCTTCTGGCCGGCACATCTCCAAGCATTAGCCCCAGTCACTGTCCTCATATAGATTGGACACTTCTGTCCGTTTTATGACAGCATGACCTTTTAGTCGTGGTCCAAGGTAGAGCATGTTAATTGCCCTGAGAATGCATAGGTGGTCTGCATTACTTTGAATAACTTTCTATGAACATATTCCATTGGATACAAAAGTATTATTACCAAAAATTCAGTATTACATTTGTCATTGAAAGAAAAAAGCTGTTGAATTTCTTATACGGTTTCAACTCTTAAATATTTTGGACTATGAGCAACAATTTTATATTTTGACTAAAGTTTCTCATAAATGGTGACTGTCAAGAATTTGAAGAGATGATCTTTGAAAAAAGTCTTTTTTCTTTTTAACGCTTATTTATTTTTGCGAGACAGAGAGAGATAGTGTGATCAGGGGAGGGGCAGAGAGAGGGAAACACAGATTCCAAAGCAGGCTCCAGGCTCTGAGCTGTCAGCACAGAGCCCAATGTGGGGCTTGAACCCACAAACCATGAGATCATGACGTGAGCTGAATTTGGACGCTTAACAGACTGAGTCACCCAGGCACCCCCAAAAAAGTCTTGATCAGAAATTGCAAGAAGACTTTCAAGTATAAAATCTTTCTTTATTTCTTCCCTCCTTTAAAAGCATTTATTGAACACCCATTCTACACCCAGAGCTGTCCTAATGAATAGAATCTATCAGTGAACAAAACAAACCAAAAACCCAGCCCTCACAATGCCAGAGGTTGAGGCGGGCATAAAAACTATTGGTAACCTCTATTCCTAAATGCACTTTCGAACAAGAAATTCACTTTCTCATAATCTGCTGTACAATCTACTTGTCTTAGAAACAAGAGAACTGGGCCCTATGTATTGTTTGGTGGTGTTAATTCTTTTCATTGATCAGAATTTAATACTCTGTGTTTTAATATTAAAACATAAATCAGGATGTTTGTTTTCTTGCTTCTAAAGCCCCACCCAGAAATGTGTTTTTCACCCCCCAGCCCACCCCAATCCCTCATTCATAGACAATGAGACCAAATCCTATTAGGCTGTGACTTGCCTCACCTGGATTAGGGAAAACTCCCAAATTGGTTGAAATAGTATATTCTCATGAAAAAAATATAGAACTGTGCCTATTTACATGAGATATTTTAATAAAATCTTACAACCCCTGAGTCAGAATGGTGAGGTCTATCTTCCTGGGGCACCCTTTCTGAAACGTTGTGCTACCCTCATCTCCCCTATTTGCTGTGAGGGTCAGAATGTGCCTGGGACCAAGGTCAGCTTCTACAGTATTCTCTGCAAGTCATTGTAAGCAGGCAGTCCAGGGATCCTGACTCAGATGACATCCAGAGCTTGCCGTGGACTTCCCAAGACCCTGCAGTGAGTTATGCTACCCATACATGGAGAACCCCACTCAAGTACCTTTCTGTTTGGCAGCGTTTCCCATCATTTTCAAACTAGGGCACACATAGCAAGTGATATTTGCGTAGTGCAATGGGGTAAATTGGACGGTATCAGAAGTCTCTAAGTGGAAGTTCTTTAAAAAAAATACTACCCTTTCTTGACATTATATAATTAGAGAATATACCAAGAAAAATAAAATAACAAGCATTAGGAAAGAAATTAAATACTGAATTTGATGAAAATAATAACAATTCTGGGCTTCTTTTTGTAAATACAATTTTACATCTGCTTTGCAGTAAAGTTTTGCAGCAAAATTCCTCAAAAGAGTTGCCAATATGCTCTCCAGCCCCTCTCCTTTCAATTCTAATTCCTCTACCTTCTTTCATGTTTGTTTTATTAACTCTCCCTGTCCCATCCACCTATTTCCTCTCCATAGGCAACTATGTGTATTATTTTCTTTCTTATCCTTCAGTGTTTCTTTATAATAAGAAAGCATTTATTAACACAATCTTATCCACCCCACCTTCTACCCCAACAGGTAGCATGCACTGTTCCATAGATGGTTTTATACACTTGGAAACATATCCTAGAGATATTCCAATATCACTGCATGGAGATCAACCTCATTATTTTTTTTTCCACTGCATCCTATTCTATCTTGTGGGTGTTCCATATTTTCTGTAAATAGCTTACAAATGGCAGAACACTTGGGCTCTTACTATTATAAACAATGCCAACAGATATCTACACATAGATTCATCCATATATAAACTCTGTACATGTGAAAGTATAGCTGATACATAAGGCCCCAGAATCAGCGGAAATGTGTGGGCTCGCCCATTACAGAGGCTGTACTACGTGCACCTCATTGGCAACGGGTGCCAGTGTCTGTTTGCCTACACCCTTTCCTCTCCTTCTCCCTTGAGCTCTTTCCAGGCAGGATTTGGTGTGAAATGACAGCATGTAAGAAGGCAAAGAGGCAGTGAGGAGCATGATACATTGAAGCCCTTCAAATAATTAAGGGTATTGAAGTGCGGTGTTGGGGGTCGGGGGTGGGGCTGGGGGGCAGATGTCAACGCAGGTATAACCATGGGGTTAAAGGCAAGAAATTATGCAGGAGAGGTTTACACACACACACACACACACACACACACACACACACACACTTGCCGCAACCTCAAATAATTCATTCAGTATGACTTGAAGCAGTGTGTGTGTGTAGAGGAGGGCAGGAAAACAGATGTAAGCACAGGTGTGGAGATGAAGGTAAAACCTGAATAATACATAATGTATTTTTTAAATAGATGAATGAACTAAAAGCAAAAAGTTAAATGGTCACCTATAGAGAGAGACAGGAAACATAGTGGAAGGGACAAAGATAGAAGCTATACTTGTCTGAATATGCCTTGATTTGTAGATTTCATTTCAAAACTACAGAAATATTTTACATAATTATAAGACAAAAATAATTTTTAAAAACAACCCATAAAAACTGAAAGCAAAACAAAGCAAATGAACCTAACTGTATACCAAGTCCATGGCATAACCTCCCAGAGAGGAACTGTACTAGGTTGTTTCTCTGTACATTTGAAATTTTCCCTGGAAGGGATGGAAGGGAGAGAAAGGGGGAGAAAAGAGGGTAAGGGAAGGATGGGTAGAGAAGAGAAGGGAGGGGAAGGGAGGGGACAAGAGGGAAAGAGACAAGGCTGGCAAAGAGTTGGGAGGAAAACACATAGGATGTAGAGCCACAGAAACCACTCTATAAGCAGGAGGAAATAATCCAAACAGTCAAGCATTGCCCGAGGTCTAATAAAATAAGAATTGTGAAACATCCACCTCACTAAACAACACCTGAAGAGAGTTGATTAAAAAAACATTACCTGTAGTTTGAAAAGGGCAAATGTGCTTATAATACAGTAGAAAGTAAAACCCAGAATACTTTGCATAATCCAGAATGTGTAAGTGTGGTTCTTTTACTGGTGGCCCTCCAAGCTTCCAGAATCTAACACTGACCCCATTTATCTTATCTCCTCCCCATGGACAAGTCTGACTCCATCAAAATGAGGTGAGCTCCTTTCCTGAGCCTACAAGTTTTGAAAGGCTGCGAAAGTATCTGAAGACAGTAGGGAAGATTAGGTCTACTTGAGATGTAACATGGCATATTATTGCCGTCACTGATAGTATTGAACAGATATTTATATCATGCTTACTAGTACCAAGCACTATTCTAAGCACTTTATACACTTTATTATTTTTTAAACATAAAATATTTTATTTTTTTTCATTGTTACCATTCATTTTCTTTTTTTCCAATGTTTATTGTTTTTTTAAAATAGTTTATTGTCAAACTGGTTTCTATATAACACCCAGCGCTCTTCCCCATAAGTGCCCTCCTCCATCACCACCACTTCATTCCCCCCTCCCCCTTCCCCTTCAACCCTCAGTTCGCTTTCAGTATTCAATAGTCTCTCAAGTTTTGTGTCCCTCTCTCTCCCCATCTCTCTTGCCCTCTTTCCCTCCCCCTGGTCCTCCATTAGGTTTCCTGGTCTCCTGTTAGACCTATGAGTGCAAACATATGGTATCTGTCCTTCTCTGCCTGACTTATTTCGCTTAGCATGACTCCCTCGAGGT